>NC_080175.1:88761533-89090053 GCF_950295315.1 Erinaceus europaeus | reverse complement strand
CAAGGCACAAGGACAGGCATAAGGATCCCGGTTCGAACCCCGGCTCCCCACCTGCAGGGGAGTCGCTTCACAGGCGGTGAAGCAGGTCTGCAGGTGTCTATCTTTCTCTCCTCCTCTCTGTCTTCCCCTCCCTCTCTCCATTTCTCTCTGTCCTATCCAACAACGACAACAACAATAATAACTACAACAATAAAACAACAAGGGCAACAAAAGGGAATAAATAAATAAAATAAATATTTTTAAAATTTTTTAAAAATTAAAAAAGTATTTAGTGTTTGAATAGTCAACTTCAAAGACAAGGGTATCACATGTAAAAATAAATAAATGAGACAAAATCAAACCAAACACTCTGCTCAACAAAAGAAACTATTATGAAAATGAAAAGACAGTGGCAAGGGTGGTGGCATAATAACAGAATGTATATTCTACATCATAAAAACCTGGATTTCATGTTCTGAATGTGATGGAGGAATGTTGTTTTGCTCTTTAAAAAATGTAAACGCTTCCCCAGAACCCCGCCCCACTAGGGGAAAGAGAGAGACAGGCTGGGAGTATGGATCCATCTGTCAACACCCATGTTCAGCGGGGAAGCAATTACAGAAGCCAGACCTTCCACCTTCTGCATCCCACAATGACTCTGGGTCCATACTCCCAGACATATAAAGAATAGGAAAGCTATCAAGGGAGGAGATGGATTACGGAGTTCTGGTGGTGGGAATTTCTTATGGTCTTTATCAGTGTTTCCTTTTTATAAATAAAAAAATAAATGTAAATGGCCAAGCAGATAGGTAACAAAGCATTCTACTGAATGGGAAACTATTTTTTTATTCAGTCATTTGTCACTGGGCTCCTGAGTTGTTTCCATGTTTGGTCTATTATAAAGTATGTTGCCATGAATATAGGTGTACATGGATTGTTTTGGATGGGTGTCTTGGTTTCATTTGAATACACCCGCAGGAAACATATTGCCAAGCAGAGGATAAGACTGTTATTAGCATTCTGAGAGTTCTCCAGACTGCTCTCCACAGAGACTGGACAATTTGCATTTCCACTAACAATTGAAGAGATCCTATACTGCCACAACCTCTCCTACATTTGTTATTACTGTCTTTTCTAACATATGGCATTCTCCTAGGAGTAAAGTAGCATCACATTGTTTTATTTTATTTTATTTTATTTTTGAAAGAGATGCAGAAAGAGAAAGAGAGAGAGAGAGAGAGAGAGAGAGAGAGAGAGTGAAATACCAGAGCACTCAGCTCTGGTTTATGGGTGATTCCACGGATTGAACCTGGGACTTTGGAGCCTATTGTTTTCTTTATTTATTTTATCAAAGTCTCTGATAATCAGTGACTTTGAGCATTTCTTTGTTCATGTCTGTTGGCTCTTTTGATCTCGTTTGGTGAATATTTTGTCTATATCTTCTCCCCACTTTTGGATGGCATCTTTTGGTTTTTTGTATGTTTGTTTTTTGTTTTATTTATTTGCTGCTGAGTTCAGTGAGATCTTTTATATATTTAGGTTATTAACATGCTGTATGACATATAACATGTAAAGATCAACTCACATTCCATAAGAAATCTCTGTTTGGGTGGTGGTCTCTTTTGTCATGCAGAAGTGTTTCCAATTTGATGTGGTTCCATTGGTTTATTTTTGGTTTTGTCTTGTTTGCAATTAGAATATTTTAAAAAATATTTATTTATTCCCTTTGTTGCCCTTGTTGTTTTACTATTGTAGTTATTATTGTTATTGTTATTGATGTCATCATTGTTGGATAGGACAGAGAGAAATGAAAAGAGGAGGGGAAGGCAGAGAGGAGGAGATAAAGATAGATACCTGCAGACCTGTTTCACCGCTTGTGAGGAGACTATCTTGCAGGTTGAGAGCCGGGGGCTCAAACCGGGATCCTTATATCAATCAGTCCTTGAGGTTTGTGCCATGTGTGCTTAACCCACTGCACTACCACCTGACTCCCACTTAGAAAGTTTTTATTGTTTTCCCAACAATTTGGAGTAACTTTAGATTGCATCTGTTAAGTATATGATTTGATAATGTTTCAATTGTATAAAGTAGGTTGAATTTTTAAAGTATGCAAACTGTAATATGATTGTTCATGTTTAAAACACATACTATTCAGGCACTTATAACTACTTTTATAGAAATATGAAGACAAATGGAAGATTGGCTACTGTAAATGCAGTCTAAGATAACATTAAACTTCTCTATTATTTTTCCATTTCACAAAATATATGCTTTCTCTTTCTCTCTCTCTCTACATATATATATATACACACACACATAGATATACATATACATATACATATACATATACATATACATATACATATACATATACATATATATATATTCCACTTTCATACACCAGTCCTTAAATTTCAGAGGAAGTAAACATCATTGAAATTCTCAGTGCCATCACTAGTTTATGGTTCTTCAATATTAATTGAAGAGAAATCTAATGAACATTCTGGTTAGATAGCAATGATTTAAATGTGTGATATAACAACCATATTTAAAGAATCAAAAAGAATTTTAAGACAATTTCAAACTATGTAAAATTTCAAATATACGAATGAAAAACAACCCAGTGAAATGATTAGGTCAGAATTCAGAATGCCATAAAATAAATTAAATTGAAACAAAATAGATTATCAAAGTCTGCTAGAGTTTTAAATATCTCCAGATACTGATAATGAAAATGGATTTGCTTTTGTTAGGGTTATGTTGCTCACAAGGTGAAAAGGGTAACTGAAGTTTGCTTTTAAATGACATCATATTCACTCCATTACAGAACTCACAAAGCCAACAAGAATTATAGAACACATACATATTCATGAATTACAAAATACACATATACATATAAACAGACATTATTCTCTCTGTTTAGTTTACCATTGTACAAAAGGACTCAGTTATTTCATAAGGCTGATCATCTTCATTTTTCTAAAGATATTATTTATTCATTTACTTACTGGAAAGAGACAGAGAGAAATAAAAAAGGCAGAGGGAGATAGAGAAAGCAAGAGATGTATGTACACTTATGCTCATAACAGCAGTGTGTAACAGCCAAAACCTAAAAGCAACCCAAATATCCACCAAGAGATGAGTGGTTAAGAAACTAGATCATTTCATAGAGCTTACTAGAATTCCATAATGATGGAATTCTAGTAAGCTCTATGAAATGATCAACTCTCCTTTTCCACATCTTGGATAAAGTTTGAAGAAATCATATTAAGTGAGATAAGTTAGAAGAAGAAGGACACATACTGGATGATTTCACTTAAAAGGCAAGGGAAGGAAAGAGTCACAAAGTGTAAGCTGGACTAGATGAAGTATGTTACAGTAATGCAAAGGCCTCTCAACTAGGGGGAGTGGAGGTGGGGGCCTTGGGGATTCAGTGTTAGATGGTAATGAGGGACTGGTTTCATGGTGGAAGCAGTGTACAGACATCTATCTCAGGGAGGTAAGAAACTGCAGCCATGGGTAAACAACTGTTCTATAAATCATTTTCTTAATAAAGTGAGAAGAAAGAATATAGTCAACACTGTTGGACATATATCCAGAGGACATGAAAACACTAATTCAAAGGGACATATGCACCCCTAACTTCATAGCTGCATTATTTATAATAGTCAAGTTATAAAAACAATGTATAAACATCCATCAACAGATTGGGTAAACAAGTTACGGGGTATATGTTCGATGGATAATATGTCCTTTGGGATAAAAACTGATGGAACTTCAAGGAAGTTTTCTTAGTGAAGTAAGAAGATGAAAGGCAACTACTCGCTGGTTTTGTTCACATGTTAAATACAATGACTGGATGTGCACAGGCTTGGTGGATAAGACAATTTAAAAAAATAAGTTAATTCGTCTCTAAGACGCTATGATAAATCTGGTGGGTATTGTTGTGGGGCAGTGGTGGGTAGAATGTGTAACTATACCTCAGTTACAGTATTTTTTAAATATTTATTTATTCCCTTTTTGTTGACTTTGTTGTTTTATTGTTGTAGTTATTATTGTTGTTATTGATGTCATTGGATAGACAGAAAAATGGAGAGAGTAGGAGAAGAAAGAAAGAGGGATAGAAAGATAGACACCTGCAGACCTGCTTCACCTCTTGTGAAGGGACTCCCCTGCAGGTGGGGAGGTGGGGGATCGAACCAGGATCCTTACACCGGGTCCTTGCGCTTTGCTCCACCTGCACTTAATCTGCTGCACTACCGCCCAACTCCCAAATTATAGTATTTTAAACCACTATTAACTCACTAATAAAATATTTTCAAGAGGGAGTCGGGCTGTAGCGCAGCGGGTTAAGCGCAGGTGGCGCAAAGCACAAGGACCGGCATAAGGATCCCGGTTCAAACCCCGGCTCCCCACCTGCAGGGGAGTCGCTTCACAGGCGGTGAAGCAGGTCTGCAGGTGTCTGTCTTTCTCTCCCCCTCTCTGTCTTCCCCTCCTCTCTCCATTTCTCTCTGTCCTATCCAACAACGACAACAACAATAATAACTACAACAATAAAACAACAAGGGCAACAAAAGGGAATAAATAAATAAAATAAATATTAAAAAATATATATATTCAAGAATATAGTTGGAATGCTAGATGCTAAAAAGGTCAGAAAGTTAATTATATAAAGTAAAGACCTTCATCAACTCAGAATTGTTCATTTGGCTAGGTCCCAAACAAGGGTGCATTGTCTAAACACAGTTTCTTTCATAAACCTAAAAAAAAAAAAAAGGATGGCATAGGCATAAAACAATGTAAAAACATTATACATAACCTTAAGGAAGTCAAGTAACCTATGCCTTTTTAACCTATGCCTTAACATTTAGGTAAGAATTGATATTCAATGAAAAGGAGAACTTTGTGAGAATAAAGGTGAGTGTTTTGGCGGGTCAAATGTAGTTCACTGGTTACAACATGTGCCCTGCTATGCATGCATGACAGAGGCTCTCCTCCTCCTCCTCCTCCTTTGCAGGCATTGCTTTTTATTTACTATTTCATATGAGACACACACATATAGAGACTTTTATTAGATTCCTCATTAACATAATGATCCCCAATCTATCAGCCAAGGAGTTAATATGGTTAGTCAGTTAATCTCTAAGTCTACTCTACCTCACAGGAAATACCACACTTGTATTAACTATGAAACCAGTTAGGTAGAAAATTCCATTTGCCACCTAGCATCTATAAGCACATATTCTTATTATCAGATTAGAGATCTATTTAGGGTATAAGCATGCCAACTAAGAAACTATGACTAGAGAATGGATGAGGTGGGTAATGCAGCGGGTTAAGTGCACATGGCGCTAAGCTCAAGGACCAGGTCAAGAATCCCTGTTGGAACCACCTGGCTCCCCATCTGTGGGGGGATCACTTTTTAAGGGGTGAAGCAGGTGTCTTTATCTCTCCCTCTGTCTTCCCCTCCTCTTTTGCTTTCTCTTTGTCCTATCCCACAAGAGCAATGGCAACAAACACTAACAACAACAAGGGCAACAAAATGGGGAAAACAGCCTCCAGAAGCAGTGTATTTGTAGTGTAGGCCCAGCAATTAAACCTGGAGAGAGAGAGAGAGAGAGAGAGAGAGAGAGAGAGATCTGTGGTATATTTCCTTCTTTCCTAAATGGAGAGAGTAAGAGAAGAAAGGGGGATAGAGTTAGTAAAATTAAAAAGTTAGTAAAATTCTGTTACGAAAGATGAATTCAGAGCAATTTCACATATCATTTAGGAATACATATTAGGCACGTGAGTGTATATAAATCAGGATACTAATGTTATCCAAACTTGAACAAATCACCATACTTGGATATTTTGTTAAACGCCAGTCTAGAAAGTAGTTTTTAGAGGAACAAGTGGTGTAACACCTGGATGAATGCTCAGGAAGCACCTGGGTTCAAGCTCCTCAGACCTCACCTGCAGAGGGAAAGCTTTGCTAGTGGTGAAATAGTGTTGCAGGTGTCTCTCTGTCTCTCTCCCTCTCTATTGCTCTCTACTCTCTTGATTTCTGGCTCTCTATCCCAAAAATAGAATAATTCGTAAAAGAAAGTAGTTTTTAAACTAGAATAACTTTTATATCTGCAGTTTTTTTTTTCATAAGCAGATAGATAAACCTTCCGTGTTGTGAATAGATTTCATCCAGTAAAATGAAGAGTGAGGTCTTTTAAGGAAAAAACTTGTCTGCATCCTAGAACTTCAGACTGGAATCATAGCGTCAAATCATTCCTACATGTCCAGCTGCCTGCTTTATTGTGCAGGCTTTCATTTCTCCAGTCTCTGTCATTGCATGAGGCAATTCTTTAAAATAAACAATTTCATGGATATATGTATATGTATATCTATATATACTCTTGCATATTATGTTCAATATATTTATCTGGAATTAAATTATATTCAAAATATAGTCAATTCAAAAAAATAGTAATCACATATCTAGGTAAGCATGTCAAATTCTAAGTATTTTTCTTTGACTATTCATTGAATGAGTCATTAGTATATGCTTAAACATTTTCCTATGTAACATTTTTTTATATTTTGTTTTGTTTGTGACACTAAGGTTACTACTAGGACTCAGTAGCTGCACAAATAATCCACAACTCCTACAGACTTTTTTTCACCCTTTATTTTTTCTTTATAGAGACAGAAATTGGGCAGAGGGTAGATAGTATAATGGTTATGCAGACAGACTCTTATGCCTGAGCCTCCAAAGTCACAGGTTCAATCCTATGCATCACCATAAGCCAGAGCTGAACAGTGCCCTGGTTAAAAAAGTAAAATAAGGACAAAAATTGAGAAGGAAAGGAGAAATGGAGAGACAAAGAGACAGAAACAGAGTCACGCATAGAGGGAGAGAGACTTGCAGCACTGCTTCTCTGCTTGTGAAGCTTCCTCAGAGCAGATGGAGGCCAGGCACTCGAACTTGCACATTGTAATATGTATACTTTTTTATTTTTTATTTATTTATATTTTTTAAATATTTATTTTATTCCCTTTTGTTGCCTTTGTTGTTTTATTGTTGTAGTTATTATTGTTGTCGTTGTTGGATAGGACAGAGAGAAATGGAGAGAGGAGGGGAAGACAGAGAGGAGGAGAGAAAGATAGACACCTGCAGACCTGCTTCACCACCTGTGAAGCGACACCCCTGCAGGTGGGGAGCCGGGGTTCGAACCGGGATCCTTATGCCGGTCCTTGTGCTTTGCGCCACCTGCGCTTAACCCGCTGCGCTACAGCCTGACTCCCGTAATATGTATACTATACAGGGTGCACCACCACCTAGTAGCCTACTCCCCCATGAGATATTTTTGAGTAATAAACATAAAATTTAAAAGCTGTAATCCATAGCAACTTCCTAGTGTCAATCAAAATTTGAGATGCATCTCCTAATTACCAAGACAAATAATATGTAATTTAAAGAATGAGAAGAAAACCATTTTCTTTTTTTCCTTAATTTTTATTGATAAAAAGAAAACACAGACAAAATGATAGGATAAGAGTGGTATAACTCTACACAATGCCCACCACCAGAATTCCATATTCCATCCCCTTCCCTGATATCATTTTCTTTTCTTTTCTTTATATTTAAGAAAGGAGACATTAACAAAATCATAGGATGGGGGTTACAACTCCACACAATTCCCACCACCCAATTTCTATATCCCATCCCCTCCCCACTAGCTTTCCCATTCTCTATCCCTCTGGAAGCATGGACCCAGGGTCATTGTGGGTTGTAGAAGGTGGAAGGTCTGGCTTCTGTAGTTGCTTCCCCTCTGAACATGGATGTTGACTGGTCGATCCATACTCCCAGTCTGCCTCTCTCTTTCCCTAGTAGGGTGGGTCTCTGGGGAAGCAGAGCTCCAGGGCACATTGGTGGGTCTTCAGTACAGGGTAGCCTGGCCGGCATCCTGATGGCATCTGGAACCTGGTGGCTGAAAAGAGAGTTAACATACAAAGCCAAACAAATTGTTGAAGAATCATGGACCCAAAGGATGGAATAGTGAAGATAAAGTGTTGGGGGGTACTCACTTTAAACTCTAGTGTACTACTGCTTTCAGGTATATATTTGCCCTAGTTTACGGATACGTGTGAACATATGCTCTCTCTCACAGAACCTGGTCTATATCTAGGTGTTGTGACTTTCTTAGGGAGTGAACTACCTGGGATAGAGTTAGAGAATACTATGAAAGGAAAGGAAAGGTGATGAAGGAAAGCTGAAGGGTTGTCATTCCACACCTGAAGTCTCTGGACACAGTCTGAAGTGAAGCATGCTGGGGTGGCACTTGTTGTGTTGATTAGGTTGTGATCAGCTGATGCAATGGGATGCATTGGATCGACCTTCTCGTGGTGCATCCTGTGAGTACCCATTCATTGGGGAAACTGACAATCCTTCCTAGCTGACTGAATCCACATGGATCCCAGTCACTTTCAAAGTCAGCAACAAGCAGCTCCTGACAGCTTTCAACCTGACGCTGTTGACTGGCTACGGAAGAAGGGCAAACGCTAGAAGAAGAAGAATTAGCTGATGCAATATTATTTGATAAGAATTGGGAGAAGCATATGGGAAAGTGGGCCCTACCCTAGGGTCCCAGGACTGGGGGAAGTAGAGGCTCTATAGTGGAAATGTGAGGTTCCTGCTGTCTTAGGGTTCAAGAAGACAATGGATAGTTATTGTTACCATCACATTATTTGGTAAGTGGGTTAACTTTGAAAAGTCCCTTTCATAGCAGCACAATTCATAATAGCTAAAACCTGGAAGCAACCCAGGTGCCCAACAACAGATGAGTGGCTGAGAAAGTTGTGGTATATCTATCAAGAACAATGAACTCAACTTCTCTGACCCATGTTGGTCAGAGCTAGAAGGAATTATGTTAAGTGAGCTAAGTCAAAAAGATAAAGATGAGTATGGGATGATCCCACTCATCAACAAAAGTTGAGAAAGAAGATCAGAAAGGGAAACTAAAAAGCAGGATCTGACTAAATGGAAAGTAGGGCACCAAAGTAAAAACCCTCTCCTGAGGGGTTGGGTGGACATGAGGCTTCCTGGGATGGCGGGGATGGGAGTGGGGCTGGGTGGGTGGGATGGGACACAATCTTGTGGTGGTGGGAATGGTGTTTATGTACACACCTATTAAATTGTAGTAATATAAATCACTATTTAATTAATATGAGAGGGTGGAAAATTGACTGTGTTTGTGATATTTATTTATTTAGAAAAGGAGACACAAACAAACCATAGGATAAGAGGGGTACAAGTCCACACAATTCCCACCACTGATCTCCATGACCTATCCCCTCCCCTGATAGCTTTCCTATTTTTTAAAATATTTTGTATTACCATCAGGTTTATTTCTGGGGCTTGGTACCCACAGGATGAACATACTGCAGTCATTTTTTCCCTTCCTTCCTTCCTCCCTTTCTTTTTTTCTCTTTCATTCATATATATATATATATATATATATATATATATATATATATATATATATATATATATATATCTCAGATAGAAATTGAATGAAAAGGATATATATAGTGAGAGAGAGAGAAAGATAGATATTTATAGACCTGCTTCACGGCTCTTCCTTGGGAATGGGTGCTAACACTTGGTTCCTCTTGCATGGTAATGTGTGCACTTAACCCGGTACACATTGCTTGGGCCCTATGGCCTTCTTTAAAATGTTTTGATTTTAACTTTTGTGAGAATATATTTTATTTTGGGTAGAGAAAGAGAAGTTGAGAGGTATGGGAAAGAAAAAGAGAGGGAGAGGGCGAGGGAGAGGGAGAGGGAGAAAGGGGTCCCACAGCACTGCTTCATTGCTTCACTGCTTGTGAAGTCTGCTCCTGCAGGTTAAGTACTGCCTGCTTGGACTAGGGTCCTTGCTCAAGGTAATGCTGTAATGTGTGTGCTCAAGGTAATGCTGTAATGTGTGTGCTCAACCGAGTATGCCACTGCCCGGCCCCCTAGAATATTTTTCTAATGATACATGGTGCTAATAACAATCAATATAAAGTTAGCTTGAATTCCACAAAGAAATAATTTGATGCAGAAATGTTGATGTTTTATTTTTTATTTTATTTTATTTTTTGCCTCCAGGGTTATCTCTCGGACTTGGTGCCTGCACTGTGAATCCACTACTTCTTTGAGGGTATTATTTTTCCCTTTTGTTGCCCTTGTTGTATATCATTGTTGTTATCATTATTGTTATTGCTGTAGTTGTTGTTGGGTGGGGCAGAAAGAAATGCAGAGAGGAGAGGAAGACAGAGAGGGGGAGATAAAGATAGACACCTGCAGACTTGCTTCACTGCCTGTGAACTGACCCCCTCCCCTGCATATGGGGAACCGGGAGCTCCAACCAGTATCCTCACACAGGTCCTTGCATATTGCGCCATGTGCTAAAGCTTAACCCAATGCGTCACCGCACAACCCCCGATTAAAAAAAAAATGGGAGTAAGAGTAAGATTTTTAAATGTTTATTTAGCTCTATTAAAGAAATACAGAGACCAGAGTGGGAGACCAGAGTCTGCTCAGCTCTGCCTTATGGTGATTCTGGGACTGAACCTCAGATCTAGACCCTCAAGCATGAAAGTCTGTTCCGTTGCCATAATGCTGTCTCTCCCACCTGACTATAATCTTTATCACTTTACCTCTGTTTCAGCCAAGTTTATTCAAAGTTGTCACTTACGAAGAAAGGGTGAGTGGATTTCAAAAATAAAAAGTGTATTATAAAAAAATGATACGTCTCTAGTTCCTACCAAATTCGAGCATGCATGTTATTAACCTTAAATAAGTACACTTAAACAAACGTAAATTAAAATAATATGGTCACTACAAGCAAATGTAAAATATACGGTGTATGTGGACATAAGATATTCAAGTAAAATCAGAAAATATAGATACCTAGGCATTGAAATCTGTGGTTCAAGAAGTACCACTTCTAAGTCAAGTTCTGACTGACTTGATTTTACACTCGCATTTCAATATAGCATCTTCATTTTCTTATTTGGGTAGTTTCAAAGCTTAAAAAAGAGCTTAAGGAAATACTGTGAAAGGTTTAGAAAAATCTCTCTGGGTTTGTTTAGTCATCACTAACATTTAATGAACCCATGAGTCCATGTCCACTTTTGCTCCACCTGGGCTGAACCTGCTGCGCTATTGCCCGACCCCCAGACCATGTCCACTTTTGTCCACTTTCTTTGAGTCTCACATTATATTGGTAAAATGCTGGGTCCAAGTGGTACACCTGGTTGAGCGCACTCGTTACAATGCACAAGGCCTCCGGTTTGAGTCACCAGCCCCCATCTGCAAGAGAAAAGCTTTGCAAGAGGTGAAACAGTGTTGCAGGTGTCTGTTTCTCTCTCCCCCTTCCCTATCAATTTGAAATCTTTCAAATGTAGAACATTAAGGCTATTAGAGACATTCGTTACTCTGTTTTACACTGGGCTAGAAAAGCAATTCTTTGTTAGACTGTTAGGTGGAATTATAGAAAGTTGCTAGAATTTCTTCTGTTTCTGTACATGGAAATGAAAGTCAAATTGCTTAAACTGTTTTAAAATGGTTTCAAACAGTTTGCATGCTTTCTGTAACATGCAGTTGAGTATATAAATCAAAACAGCTTGCAATTGGCAAGGTGACTTAATGGTAGAGGGCAGGGCTCTAGATCTTATCAGTTCTTTTCCATACAGCACAGAGAGGTGCTCTAGACTCTCTGTCATGAGATAAACAAATTCATATTTGGACTAATTTTACTAGCTACTACTTTAAGCACACATCATTTTTTAAATTTCATTTTATTTATTTTATTATATTATTTTAATACCAGAGAACTGTTCAACTCTAGCTTATGGCAGTTCAGGGAATTGAATGTGGGACTTTGGAACCTCAGGTATGAGAGTCTCTTTGCATCACCACTATGCTTTCTACCCCTGCCCCAATTTTATTTATTATTGGATAGAGACAGAGAGAAGTTAAGAGACAAGGGTGAAATAGAGAGACAGAGAGAATGAGAGACACCAGCAGCAATGCTTCATCATTCATGAAGCTTTCCCCCTGCTGATGGGGAACAGAGGCTTGAACCCAGGTCCTTACGCATTGTAGAGTGTGTGCTTAACCAGGTGTGTGCCACCACCGGGACCCTAAGCAAACATAGTAAGGACTTCTATATATCTTATATTTAAAAAACATATTTTACATGTAACAGTAGTTGAATATTTGATAAAATTAACTTAAAATCCTTACTCATTAAAATAGCTAAGGATTATTTGGGGGGCATATTTATTTCCAAAGAAGTTTTAGAGTCTGCCAAAAGGTAATCTAAAGTTGAAAACTAGATGACAATTGAAATATTTTGTCATTAAAATTGTTTATCTAGAGTTCATTGATACAAATATTCTTCTACCAAAAGATTGTTCATATGCAACTTTGTTATATTTTAATAGTATATACCACTGTTTACTGTAATTCACTACATGATATGATCATGTCTTATGTATCATTCAATTCTCATTGCAAAAAAATATAGTCAGAATATTTTTGTTCACCTCCATGTTAGCTATCAAACTCAAGCAACAGCTATGAAAGTCATAGGCCCCCAGGAACATACTTAACATAGACTTCCCCACTTTCTCCCACTGTAAGATCCCTATTCTTATCTGCTCTATCACTACTTTCATGGCTGCTGTTCATTTCATCCTGCTTTATATCTTACCATCCATTAGCCACCAAGTTGCAGATGCTATCATGCTTCCATCCTGACCTCCCTGGAAAGATGACTTCATCAGTGTGTCCCAGAACATCACCTAGAGGTCTTCCCAACGGGGTGTGTGGGGTGGGGGGAGGGGGAGGTGGGGGGGATGGATCAGGCTGCTAATGCTCATGTCTGAACCTGAAAAGATTCACATAAAAGACTTCACAATTCTCATTAAATGATGGAAGTTCAGAAAAGGCTTCATGAAGCAGAGAACAGAAAACACTGTTTATAAAATCTACTCAACATCCAACCTGATATTGTACTAAATGCTAATGATTAAATTAAGCTAACTACTATAGAAAAACAGTAGTAAAGCAACTCCTAAGCTAAGTCTGCTAGGAAATAAAATACTTGTCATTATAAGACTAATACTAGATCAAGATGCATTTTAGAATTAGTTATGCAGTGATATCTTTAAATGTGTACCAAGTACTTTTAATTTCAAGGCAGCAAGAAATTCTAAATTGATCCAGATCTTGCTCCTTTACCAGACCTAAATTTACTGCATTAAAATCCAGGCAATTGAAGGAATTTAAAACAAAAAAAAATATGACTTTGCAATACCTAAGATCAGGCGATAAATGATTGGAAAATCTAAATTGCATGATCCATTTAATTTTAAAAGTTCATAGTGAAGAGAACTAGGTAATATATGAAAACAGACTTATTTTAATATAACTGGATAAAGAGAGACTAGATAAGAAATAATTTTGTAAAACTTTAAGGAATGTTATGTAATGACTTTCTCTACCTTAAGGAGCCTACAGTAATGTGATTCCTTCTTTCCTAAACCTTCAGTTTTCCTTTGTTTAAAAGACTTGAAAGAGATTTACAACCAATCTTTAAATGGGATGACTAGTAAGTAATTGTATAGAGAAGACTGAGGGAACAGGGAGAGGTCCTTAAGAGAATAATGCGGGTCACCTGTGATGAGTAGAAAGCAGCTGAGCAGATAAGAGTCCTTATACCTGAACATTTACATTTCAGAATGAATGGCTACAGTATACAGTTTAAAAGGTGTTTTCATATTCTCAAGCTGATCCTAGAGATATATTTTAATGTTTTGAGGTTGATTTATTCAAGTCTTCTTTTATCCAGTTCATAAATAAAAAAAAATGCCATGTATATTCATTCGAATCTAAAGTGGCATTAAGAATTACTATTTATGGGCGAGGATAGATAGCATAATGGTTATGCATAGAGACTCTCATGCCTGAGGCTCCAAAGACCCAGGTTCAATTCCCCCCACACCCTTGTACCATCACCATAAACTAGAAATGAGTAGTGCTCTGGTTAAAAAAAAAAAGAAGAAGAAGAAGAAAAAAAGAAAATAATTATTATTTATTTTACAGTGAAACCTTTGACAAAACTGGTTAACTTATATAAACATTAAGAAAACATTGCAATTATCCACAAAGATGTATAATTTAAAAATTAATGATTAGCTGCATAGTTATCACATATTGTACAGCAAGTACCATACAGAGTAAGCCAACTAAATATAGATAAGTGACCAAATTATAAATAGGTTAAGTACTCTTTTGATTTGATGGGGAAAAATATAATTTACATTGTTTAATGGATGAATAGCAGATTTAATTCATTGATCTATAATTAAGCTGTCTTCACATAAAATGGCAATAACTGTAAAAAGAATAATAAATCAGCCTATGTCTTTAACTCTGTATGAATAGTAATGTTGGAACTATAATACTGAAAACATAAAGCAAATTATATTTTAATTGATTATCACTTAATGTTTTGATTTACTAAATGGTATTTTATAAGTTCACAGATATGTGTATGTATTAAATACAATTTCAACTATTCCCTATTGATTATTCATCTGAAATTAACTTTGTATATGGTAATATTTAAGAACTAAAGTCTTTCTAATACGAATATTGAGTTTTTCTACTATAATTGCTGCGTGAATTTAATGTATACTGCATGTTTTTCCATGCCTGAAGAATAGAAAATAATTTGTATAAGAATATAGAACTAAAATGATTACCACCACTTATTTATTTATTTGTTTGTCTGTTTTGCCTCCAGGGTTATTGCTGGGGCTCCAAGCCTGCACCACAAATCCACTGCTTCTGGAGACCATTTTTCCCCATTTTTGTTGGTCTTGTTGCTATTATTATTGCTGTTGTTGATAGATAGGACAAAGAGAAATCGACAGAGAGGAAGACAGAGAGGAGAGGAAGACAGATACCTGCAGACCTGCTTCACTACCTGTGAAGAGTCTCCCCTGCAGGTGGGGAGCTGGGGGCTGGTCCTTGTGCCCTGTGCCAAGTGTGCTTCACCTGCTCCGCTACATCCCTACAACTTATTTGTTATCTTACATGTATTTAAGTGTCTTCTAAGAAAGATAAGCTAATGTGACAATTACATATGTTGCAATTTCAATTCTTAGATAAATTTTACTTTGATTAGGAATAAAATCATTATTACTAAAATATTCAGTAAAATTGTAAAGAACTCTAAACTCTTACCTTGTAGTCAATATAAGGTAAAAAAAATAATAATAATGAACAATAGCTAGCTACATTTGTTTAGTTACAAGTTGCAAAGTTGTTTTATTTTTTTCTATCTTTTTTTTCTTTTCTTTTTTGCCTCCAGGGCAAAATCCACTGCTCCTGGAGGCTATTTTTTCCCCTTTTGTTGCCCTTGTTGTATATCATTGTTGTTCTTTTTATTGTTGTTATTGCTGACATTGTTGTTAAGTTTTATGTGATTTTTTTGGTCTTTGATTGTATGAGTTGAAATTTATGTGAGCATAAACAAGTTTAATGATGCAAATAAACATGGTAAGATTTCTTTATCAGTTGAGAGATATGCCCAATTGCTTTATGGTATAAATGTATTTAAATTTTAAAAAATGCTAGTTTGGAACACTATGCAGACTGTGGTAATGTAGAAGTTTCTTTCAACATTTGTAGTGTATCTGTTAGGATAGAGTAGCTTCTAGTATTCTGACTTCTAGCTTTAGTGAACACTTGCACTGAAAATAACATACATAATTTTGGACATTAATTTTCAATTTTGTCTGTTAATTAGAATGTTATCATGTATTATTGTATGAATAGAGTGATCTGACCAAGTACACAAACAAGATTATACTAGCTCTTCAACTACTAGGATTGAAGCCTTCAACAGTTAATAATACATCATTCAAAGGCTTTCCATTTTTTCAATGTTTTCTAAAGTACGCAAGAGAATTTATTTTGGTTAGTTAATGAGTTTAAACTAAATTGATATTTTATTTAATACTAGCTCATTAAGGTCATATTTATAACATCATTCATCAACTTAACCATTTTCTGTTAACATATTTATGCTAAAGAACATATACTTTATTTATGTTGTCTATTGGGTACATTAAAGCACTGTTAAAAACACACTTATTTTTCAGATGTGTCTAGATAACTTTGTACACCCAAATTTTGGACTTATTTTTAAACTTGTAATTTACCAGTCATGACATATTTTTATAAAAACATGATGATGAAATGGATCTTTTAAGAATATTTTTTTATGAAGTCAGTTATACTGCTCAACTCTGACTTATGACATATGGTGGCTCTAATGACTGAACATGGAACTTTGAAGTAACAGGCAGAAAAGTCTCTTGTATGATCATTAATCTGTACCTCTGGCCTAATATATATTGTGTCAGTTATACTTCAATTAATATGAAAGAATTAAAGAGAATAAACAAGTGACAGTAAAATAAAAATAAAAAAGCCTTTTCTCCTTATCTTTTTCTTAGAGAAATATAGCCTAGATTTTTCCCGTGTTTAAAAAAAGGGAAACATCTTTGTTAGGTATAATATGTTATATTGCCTGGTTTCTACCATTAGTAACTTCTGTTGATGCCCAGATTACTTTATCACTTCATATCGCAGCTTTTTTAAAAATAGTGCAATAAAGATAACCCAGCATTATTCTGAAGATAGACTGCATGAATGTTAAAGCATGTAGAATATGTTAGATGCACATTTAGCTCTACATTTAATTTTTTTAAATATTTTATTTATTTTCCCTTTTGTTGCCCTTGTTTTTTATTGTTGTTGTAGTTATTATTGCCATTGTTACTGATGCTGTCATTGTTAGAAAGGACAGAGAGTAATGGAGAGAGGAGTGGAAAACAGAAAGGGGGAGAGAAAGAAAGACACCTGCAGACCTGTTTTACCTCCTATGAAGTGACTCTCCTGCAGGTAGGGAGCTGGGGGCTCGAACCGGATCTTTAAGCCGGTTCTTGCTCTTCGTGCCATGTGCACTTAACCTGCTCCACTATGGCCCAGTTCCCTTAGCTCTAATTTTATCTCATTTATATATATAGTATATAAAATCATTTATACAGAATATAAAATCTTTTTTATTCATCATTGTTTTACAAAGTACTTCTTAATGTTTATACTAATTTTAGCAGGTATAATTACAACTAATTTCAATTATTTAAGAATAAAACTTAAATTAACATCAAATAATACTTACATTAAATTATATTAAATATAATTTAAGTAAAATTATATACTTATCCAAAAAATATAAGTTAGTAAATTGTGAGAAAATTATAATACAGAAACTTTTTTTATAATACAGAAACTTTATCAAAAAAGTTAAATACTCTGTGTCAGTAATAATTGGCATGCTCTCATTATACTACTAAATTATTTAAACATTTACCATATTTAAAATTTAATTTAGCACACACACATATCAGAATCAGAGCACAGCACAATTTAAGAATATTCACTTCCAAAAATGGAAAATTTTCAGCTATGGAAGTTCTGTTCTATCTGCTGAACCATCTGTCAAGTGTCACCATTTGCTGGCTGAAGGGGGATTTGGTGGGGTGAGATCCCCAGCTGGAAGGAGGATTATGTAGATGCCATAAGTGGAGATGGCAAGTGCAAGAGTGCTTGTCTATTGTTTTCAGCAGAGCCTTTTATCATGTTGGCTGATACAGTCATCTTAGACATGCACAGGAGTCACCTCAGCTCTTACATGAGAAGTGCATTACATCACTAGTGCTATATGCAAAAGTTATTAGCTGTAGAAAGTACTGGGTGCAACATGGGCTTTAGGCAGAAAAACACAAGTCTTGAGCCAATGTGACATCCAGAAGCAAAGGATATCATCTGGGCTTTGAGGCAAAGTACCTGTCCAGTTTGCACTTGGTAATTCAGCCTACACTACTTCTACAAATGCAATAATGTTAAGTTTTAATCTTTTATGAATTTCATAATATAATTTATAAATTAGTTTTTATTGCTATCATTTTCATAATTGTTTGCATACTTGAACTAATTACACTATCACTCTATTTTGCAAGGAAAAACATTGATTCAGGATGTATATATTTGTGCCAATTATCATGAATTATAACAGCAATGCATATCAAATCACTATTCATTCTTTATTTTTCATAACCTAACCATATGTAACTTATGTACTAAAGTATATAAGCTGCTTACACATATAAAGTGAATTAAGGGGGTTGGGGGTAGAACAGCAGATTAAGTGCACATGTCTCTCTGTCATATCCAATAACAACATCATCAATAATAGAGACAATAACAAGGGAAACAACAAGGGCAACAAAATGGGAAAAATGGCCTTCAGGAGCACTGGATTCGTAGTGTAGGCACCAAGCCCCAGCAGTAACACTCCTGGAGGCAAAAACAAATAAACAAACAAATAAATAAATGAGTTAATGCCTAATTATCATATATATTAATGGTACCCCCTTTAGTGATGATAAAGTCCTTACTAATTAAGAATGTCACTGTGAAATTATTAAACATATATTGCGTAAATTTTCTTCAATGCAAAACTACACTGGTCTTCCACTAATTTTGTGAATTCATGTCAAAAGTCTCTCCTGTAACATTACTGTAAAATATTTCTAATGAGAGAATATTTACAATTTTTTATTATTTATTTTCCCTTTTATTGCACTTTTTTTTATTGTTGTAGTTGTTGATGTAGTCATTGTTGTATATGACAGAGAGATATTGAGAGAGGAGGGTACAGAGTGGGGGAGAGAAATAGAGACACTTGCAGACATGCTTCAAAGCCTGTGAAGTGATGCCCCAGCAGGTAGGGAGCCAAGGGCTTGAACAGGAATCCTTACATCAGTCCTTGAGCTTCATGCTACGTGTGCTTAACCTGCTGTGTTACCTCCCAACCCCAAGTTTTACAATTTTTAAAATGGATCAGAGGGAATAAAATTTTGAAAGGTGAGGTATTCTTTAAAAATTGTCTGAAAACTGTGAGGACGTGGTTGAGCTTGGCAGGGCTTGACCTGACGAGTGAGTCTTTCCTGTCAGTCTCTTTCTCTACCAAGAGGTTTAGCAAGGAGGGACAAGAGTAACCCCAAAGGTGTGTCTCATCCTATCAGACTCCCTGCCTCACAAAACACCCCACATTCCTGATACTATAGCCATTATATAAAAAGAAAGGGGGAGATGTCGGCATTAAGCCAGATACCCCTGCTCCACCCTCCATTCCTGATACTATGGCCTATTTACATAACCATTGTTTTGCCTTAAAGATCCCCACCCATTCCATTCCTTTGATCTACTATCTTTCTGCCCTTGGGACCCTCCCTGCTTCCAGGATATTAATTAATCCCACCAGTTAAAATCCTCGCAACAGTTGCTAAGGAAGTTTCTACCTTCCCAGCCTACTTTTCCCTTTCTCCACCCCCTTCCTAGCCATTTCCGTTTCAGACTTGACACTTCCAGGTCTAGCCTTTTAAAGCATTGCCTCTCTGATAAAAAAAAAAAAAGACATTGCATTCCCACTCTGCCAGAATTCAAGACTCTCTCTCCTGCATCGCTGTGTGAGTAGCAGCCCAGTCTGGTTCCAGTCCAGTTCTCTCCAACCCAGAGAGCACGTGCCCGGGAAGAGGTACCCCCACGCTAGCCTGGCAAAAAATACAGGGTATGGTGTACTGTAGCAAAGTAAAGGACTCTGGGAGAGAGGACAGTGTGTGCGTGTGTGTGTGTATGTGTGTGTGTGTGTGTGTGTGTGTGTGAGGAGAGGGTTTATTTAGCTAGTGCACAATGGTAGAGAAAGTCTTGGGTATGTAATGGGAGTTGTGTGCAGACACCTACCACAGGGAGGTGAGAGGTTGCAGCCATGTGTCAACAATTATAGTGTAAAACATTTCCCCAATAAAATTTTTACTAAATGGGCTGGGTGGTGGTGCACTGGATTGAGCACACATGTTACAATGTACAGGGACCCAGATTCAAGTCCCTGGTCCCCACCTGCAGGGGAGGAAGCTTCACAAGAGGTGAAGCAGTGCTACAGGTGTTCACTCTGTTTCTTTCCCTTTCTCTATGCCCTCTTCCTCTCCAGTTCTGGATGTCTTTATCAAATAAGTAAAGATAATGAAAATTTAAAAAAATGATTTAATAAAAAATAAAGTGTTTGCTAAAAAAGAATGAATGAAAAAAATGTACATTTGTGGGAGAAAAAAAAGGAATGAAAAAATAGACAAAAGAGAAAGGGAAGGAAGAGAGGGAGAGAGGATAGAAAGAAGAGAGGAAGGCAGAAAGAAAAGAAAGAAGAAGGAAGGGAGGGCTTTAGGGGGGGTAGGAGGAAAGGAAACCTAAGAGTATGGTGCCAGGTAGATAAAGAACAAAGAGGAGCAAAAATCATGAATGCAAGGGACCAGGCAGTGGCACCCCTGATTGTGTGCACACATTACATTCATTATGCAAGGACCTGGTACAAGTCCATGGTCTCCACCTGCACTGGAAGCTTTACTGGTGGTGAAGCAGTGTTGAAGGTGTTGGTCTCTCTCTCTCTCTCCCCCCACCTCCCTCTCTCCCTCTCGCTCTATTTCTATTCCCTCCTGCCCCAAACAATTTCTGTCTGTCCTATCTAATAAAAAAATAAATAAATAATTAAAAGACACATGAATAAATGTGAATGCATACTAAAGTTAACGATGCCTCATTTAGAGATTTCTTTTTTCTTTAAAAGCATAATAATTTATAAATAGGCTATATAAGCTTCTTGCAATTCTTGTTTGGTCTTAGTTCATGCTTTAATTCCTTTCATACTACTAAAGCAATCCAATTAATCTCCACCCCCACCCCCTGTGTAACCAGGAAAATCGTACTAACTTCTTTCATGGGAAATTGAATATACTTCCCATTGAACCTAATGAGTTATTTATAACAGAATACTGTAGGAAAAAGAAAAAAAATAACAATGATGGGATTGTTGCAACCAATGGTATCAGTACTTATATATTTTAAAATTTTATTTATAAAAGGAAACATTGACAAAATCATAGGATAAGAGGGGTACAACTCCACACAATTCCCACCACCAGACCTCCATATCCCATCCTCTCCCCTGATAGCTTTCCTATTCTTTATCCCTCTGGGAGTATGGACCCAAGGTCATTTTGGGATGCAGAAGGTGGAAGGTCTGGTTTCTGTAGTTATCTTCTATCACATCCTATGATCTAGTTTTGATTTTAGTATGATCTTGAAAGTCCTTTTTTTAAAACCTTCACTTCAAAATACTATAAACATTTTTTTTTTATTTAAGAAAGTATTAATTAACAAAACCATAGGGTAGGAGGGGTACAATTCCACACAATTTCCTCCACCCATTCTCCATATCCCACCCCCTCCCCTGGTAGCTACTGAGAACTTGAACCATTTGCAGATCCAGTATACATAAACTTAAATAACTATTAATTCTGCAAGAAAATTCGCTTCTTCAAAGGCACATGTTAAAGTTATTCCCACCACCCAAGAACATGCTACATATACCTTATTATGACATCCCAGGCTTTGAACTTTTATTAACTGTGAAAGAAATACATTGGAATTGTTAACTAGAGCTTGCCATAGTTGTTTCCACATCACTAGCTCCGCATCAATCAAGAAATTGTCTTTTTGTCCATAGAGTATAGAAGTTCATATTGTCTAAATGTCAGTGAAAAAATGGGCTCAACTCTCTTTGGGATTATATATACTTTCGCTCTCGCTCTATCATTGTCCACTAAATGCATGATGCTGAATTTTGGCACAGCCCTCCTGGAAATGTGTGTACACATGAAGCAGCGGTGAGGAATAAAGTTCCAGTGGCATCATTATTTCCAGATTTGTGAATTCCCCAGAACTTTGTCTTAAACAAAATAAACTGCAACATTAATTCATAGGAATAGTAATAATTCCTTACTTAACAATTTTCCCTTAATAACAAGTTGATTATCCTTATAATCAAGCCAGTATGTTATGATCCTAACATTTTTTGCTACAATTCTGAAATAATGAAAATCTTGTTTATATTTGTAGCTAGGTTTCCTTGTAGTCACTGATTTTTTAAGAGAAAATATACTAATATATATACATATATATATATATATATACATATATATATAGTGTATGTACCCTATGTCTGTTCCCTGAAAACTCAATTATTAATTGACACATCTTCTTTGATATTTTATGGTGTACAATAATTTCCAGTAAGATTTATTTATTAATTATATAACTAATATATATAATTATATAACTAATGTAAATTCTACTATAAAATTTCTTACAAGAGTATGAAATTCTGTACTGATAATTTTATTAAGAATATAAACTAATGTGTGAATGCAGGTACAAATGAATATTCATACTTGCATATTCTTAGGATTTAATTAATAGATTGTATACGGAAGTACTACATAATTTAATGCCTTTCTATGCATATGGAAAGTAGGTGTTTTGTCATGTTATTTAATACCCAGATAAGAATATGTTGTGTTTGTTCAGTACCCACTGTGCTTCCATATGCCAATCCAGAATTATTCATCATCTTTCCTTTGTATAAGCACCAAACATAAGGGGCACTGAAGGGGACATTGATTTGATCTAAATAAAATCCCTTATTATTTAATAGCACTCTACATTAACTTATAAATTTTACTCACCTGGCAAGTTCTGCTTCATATCTCATTGGATGGAAATTTCCTAGATACTGAGTATTCCTAACAAGGTTTATTTTCCTGGATACAAAATGATTGAATAATCAGTGATTCCTTAACTGAGAATATAGTTCACCCTAGAATACCGACTTGTATGCCTGAGGCCTCTGAAGCTACAGTTTCACTCTCTGGTATCAGCTTACTCCAGAGTCAAGGCATGCTCTGGTACTTTCTTTTCTTCTTCTCTCATTCTTTCTTGATAAAAATAAATAAATAGATAAATAAATAAATAAATAAATAAATAAATAAATCTTTTTTAAAAAGTAAGTGTTAGTAAGGTAGCTAGCTGGTTTTTTCAATTATATGACTCAGGTTAAAATTTAATTCCCAAGGGTGCAGTGTAAGCTTCAGTGGTCTGTCTGTCTGTGAAGTGGTCTGTCTGTCTCTCATCTGAAAAAGTAATCTTAAAGCAGTGAAAGCCCAGTGAAGCCAACAAAGACAGAAATCAGTAAGTCCTTCAAATAAGTAAATATTTGATTATCCTGAGGGTTTTAAATTATGTTACTGTTCAATACTAAATTAAAATGACTATATCCTCATAGCTGTTATTTCATGGCTATAATGAAAACATTTTCTCTGACGTGTTTCTGAGTCATTCATATGTATGTATATACATATACACATATATATTCTTATCCCTATTATACTGAGATATAATAATCAAATAACATTGAAGGTTTAAGATATATATATATATATATATATAATCCTAATTTACACAGGTATATTGCTAAGTTATTAACTATCTAAGCATCCAATAACACCCCAGTCTAATTACCACTTCTCTCTCTACCTGTGTATGTGTTTAGAATACTTAAAATCTACTTTTTATTGGAGAGCTAATGGTTTACAAGTACATTTATTGACACATGGGTAAGATTTCTCATTTTACTGTGATAGCTGTCTGCAAAACACTCTCACCCATAGCCTTTATACTATCATCCTGCGGTAGGGTCACCTTGTCACACCCCACTCCATAGTCTTTTGCTTTGGTGCAATACACCAAATCCAATCCCAGTTTCACTTTTTTTTTTCATTTTCTGTTTTTTGTTTCTTAATTTTTGCCCATAAGTGAGATCATTTCATATTTGCCCTTCACTTTTTAATCTTATCTCATTTAACATGATTTCTTTAAGCAACATTTAAGATGAAATAAAGAAGATGACTTCATTATTCTTACCAGCTGAGTAGTATTTCATTTTGTTTATAGACCACAATTTTCTTAGCCACATCTGTCATTGGACACATGGATTGCTATCAAGTTTAGGCTATTGCAAATTGTGCTGCTATACACATAGGAATATCTCTTTGGATATGTGTGCCTGTTTTCTTTGGATATACCGTCAGGAGTGGAATGGCTGGGTCATGGAGTAGGTTCATTTCTAGTCTTCTGGTAGTTTTCTAGACTGCTTTCCACCAGCAATGCAAAATAGTTCCTTTACCCCTGAAACGTCTCCAACATTTGCTGTTACTGTCCTTTCTGATGCATAACATTCTCACAAGAGTGAAGTGGGATCTCACTATAGCATTTATTTGCATTTTTCTTACAATCAATGAATATGAATATTTTTTCATATCTGTAGGCTCTTGAAATATCTCTTTTGATGAATGTTTTGTCTATGGCCCCTTCCCACTTTTGGATGGGGTTCTTGTTTTTTATTATTGCTGAGCTTAGTGAGGCCATTATATATTTTGGTTCTTAGTCTTTGTTTGATATACAACATATATATTAAAAAATTCTGATTCTATAAGGAGTCTGTTTGGATGGTGCTTCCTTTTGCCATGCAGAAGCTTTTCAATTTGATGTAGTCTCATCAGCTTATTTTTGTTTATGCTTTTTGTGAATTGCATTGCAGTCATTAAAGAAGCCTCTAAATCTTCTATCAAAAGAGCTCTGCCATGTTTTCCTCTTTTTTAAAAATTTCATTATTAGGGAATTCATGTTTTACATTTTACAATAAATACAATAGCTTGTACATGCATAAAATTTAACAATACAACACCCACTAAGTCCTCTGTCATCCTTTTTGGACCTGCACTCTCCCCCTCCCCACTCACCCCATTCTCTTTAAAATCCATAATAGTCCCAGTGTTGGGGCCTCTGGGACTTTGATTTTATTACTTGATACTTTCCTCTCTTGATCTTCTACTATGTGATACTGCCCTTGTTTTTGTTTTTATTCTCTTTTGTTGCCCTTGTTGTTTCATTGTTGTAGTTATTGTTGTTGTTATTGATGTCATTGTTGTTGGATAGGACAGAGAAATATGGAGAGGGGAGGGGAAGACAGAAAGGGGGAGAGGAAGATACACACCTACAGACCTGCTTCACCTCTTGTGAAGCGACTCCCCTATAGGTGGGGAGCTGGGGCTCGAACCAGGATCCTTATGCCAGTCCTTGCGTTGTAACTGCTCTTGTTAACTTCAATTAAATCAATGCAACCTATGACATATTATGGCACATGATGCTGCCACTGCCTTTTTGCTTTGGATTGTATCCAAAGATACAATCCAAAACATGCCAATCCTTAGATGCCAATCCTTAGATGCCAACCATCCAAATAACAATAATTTGCTAAGAAATTTCCTAACGCATGGGACTCCCTGATTCCATTTCAGATGGGTCACTCTTTAACAAAGTAACAGACCCTAGATATAGGCTAGAGCCTAGGGAGCTAGGTATGTGTATACGTCTCCATAGTTAGGGGCAGCTTTACACCTCAAAGTAAAAGTGCTCAGTAGTCTACTGTGATTAGACTTAGAACTAATAAATTTGGCAATCCAGTAGAAATTGATGGTGCCCAAAAGTTACTATAAATTGACTAATCAAATATTTACTACTGAGGCCTAGACACCCTCCTCACATTCCTCTGCTTCTTCAATTCCCTCAATCATTCTATCTACTCAATTAACTACACAAAAGAAAGTGAGGCAGGGATAGATAGCATCATGGTTATGCAAAGAGACCCTCATGCCTGAGGATCCAAAGACCCAGGTTCAATCCCCTGGACTGCCTAGCTTCTTGCCACTCTAAGACTACTATTCTCAGCTTCTCTGTTCTTATTACTCTGTTCCTGTTCATTAAACATTTAGATCTGCTTTATATCTTATCACCTTTCAGTCACCAAGTTGCTGATACTACTATGATTCCATGCTGACCTCCCTCCTTGGACAGGCTACCTCTTCAATGTATCCTAAAACCTCATTTCTCCAGAGCCCTACCACATTAGGGACAGATAGAAACAGTGTGGGGGTGTGGATCAAGAAGCATGTCCACCCAAGAAGCAGTTACTTAAGCCAGAAATCTCACCTTCTGTATCCCATAAGGTAATTTGGCCCATATTCCCAGAAGGGGAGAAATATTATGGAAAAAATGACCAGAGGGCCTTGAAATCCAGTTCCATAAGGACCCAGAGAAAGAAGAGGAAAAATGGAAGGACATTCAGAAGTAACAATAGGTCTAGGTGTGACTTATAAAAGAACAGAAGCTAGGACCATGGAAAAAATGGAAAGGTATATATATATATATATATATATATATATATATATATATTTATACATATTTAGAAGTAATAGTTAACCCATACCTGTGACCTTTGGAGAACTACCACAGTTTCCAAAAGAGGGAATGTGCACACAGAACTTGGGTGGTGAGAATGGTGTGAAACTATACTCCTTTTTTCATATAATTTTACAAATCAATATTAAATAATTTAAAAATAAATAAAAAGAAAAAAGAAACTGTACACATATGATAATTGCTGTCATATAAATCATTTCCCCATTGAAGTGATTTTTTAAACATTTATTTTATATTTATTTATTCTCTTTTGTTGTCCTTGTTGTTTTATTGTAGTTATTATTGATGCTGTCATTGTTGGATTGGACAGAGAGAAATGGAGAGAGGAGGGAAAGACAGAGAGGGGGAGAGAAAGATAGACACCTGCAGACCTGCTTCACCGCCTGTGAAGTGACTCCCCTGCAGGTGGGGAATTTCCCCATTGAAGTGATAAGAGATTATATAAAATACTTGAGTGGAGATAAAAGTAAACACATCAGCACTTATAAAATAACATACAATTACTCTTCTGTTTAGCTTGTTGAGACCTGGCATTCCCAGAAAATGGGCTTTCTGGCTTGCATCTCTTGATTTATGTAATATGGTTACCTACTAAACCCTCAACTTGTGGTTTTTACCTAGCCTTGCTTCTTTTCTAAATCTATAAATATATTTACAGCAATGATGTTAAATACTTAAGAAAGTAGTGCAAATGGAAATTAAAAAGTTCAAGTATAATGTCACTGTCAGATGGACTTGGTTCTAGCTGGTGACTCTAAAACACCCTTATCATACTTTCAAGTTGACAAGAAAAATTAATAGTGCTAAATGAGTTCTGACTTAAGAGTGCTCAATTCCAGCTGTCAAATAAATTCTACAGGAGAAGATGAGAATTCATATGCTCCTGGTTGGTTTAAGAGGAATTGTATAGACAAGAGAGATAAAAATTTGCATGAAGAAATTTGAAGGGTTGAAAAATAGAAAATGTATCACAGGAAATAAGTATGTCAGTACCATGGATGGAATGAAAAACTCCTGCTTTTTATATCACACCACTGACATTGAGGACTAATATATGCTTCACTATAAATACAAATAAAATACAAATGCATACAATATCTAAGTAGAACCACATATTTTATTAGCATAGAATCAAAGAATGGTTCCTAATACTTCTGAAATGTCTAACTTGTTTAAGTATATATTCCACAGTTCATCTTTCTTTTTGTAGAATATATATACATATATACATATGTTTAGAATGATACAACTTTTTATTAATGCACATATTATGAAGCCATAGTTTTGTGAATTTAATACCATGACAAAATTGCCATCATCTCAGTATACATTGATCAATATTCTCTTTGCTATTGCATATACAGTATAGTATTTTATTATATATATATGTACATTAATACAATAAAACTTATGGCATTTCATAATACACAATTCATCTTCAGTAATATTCAATTTCATAGGTAGATATTTAGCCTATTTATAGAGATAAAAAAGCACATCCCAGAAATCATCTTTGTCTTAAACAAGAACTTTCAAATATTGGTAAGTATTGGGTTAAAGTATTGGGAAATTACAGAACTGAGTAAGTAAAAGCTGTTGAAAGGATAGGTAGCATTCTGAGAAGATATAAAATATAAACCAAAGTGTAGGAGGACAGGACCAAGGCACCACTGTACAACACCAATTTGATGGTGCTATGAATTTAGTCATACTGTCTTTATTTGCTGTTTTACATACCACAACTTTTGAAGAACCTTATCAAAACACCCAATCAGTTGCACCATAATAACATCATTATCATCTGACTTTATAAGAAATGAAACAGAGTACCCCAACCGTAAACTTGGAAGTGCCGTAAAGGAATTATTAAATAATATATCTTCAGCTAGAAAAAAGAATGTTGGTCAATTTTTTTAAAAAATTACATGCAAATTAGTGAATTAGTCAGATGTAATAAATGCCAGTTAGATACTCAACAGCAAGCAGGTATCCATGTCTATAGCACACTTTATAAAATGTTGGCTCTTCTCTAAGTGATCTTGCAATATCACTGACCACAAAGTATGAAATTGGGGCCAGCAAAATAGTTCACCTGGACAGAGGGTTTGCCACGCCATCCACATGACACAGCCTTGAGCCTAGTTTACAATATATACAGGGAAATTTCAAAAGTGTGACATCTTTACCTCTCTCGGTCTCTCTGTCGTTGTCTCTTTCTTGATGAAAATAACAGTTTGCGTGGAGGTGGGTGTTAGCTCTCAAGTTCTAGCAAAAATTACAGAGCTACGCGCCCTTAAGAACATACCTAAAATAGACTTCCTAGCTTCTTGTCACCCAAAGACCCCTATTCTCAGCTGCTCTGTTTCCACTATTTGGTTCCTGTTCACTAAACATCTTGACCTGCTTTATACCATCACCTTTCACTCACCATGTTGCAGATTCTACTATGATTCTATCATGACCTCCCTGGGCAGACGACCTCATCAATGTATCCAGAGACCTCATCTCTCCAAAGCCCTACTATACTAGGGAATGATAGAAATAGGCTAGGGGTATGGAGCAACCTGCCAATGTCCATGTCCAGCCTAGAAGAAATTACAGAAGCCAGAATTCCCACCTTCTGCATCCCATAAAGAAATTTGGTCCATATTTGCAGTAGGGGAGAAATGTTAGGGGAAAATGACCAAAGGGCTCTGAACTCCAATTCCATTAGGATGACCCAGAGAGAGAAGAGGGAAAATGGAAGGCCATTCAGAAGTAGCAATAGATGTAGGTATGACTTAGTGAGAGAAGCCAGGTCCATAGGGAAAAATACATATATTTATTAGTAATATATTAGTAATCCCATATCTGTGACCCTTGGAGAATTACTGTAATTTTCAATGGAGAGAATGGGGACACAGAAGTCTGGTGGTGAGAATGATGTGGAATTAATACTCCTGTTATTTCACAATTTTGTAATTAAATAAAAAATTGTAAGTAAATCAAGTCACGAATTAAATAAAAACTAACATCTCAGAGGCTAAGTGTGGTGAAGTCTAAGCAAGGACAAAAAGTAACATTGCTCTTTGTCTCTCTCTTTCTCTCTCCCCTTAATCTTATAATTCCTACTTATCATCTTTGTAAAAAAAAAATAGGACTACTCCAGTCACATACACAGTAAGATATATGTGGACTTTTAATACTATTTTTTAAAAATTGGACTTGCTTAAATTACCATGATGTTTGGAGAATGAAATGTGAATTCATCTGTAAAGAAAATACTCCTGATTTGATTGAACATTTTTATACTTCTTAAAGTTCCTAAAATTATCTCTTTTTTCAAAAGTTCAACCACCCCTTTAATGTTCACATACATAAAATTTGTTTTTGTTTTATCTGGAAGGTCCTTCTTAGCCCTCACATTTCTGGCTCCTTTCCAACAGTTAGGGTTACCTACCCATCTTTCATCATTTCATTGATGTATATAAAATTTCTTGTTAATTTTCTGGTTAATTCTTTTAACAGGTTTTTTTTTTTTGCATTTGCTTTTTTATTGTCTGGCTTTTAAATAATGACATCAGTGTTGTAGCATCTTTGTGATCTGACTTAGATAGTGAATGACAAGGCATTCTCATCAATCGTTTGATGTTTAAACTACAGTTCTAAATTTGTTTCCAGTTCAAAGGAAAAGAGAATTATGATAGTTTTCCTAGAGCTTTATAGAGGATAAAGACACTTGCCATTTCCAAAATACATGACAACCTTACATATGTAATTAATATATTATGCCATTCTAAAGATTATGAAATGCAGCCCATGCTTGTACTGAATAATCATATTGAGTCATCAGAAAAACAGAAAAGCATGTTGTGACTTTTCCAACAGCCCAATATTGTATGACAAAATTTCCCCAAAATAGAGAAGGAACATTTAAAATTGACTAAATTACTCTTCCAAAATATTATATCTGTAACAAAAGTCAATACAGAGTGATAGAGGCTGCTGCTGGGTGCTCTCAAAAGCCAAGCATTTGGCATGTTCTGTGATTCAAGATTTAATCATTGGTTGGCATAGTATATGATGGCTGGGAAGTGTCAATCATTGTATGGGGAGCACAGAGCTTGGAAGATCTCCATATCAAATTCCAAACTCCTAGTTCAAATCAAGGTAAAAAGGCCTTTAGTGATGATTACAGCTTGGGGAAGAAAGAAAGGGAAAAAAATGACTAAAAGATCAGTGTTATTAATCCACTTGGTCCAGAAGACATTTGACAAGGTTATTAATTATAGTGAAAATTAGTAGTTCCGAAAAAGATAAGATTCTCAGTTACTTAAATTTAATGAAATGATCAATGACTCTGATTATAAAGATTTTATATATGAAAAAGTAAATTTTGTCTAACTACTTGTACAAATAAATCACCACAATATCCAATGGGTTAAGACAGTAATTGGCTTTTTCTGACTTTCATGCACTGACTGAATGTAACAACATCGTTTTCCCTTCAGCTAGGTCAATTACTGTGGGTCAAACATTGCAGTCATATTAATGATTCCCAGAGGGAATATTAAAAAAGTATCATCTCAGGGCTAGAACTATAGAGGGAGTAAAACAAAGAAATGACTAAAGGATAAATCTTAACTAGATATTAATTGAAAAGGGATTTAAAGAACAACAACTTTTAATGGGAAATTTGAAGGTTATAAGACTGAAATCATATTCCCAATAACACAAAGTTGATAAATTCTCCTTTATAAGTAGGTATGTCACAAATTAAAAAAAAAAAAAAAGAGTGAAGCTATACTTATCCTTATTAAGTGCCAGTGTTAAGAATCTGTGAAAACCTAGCTCATCCTTGAAAAATACAGATATGAGTGCTTTCTTTTATAGGAGTCCTCTAACCATCTCTTGTGCTCAAGAACAGTTTGAATATATCCGTGATAGAGGGTATTGTCTGACCAGTGGTGAATTGTCTCTTCTCCAATATTTATCTCACTTTAGCCAATAAAAATTTCACCATATTATATCCTTGCTACATATCAACATCTCAACGAAAATGCATTGGCAAAGTGTGGTGCTTCCTTTAGGCTACAATTTAGTTATTATTTAATATATATGCTATAAATTTCATTACTAATGTGCTAGATTTAAAATATGCATATAAGACTTTCAAAATTATGAATTTCTATAAATTTTGGGAAAATTACAAAAAAAAAAACCCTGGTATAAATTACTACTCCAAGAAATATGTCCTTAACCTGGAATTCTTAGCTTTTTTGAAAGTCAAATCTGTAATTATACTTAATTACGAATATCCTATAGATATATTGCTATAACTTAATTGAAAAGCAATCAAATTACAAATTTGCTTGTTTATGACAAATAGCTCATTCTTTTATTTCTTAACAAATGTTAGTAACTTTGTCCTGGGTGTTTTTATTAGATATCACTTAGCATACCTGTATCTTAGCTGTTGGACCCATGCAAAAATCAGTTAAGTCATGGGCCCATTGGGAATATACCTAAAATAGACTTCCTCATTTCTTCCAGTATGAAGAATCTAAATTTCATCTGTTATACTCTTACCTTTAGGTTCCTGATTATTAAACAATTTGTTTTGTTTCTATCTTAATGCTTTTCAACTATCAAGTTGCAGAAGCTACCATGATGCCAACCTGACTTCCCTGGGCAGATGACCTCACCAATGTGTCTTGAAACCCCACCTCCCCAGAACTTTGCCCCAATAGGGGAAAAAAAGAAGAAACAGGCTGGGAATATGAATTGACCTGTCACTGTTCATGTCCAGCGAAGAAGCAATTACAGAACCCAGACCTTCCATCTTCTGTACCCCATGAAGATCTTTGTTCCATATTCCCAGAGTTATAAAGAATAGGAAAGCTTTCAAAGGAAGGGATGGGATACAGGACTCTGCTGGTGGGAATTGCATGGAATTGTACCCCTCTTATCCCACAATCTTGATCATATTATGTCATTAATAAAGTAAAATATATTGGTTAAGCGCACTTGGCGCAAAGCGCAAGGGCTGGCATAAGGATCCTGGTTCGAGTCCCCAGCTCCCCATCTGCAGGGGAGTCGCCTCACAGGTGGTGAAGCAGGTCTGCAGGTGTCTGTCTTTCTCTCCCCCTCTCTGTCTTCCCCTCTTCTCTCCATTTCTCTCTGTCTTATCTAACAACAACAATAACTACAACAACAATAAAAAACAACAAGGGCAACAAAAGGGAAAATAAATAAATAAATATAAAAAAGGAAAGAAAAAAACAAAGGCAACAAAAAGGAAATAAATATTTAAAAGAAATAATATATATATATATATACAGAATATTTAAGGTTTTAAACAATACCTTTAACTTGAGTTAAAAATATACCAATTATTTGCAGGTAAAAGTTGTATTGATAAACAGATAACAAATACACTGCTTTCCTACAAGGAAAACTTATGTAAGCTGGGAAAATTTCTTTCCAAAGCGCTTTCTCCTTTGGTGTATTACTATAAGTAATAATATAATAGCATACACATTATATATCCCATAATAACATGCAAACATAATTTAGGCCAAGCCTTATAATCAATACATATTCAATATGAACATTTCTCTGTGGCATATCACTGTGCTTTTGTTAGGATCAGGCAGAAGAACTGAAATGTTCTGATTTTTCAGTGTAGATGTCCATTTTTCAGTTTGAATGCTCCTAATTGTAGGTAGAATGTGTACTTTATATCTAAGAAAAAGTAGTTTTCTGAGATTTATATTCCTTTTTTCATTGCATTATTGACCAAAATGAGAAAATAGCCTTTGCTGATCTCTTCTTGAGTTATAGTTTCTTTCACTGTGTATTGAACTGAGACTGTCTTCATTAGCATGCTTTTTTGACATGAACAGTTTCAAGATCAGTGGGCAGTCACCTTTCTAAAGGTACAATATACTTTGTAACTATTCATCAGCATCAAAGGATGATTATGTTATTCTTCCTATAGTAAGAAATTATTCAAATAAAATTCTAATGAACTATGACAAGTAATCTAAATCAATACATAAGGGAGATGTACATTGATTCTAATAGCAAAACATCACAATAACTCAAAAGTCACATAGCTAGAATAATAACTAAAATATTCCTGATATGTTAAATGACATTCTACTGACTACTCTTTAAATTATTTCTTAAAAATCAATCTAAGAAGTGTAATAAAAAGTCACATGCAGTCTGTGTAGATAGCTTTAAGGTTATGCAAAAAAAACATTAGTGTCTAAAGCTTAGAGGTTCAGAGTTCAATCCCCAGAACTACCATAAACAAGAGCTGGGCTGTGCTTTGGATTAAAAAAAAATGTTCAGGACATATGCAAGAACATCATAAAACATACACACAGCTTAATTAGTAGTCTGGACTGATTTAAATCTCTTTTATGGAAGTAAGATTAAGGAGCGTTAGTTCACATACTAACGTGTGCCGCCTGCTATTCCTGAAGTCCTGAGCTTGAGCCCTGGCACCACAAAGGAGGATTACAGAAGGCATGAGGGAAAGCTTCATGGATTGTTCAATAGTGCTTTCTCCAGCAGCACATGTACCAGAATGATGCCTGCTTTCTCTCTACTTCTCCTTAATAAATAAATGTTTTTTTAAATACTAAAAAGTAGAAAATTAGATCAGACAGGTCACTAAATTGTTCTGCACAAGTAGAAGGCCCTGGTTTCAGGACTAGGTGTTATAAAGAAGGACTAGGGAGTGAAGGAGGACGAGGGGGTCATGATGAGCACTAGGAGGACAACTAGGGAGGTTGCATAATTGTTGGAACACTGATTTCACTTATGGTGAGAAGAAGCAATTATGGGCCATGAGTATAATTGGCATACCGCTAAGGTCGGTCTGCCATGAAAAGCAAAAGTCATGCAAACTCACAAGGGACTGTGGGTATGAGAGATTACATAAACAACTGTCTGGCAGAAGTCAGTCTCTTTTCCTGCTTGCCTTTCACCTGATTGCCTCCATCTTCTCCCAGGACCATTTTTCCCAGGGCCTGTACATGCTGAAGCAGAAGGCTGGTAAGCAGTGCTTAAGGACTGTGGCCCAAGTCAAGTGGCTAGCCAATCTTGCCCTCTTGGCTGATTTTACTGCCACGGTTTTCATGTACCTAATAAAACTGCAGTGTTTTTATAAACCCTGAATAAAAGCTGCCAGAAGTTTTTAACTCTTTTCAATACATAATGGTTTCACAAGCAACATTCATCCTGGGTTGTTGGTATGCTTTTAAAAACCCTTTCTGTTTCATTTGGTTTAAATCCCCCCTGCTTAACACTATTCTATTTACATAACCACTGTTAACAAGCACCAACCTCCCCCCAGGGCATTGGTGGTTCAGTGATAGGATTCTCGCCTGCTCTGCCCCCTCCTTGTCACACTCTGATTTTCACCAGTCACTTTTCTCTCCACCCTCTCTATGTCACATCCTGTTTCCACCCTACTTGGCAAGTATATATAAAGACAGCATTGTGAGTTTTAGGGTACTTGAGTTTAGCTCAGCTCGGCTTAGATTGTGCTGCATCCTGCATGAATAAAGAGATACTGCCTACAGCTCAACCATGAGTCCCTGGTTGTCTGTTACCCGCCCGTGAAGCCAGCCCGGCGAAAACAACATATGGCGCTACAACGTGGGACTGGACCTGCACAACTCCCAGATAAGTGAAGACTTTGCATACCTATGCACTATGGTCTTCTCTTCTACTTATGAAAAGGTTTGCCAAAGCCTCTACTGTTTCATTATGAGACAGTTACTCTGTCTCTGGAACATTTTGCTCTGGGCCAAACTTTGTTTCCCTGACCAGGAACTTTGGTTTCTTATGACCGGGATCATAGAGCTTGGGAGATGCATGGAGATTTCTCCTTGGTCTTTCTGGATTCCCTCTCCCATGTTTCTTGAGGAAAAGGACTACATTTTGCTCTGGGCCACAGTTTGGTTCTTTATGACCGTGATCATAGACCTTGGGATATGCATGGGTATTTCCACTGGGACTTTCTGGACTTCTTCTTGCATGTTTCCCATGGAGAAGGACTACTCTAATTTGAGGAGTGTTCTCCAGTACCCTGGCAGTCCCCAAGAATGGAGACACGTGGTGGTTAGTTCTACTCTCCTGATTGGATTCTTTTTTTCAATGGGAAGACACTTTTAAAAATGGGTGCCTGAAGCAATCCAGCAGGAACAGTCAGAAGCACCCTAAATGGAATTTCAAGGAGCTTTTTGGACTAGGACGCCCTCCAGGGACTCTTAATACTACATGATGAGATCTAGATAATCTGGTTCAAGTTGCATTTCATAAGAGAATGATTTGAATGACTGAATTTTTGTATGACTTTGACTTAAAAAAAAAATGCTGGACGCAGCCATGATTTCTATAGACATCCAGAAACAATCCAAAAATTGTTTTTTCCTCCTTTGATTTCTTTTTTCACATCTTGGCATAAATCTGAAACGTTTAATCCTGAAACGGTATGAGTTATGGGTGGGGCAGATAGTGCAATGATTATGTTAATTATTCTCATGTCTGAGGCTTCTACCGTGGTTCTTCTGTTTACCTTTCCACATTTTATTGAGTTTAAACTGTTTAAACAACCTTAAAATCATACTAGAAAGGACTTCCAAATTTAATGGAGTTATCAATTATAGTAAACTTCTAATCTGCTACAAGTTTTGTTTGACAAGCAAGTGAATTTCAGCTGTCAAGTCTTCACATGAAAAAGCATCTACTCAAATGGAATTCCCAGAAATCCATTTGGACCTCTGTTCTCTGACATCACCCACAAGATGGAATGACTACAACACACCCCCGAAAACCAATGATGTGACCTGGCATGACCTGAAGAAACAGATTCACAGACTCCAAGGATCACTCTCTACAGAAAAGCAGAATTCTGGTGGCTGACATTCCCCATCAAGACAGACATGCAGCATTTCATCCCTTGGCATTTTCTTCTGTGGTCAGCTACTTTGGACTGACACCTCCATCGGACTTATTGGTACACGCTGCTGTGTTTCTCAAAGACTAACTTCAGCCAATTGCCTTGAGACTTTATAGACCATGTCCCCTCGCCTGCAGGCTCTGTTCACAGAGGTAGAAAACTCCCCCTCCTTATTAGGTTATGCCCACAGAGGCATGAAGCGCCCCAAGAGGCAAGAGATGCCACAGAGGCAGGAAACGCCCTTTGAGGCAAGAGATGCCCCCAGAGGCATGAAGTGCTCCCAGAGGCAAGAAATGTCCTTTCGCCTGCTAGGCCTTGCCCTTTGAGGCAAGAAACGTTCCCCTTGGCATCACACTGGTTATTGCTGCTCGCCTATTTTGTTTTCCATGTCTTATGCCAATTTTTTTAAAACGCCTGTACCATATAGGTTTCTGTTCACCCCACAATCCTGATACTATGGCCATTAGTTAAAAAGAAAGGGGGAATTGTTGGTATGCTTTTAAAAACCCCTTCTGTTTCATTTGGTTTAAATCCCCCCTGCTTAACACTATTCTATTTACATAACCACTGTTAACAAGCACCAACCTCCCTCCAGGGCATTGGTGGTTCAGTGATAGGATTCTCGCCTGCTCTGCCCCCTCCTTGTCACACTCTGATTTTCACCAGTCACTTTTCTCTCCACCCTCTCTATGTCACATCCTGTTTCCACCCTACTTGGCAAGTATATATAAAGACAGCATTGTGAGTTTTAGGGTACTTTAGTTCAGCTTAGCTCGGCTTAGATTGTGCTGTGTCCTGCATGAATAAAGAGATACTGCCTACAGCTCAACCATGAGTCCCTGGTCGTCTATTACCCGCCCATGAAGCCAGCCCGGCGAAAACAACATAGCCCAGCAAAAACAGCACTGGGTGCGAGGCCCCATACCCACCTGCAAGGGGAAAACTTTGCAAAGGGTGAAGCAGTACTGCAGGTGTCCCTCTGTCTCTCTCCCTGTCTATCCCCCCCCCCCAACCCTCTCAATTTCTGGGATTGTCTCTATTCAGTAGATAAAGATAATGAAAAGTTAAAAAAAATTCAGTCCTGAAGCCCTGATCTCCCAGGTTCAGTCTCCAATACCACCAAAGCCAGAGCTGAGCAGTACTCTGGTAAGTAAAGATGATACCACTACCACCACCACCACCACCACCACCACCACTAATAATAATAATAATAATAAAGAATAAATGTTTTTTGCATCCAGGGTTATTGCTGGGGTTCAGTGCCTGTACCACGAATCCACTGCTCCTGAAGGCTATTTTTCCCCTTTTGTTGTCCATGTTGTTTTATCATTGTTCTGATTATTATTGTTGTTGATATTTATGTCATTGTTGTTGGATAGTGCAGAGAGAAATAGGAGAGGGGAGGGGAAGACAGAGAAGGGGAGAGAAAGATAGACACCTGATGGTCTGCTTCACTGCTTGTGAAGCTACTTCCCCTGCAGGTGGGGAGCCAGGGCTCCAACTGGGATCCTTATGCAGGTCCTTGAGCTTCACTCCATGAGCACTTAACCCGTTGAACTACCACCCCAACCCCAGTTAAAAATAATTCAGACCTGGAGCACTAATCTCTCAGGTTCAACCCCCAGAACCACCGAAGTCAGAGTTGAGCAGTACTCTGGTAAGTAAAATTATAACAATAAATAATAATAAAAACATTAAATATGAAAAACCAAAGGTTATTAGGCAGGGATTTTTGCACATGTTAAAGTGTTGACTCTACTTTGTGGGCTTCCTCCCCTCACCCTCATTCAGTATGGCATGGACTCTGCAGAACATCTGATCAGTTACAACAACAAAATCTAAATAAAAATAAATGTATCAATATTTGACTAGGATAATATTTGATGCATTTCAAATTTATGAATAAATGAACATATTCTTTAAATTATCATAAATATAATGTAGAAAGTTTTATTTTCCTTGTAAAAGTTTAAAATGTGAATTCATCTTAAAATTATACTTATAAAGATATACAAACTGGTATAATATAGAAAGTTCTTAAAATAATACATGTTGTTAAAATAATGGTGAGAGACTTCCCAATCTCCACATCATCTCTAAAGATCTTAGTCCCTACCCCGCCCCCCCACAAAAAAAAAAGATGACACTTTTTAGAAGGGATGGATCTACTCTGGGAATATTAAATTAAGTTAAGTCAGTAAGAAACACTTTGAGGAGACCTACCCCACTGTCCATTTGAATGTGTCTCTGAAAATCAAGTTCTCCAACAGATAGAACCAAAAGTAGTTGTATTTTAACTATTGGGCACTGGTAGAAAACAATCTTCAAAACCATTCAGCAACTTTTAATCCTTTTTCCAGAAAGCATGACAGTTTATTTTTTTATTCCACATACTTACAAATAGCGATCATAAACAGAATTGACTTTTGACATTAGCATCTAAAGCTGTCTTATGGATTTATTATCATCACTACAATTAGAAGTAACATTGTCTTCATGCCAGTTTACTGATAGTGTGATATTTCTCTGTGAATTACTTGTTTGTGCTTTTTTGCAATGCATGTCTTCCACGTGTCTGTACATATTCACATAGTAAAACATGCAGGCATATACCTCTTGGTGCTTATTTGCTGATATTAACTAAGCAGTCTATAAAATTGCATGTTCCATTCATTAAGAAAAATATTACTATTACTTAATTTTAGCTTTGTCAAAAGTCTGCTTCCATCACTGTTAATATGCCTGTATTAACAGTTCAACTCTAGGGGCATGCCCTACTTTTAATATTATCTAGACTTCAAGACGTTTGACTTTGCTCTCTTAGCCCTTTGTGCTGATTTAGTGAAGTGCACTCAATGTGCTTAGATAGAACTTTTTCTGACAGAAAAAATAATATTGTTCCCATATGAACTGCTTTGTCTGAAGGTAAAAATAGCCCATTTCAGTCTTTCGTAAGGGGGAAAAAGAAAAGGCATAGCATTTATATAATATCAACATGAGAATTAGAGAGCTGGCTTACCAGGTAGTATTTCTGGGAGACTTCCTAAAACCAGAGTTTCTAATCATGCAGGACCAGTTAAGTCCTTCATCTTCTCTAAGTAGATAAATTGAGTGTCATGCATGCGCTTTGCTGTGCAGGGAATTTGTGAATGAAAACTTGAAAGCACAGGTCTTCTTTGCTGTAAGTGAAAATCAAATGGGAGTGTTACAATTTTTATTAATCAAATAAGTTTACGTGGTAGTTTGTCTTCAAAAAATTTCCTGGTATTATTAAGGATATTCATAATTCTGTGACTTCATAAATATTTACATAGCACCTTTACTGTTACCTAGATAGAATGGTATGTTTGTTTGTAATTCCATTCAAAGTTATCTTTATTTACATTAAATAAATATGAAGAAAAAGTGACATCAGGGTTATTCCTGTGTGTTGAGAACCAATGCATAAAAATCACTTATACTGTGGCACTGACAAAATTAAAATTGTCTTTAGAAATATTATTGTGATTAAAATAAAAACAAAGTTAGACAAAAATAAATATAAGGGAAAGTACAAAAATGTATAATATATATATATATATGTAGATAACATCTACTTGTTAAATAACTTATGTTAATATAAATACCATTGAACTGTCTTATTGTGCTTTTATTGCAATTAGAAAAACAAACAACTAACCAGAAGTAATCTGAGTTTGGAGTAAAGTGTAAATATATATATTCAACTTTGAAATGGCTAGAAATAGAGTCTTTCTAACTTAATGATACAAGTAATTTAGCTGCTTAATTACAGCATCACAAGGTTGTAAGAAAGCAATAATAGTTAGACATATGAAAGCTTTTACCATACTGCTTATCTCACAAAGTGAGAGTTAAAGAAATGCTGGTTATGAGGTCCAAGAGCAGGAGGTAACTCAGTAGACAGAGCACTGAACTCTCAAGCATAAAGTGCTGAATTCAATCCCTGGTAGCACAGGTACCAGAGTGATGTGATGTCTGGTTCTCTCTCTGTCTCTCTGTCTCTGTCTCTCTCTCTTCATCTCTCTCTCTCTATCTCCCTCCCTCCATCTCATTCTCTTTCTCCTCCTCTTTCACCACCACCTCCTCCTACCCTTCCCATTAATACGTAAATAAAATATTTAACAGAATATTTAAAAAATAAATGTTTGTTTGTTATTGTTATCCATATAGTAGAAAAAGAAAACACATCTATTCTCTATATAATTCTATCTTGGAACAGAAACTTTGGTTATGGGTATGGTGAGGCTTATATGGTATACAGAGATACAAACTATACTCCAGAAGTATAAATTATTGATAAATAAATAAACTTTATTAAAAATTAAATTTTCTGTGAGAGTATAGGGAAAGAATATTGGTAGGCCTATACATTTATGAGTACGAACGTGTAAGTGTGTGTTTTATCTTGAATAAAAAAAGAGGGAACTATCTAGAAGATATTTTTAGATTATTTTAAAATATTTATTTCATCTCATCTGAAAGGGAGAGAAAGAGAAAGGTCAGAGCACCTCCACAGAGAGAGATGAGAATAGGAACTGGAGTGTGAGATATTCCAGGCCTGTATCAGCTAGATTCATTTCCAAACTCCAAAGATTTCTCCCTTCTTCTTTCCTTTCTTTCCTCCCTTCTCCCCTTTTTCCCTCCCTTCCTCCCTTCCTTCCATCTTTCCATACTTACTTTTTTTGTTGTTGTTTTCTGTGTTTTCTAAATCACTTTATTGAGGGGATTAGTGGTTTACAGTACAGCTGTTGACATATAGGTAAAATTTCTCATCTCCCTGTAATATATGTCTGAAAAACCTCTCATTCCCAATGTATGCCCCCTTTCACAATCACACAGCAGGCCTCCCAGAATCCTCCTTCACCAGAATCCTTTGCTTGAATGCAATATACTACATCCAATCCAAGTTCTAACTCTGTTTTCCCTTCCTATCCTTGTTTCATAAGTTGCAAGTATGAGTGAGATTATCCTGTATTTATCTATCTTTTGTTGATTTATCTCACTTAACAAAATTCCTTCAAGTTCCATATGAACTGCTGCAAAAGAACTTACTTCATTGTTGGTAATGGTTGAGAAACATGCATATAGCTGAATGACTCACTAAACCCATTAATAGAAACAAAAACATCACATTATTTAAAATGGGATGAAGATATGAAGAGAATCTTCACCAAAGATGATATATAAAAAAGTCAATAGACGAAAAATATTTGGAAGATGGCGGCCTGAGAAGTTGCTGACAGCGAGTGCTCTGACCGCATCGTCGGCAACGGTAGGATTTTCTGCCTTTAGCAGGCCAGTTAATAAGGGGTGACACCAAAGAGTGGGTACAATTTAATTTGGGTTAAGAATTAGAGTAAAGGTGACACGGACTAGCGGGGCTCCAGAATTCACAGGGCGCCGGGCAAGGAGAGTGCGCCGGGCATTGTCCTCCCCCCGCCCAGGAAGGCGGCTCCTCCGCCGGTTGCAGAGCGCGGCGAGCAGAGGACCCGGAGAGAGCACTTTAGCTCGGGGGCTTCCTCTTGGGAGAATCCAGGGTCCACCGCGACCCTGAGAGCAGATCCAAAGACTTCTTGAGTATAACTCTCATTGGATCAAAGGATTTGGAGCTAGTTTTCATTTTTGAGAAATCCTTTAAAAAAGTCTGGAGGGGGGGGTTTCCCGGAAGATGGGGGACTACAGAGAAGCGGCTAGCCTTTGAGCTCCGGACACATCTCATGTAAACAATAGGATTTTCTGCCTTTAGCAGGCCAGCCAATAAGGGGCCACAGCGGTCATACCAAGGTTTCTATAACTTAATTTGGGTTAAGAATTAGAGTAGGGGAAAAAAATTCTTTTTTCTTCCTTTTAATTTTCTAGCATACATCCTTCCCGCCGCTCCCCCCGCCCCACCATAAACAGTGCCTGGGACCAGCTACTAGCAGGATACCCCATACCACCAAACAGGGTTTTTTTTTTTTTTTAAACTCACTGATACACATTTGGGAAGTTCCTCGCACTGCTCTTTAATTACAACCCTTCTTCTTATATTCTCCCTTTTCTCTCTCTTATCTCTCTCTATCTCTTTTTTTATTTTTTATTATTACTATTTTTTTTTATCCTGTCATACACTTCTTTCTTCTTTGCCTTTCTGAATTTGTGAATGACTTTGGGGAAGAAATCTGACCCAGAGTGGACTTTCTATGTGTGTATCTCTGCTCTAGTTCCCTTTACACTCTTGTTACCTCTAGAATATACACTGGATAGTAGATTTGCATAACTGTCTATTCTTGCTATCCTCTCTTTCTTTTCTCTTTCTTCACTGGGATTTGGTTACTATTTTTTCACGGACTGGAGAAAATTTTTGGCTAACTGGTAATGATTAAACTCCTTCAATACTTACTTCAGTTGCTACTGTAATTCCGGAGGTTGGTGAGTGCAATTGTCATAAAGGTATTTAGTACAGTGCTACTTGTGCTCACAACACAACAACTGAGGAACAACAGAGCATTAAAAAAAAAGAGAGAGAGAGAAACACATAAATAAAAAAAATATGGGTAGATTAAAAACAAATAAAACTGCTACCCCAATGAATGAAGACAAGAGCCCAGAAGAAACCATAAATCAATCAGAAGTAACCATAGATAAGAAAAGTATGCAAGCAATAATAAACTTATTAATCACAGAAATGAAAACAACATTGGAGGAAAGGAATGGCAGTATTAGGGAAACAACAGTTGAGACACCCAAGGAAAATACTGATTATCTTGAGGCAATTAGAGAACTGAAAGCTGAAATAGCTGTAATGAAGAAAGAAGCTGAGGCAAGGGAAAGCAGACTAACAGAAGCAGAAAACAGAATTTGTCAGACAGAGGATGAGTTAGAGAAAACTAAGAAAGAGGTGAAAGAGCTTAAAAAGAGATTGAGAGACACTGAAAACAACAACAGAGACATATGGGATGATCTCAAAAGAAGTAACATTCGTATAATTGGCCTGCCAGAGGAAGAAAGAGAGGAAGGGGAAGCAAACATTCTAGAGGAAATAATACAAGAAAATTTCCCAGACCTGAATAACAGAAAGGATATCAAGGTGCAAGAGGCCCAGAGAGTACCAAACAGAATCAACCCAGACCTGAAGACCCCAAGACACATCATAGTCACAATGAGAAGAAGTAAGGATAAAGAAAGGATCCTAAAGGCTGCAAGAGAGAAACAAAAAGTCACATACAGGGGAAAACCCATAAGACTTTCTGCAGATTTCTCCTCAAACTCTAAAAGACAGAAGGGAGTGGCAAGATATCTATTGAGCCCTGAATGAAAAAGGGTTTCAACCAAGGATAATATATCCTGCTAGACTTTCATTCAAGCTAGATGGAGGGATCAAAACCTTCTTAGACAAACAACAGTTAAAGGAGGCAACTATCACCAAGCCAGCCCTGAAAGAGGTACTAAAAGACCTCTTATAAACAAGAACATCACTATAATACTTGTAATATATCAGAGTAAACAAATCATTTTTTAGAACAATGGCACTACAATACATTAAATCCATAATATCAATAAATGTCAATGGCGTAAACTCACCCATCAAAAGGCACAGGGTGGGGGAATGGATCAGAAAACATAACCCAACCATATGCTGCTTGCAAGAATCCCATCTGTCACAACAAGATAAACACAGACTTAAAGTGAAAGGATGGAAAACTATCATACAGGCTAACGGTCCACAAAAAAGGGCAGGAACAGCCATTCTCATCTCAGACACGATAGATTTTAAATTAAATAAAGTAATAAAAGATAGGCAAGGACATTACATAATTATTAGAGGATCAATCAGCCAAGAAGACTTAACAATTATTAACATCTATGCACCCAACGAGGGACCATCTAAATACATTAAAGACCTACTGAAAGAATTTCAAAAATACATCAGTAGTAATACAATAATAGTGGGAGACTTCAATACCCCACTCTCACACTTAGACAGATCAACAAAGCAGAGAACCAATAAAGATACAAGAGAATTGAATGAAGAGATTGACAGACTAGACCTCTTGGACATTTTCAGACTCCTCCACCCCAAAAAACTGGAATACACCTTCTTTTCAAATCCACATAACACATACTCAAGGATAGACCACATGTTAGGCCACAAAGACAGCATCAATAAATTCAAGAGCATTGAAATCATCCCAAGTATCTTCTCAGACCACAGTGGAGTAAAACTAACTTTTAACAACAAACGGAAAATTATTAAAAGACATAGAATTTGGAAACTAAACAACATGCTCCTTAAGAACCACTGGGTCAGAGACTGACTCAAACAGGAAATTCAAATGTTCCTGGAAACTAATGAAAATGAAGACACAACCTATCAAAATATTTGGGACACAGCGAAAGCAGTACTGAGAGGTAAACTTATAGCCATACAATCACATATTAAACACCAAGAAGAAGCCAAAATGAACGACCTTACTAGACACCTCAAGGACTTAGAGGAAGAGGAACAAAGGAACCCTAAAGCAACCAGAAGGACAGAAATCACTAAAGTTAGAGCAGAAATAAACAACATCGAAAATAAAAGAACCATACAAAAGATCAATGAAGCCAAATGTTGGTTCTTTGAAAGACTAAACAAAATTGACAAACCCCTAGCCAGACTCACCAAACAAAAAAGAGAGAAGACTCAAATTAATAGAATTGTAAACGATGCAGGAGATATCACAACTGACACCACAGAAATCCAGAGAATTCTGCGAAACTTCTATAAAGAACTATATGCCACCAAGCTAGAGAATCTGGAAGAAATGGAACAATTCCTAGAAACCTATGCACTTCCAAAACTGAACCAAGAAGAACTACAAAATCTAAATGCACCAATCACAGACAAAGAAATTGAAACCGTTATTAAGAATCTCCCCAACAACAAAAGTCCTGGACCAGATGGCTTCACAAATGAATTCTACAAAACTTTCAGGAAACAGTTAATACCCATACTTCTTAAGCTATTCCATAAGATTGAAGAAACAGGAATACTCCCTTCCACCTTTTATGAAGCCAACATCACCCTGATACCAAAAGCTGATAGGGACAGAACAAAAAAGGAAAACTACAGACCAATATCTCTGATGAACATAGATGCCAAAATATTAAACAAGATCTTGGCCAACCGGATACAGCAACACATCAAAAAGATTGTTCATCATGACCAAGTGGGATTCATCCCAGGAATGCAAGGCTGGTTCAACATCCGTAAATCAATCAATGTCATTCATCACATCAATAAAAGCAAAGCCAAAAACCACATGATTATCTCAATAGATGCAGAGAAAGCCTTTGACAAAATCCAACACCCATTCATGCTCAAAACTCTACAAAAAATGGGAATAGATGGGAAATTCCTCAATATAGTGGAGTCTATATATAGCAAACCTACAGCCAACATCATACTCAATGGAGAGAAGCTGAAAGCATTCCCCCTCAGATCGGGGACTAGACAGGGCTGTCCACTGTCACCGTTACTCTTCAACATAGTATTGGAAGTTCTTGCCATAGCAATCAGGCAAGAGAAAGAAATCAAAGGGATACAGATTGGAAGGGAAGAAGTCAAGCTCTCACTATTTGCAGATGATATGATAGTATACATAGAAAGACCTAAAGAATCCAGTAGAAAATTACTGGAAGTTGTTAGGCAATATAGCAAGGTATCAGGCTACAAAATCAATGTACAAAAATCAGTGGCATTTCTTTATGCAAACACTAAATCTGAAGAAGAAGACATCCAGAAATCACTCCCATTTACTGTTTCAGCAAAATCAATCAAATACCTAGGAATAAAGTTGACCAAAGAAGTGAAAGACTTGTATACTGAAAACTATGAGTCGCTACTCAAGGAGATAGAAACTGATACCAAGAAATGGAAAGATATCCCATGCTCATGGATTGGAAGAATAAATATCATCAAAATGAATATTCTCCCCAGAGCCATATACAAATTTAAAGCAATACCCATCAAAGTTCCACCAGGCTTCTTTAAGAGAATAGAACAAACGTTACAATCATTTATCTGGAACCTGAAAACACCTAGAATTGCCAAAACCATCTTAAGGAAAATAAACAGAAATGGAGGCATCACACTCCCAGACCTTAAACTATATTATAAAGCCATCATCATCAAAACAGCATGGTACTGGAACAAAAATAGGCATACAGACCAGTGGAACAGAATTGAAAGCCCAGAAGTAAATCCCAACACCTATGGGCATCTAATCTTTGATAAGGGGGCCCAAAGGATTAAATGGAAAAAGGAGGCTCTCTTCAATAAATGGTGCTGGAAAAACTGGGTTGAAACATGCAGAAGAATGAAATTGAACCACTTTATCTCACCAGAAACAAAAATCAACTCCAAATGGATCAAAGACCTAGATGTCAGACCAGAAACAATCAAATACTTAGAGGAAAACATTGGTAAAACACTTTCCCACCTACACCTCAAGGACATCTTTGATGAATCAAACCCAATTGCAAGGAAGACCAAAGCAGAAACAAACCAATGGGACTACATCAAATTGAAAAGCTTCTGCACATCCAAAGAAACTATTAAACAAACAGAGAGACTCCTCACAGAATTGGAGAAGATCTTCACATGCCAGACATCAGACAAGAAACTAATCACCAAAATATATAAAGAGCTCAGCAAACTTAGCCGCAAAAAAGCAAATGACCCCATCCAAAAATGGGCAGAGGAAATGAACAAAACATTCACTACAGAGGAGATCCAAAAGGCTAACAAACATATGAAAAACTGCTCTAGGTCACTGATTATCAGAGAAATGCAAATCAAGACAACACTAAGATACCACCTCACTCCTGTAAGAATGGCATACATCAAAAAGGACAGCAGCAACAAATGCTGGAGAGGATGTGGGGACAGAGGAACCCTTTTACATTGCTGGTGGGAATGTAAATTGGTACAGCCTCTGTGGAGAGCAGTCTGGAAAACTCTCAGAAGGCTAGACATGGACCTTCCATATGACCCAATAATTCCTCTCCTGGGGTTATACCCCAAGGACTCCATAACACCCAACCAAAAAGAGGTGTGTACTCCTATGTTCATAGCAGCACAATTCATAATAGCTAAAACCTGGAAGCAACCCAGGTGCCCAACACCAGATGAGTGGCTGAGAAAGCTGTGGTATATATACACAATGGAATACTATGCAGCTATCAAGAACAATGAACCCACCTTCTCTGACCCATCTTGGACAGAGCTAGAAGGAATTATGTTAAGTGAACTAAGTCAGAAAGATAAAGATGAGTATGGGATGATCCCACTCATCAACAGAAGCTGACTAAGAAGATCTGAAAGGGAAACTAAAAGCAGGACCTGATCAAATTGTAAGTAGGGCACCAAAGTAAAAACCCAGTGGTGAGGGGTAGGCATGTAGCTTCCTGGTCCAGTGGGGGGTGGGAGTGGGCGGGAGGGATGGGTCACAGTCCTTTGGTGGTGGGAATGGTGTTTATGTACACTCCTAGCAAAATGTAGACATATAAATCAGTAGCTAATTAATATGAGAGGGGGAAATCAATTGTATGTCTCAAAGTTTCTCAAAAGACAAACTGAATCTTTTTAATATATAGGCTATGTATTTGATATGTGGACTCTCTCAAAAGCCTAGACCAAGTATATTAGAAGCTTCCAATAGCACAGCTATATACAAGATACTGGGTACTGTGCAGCAAACCATAACAAAGGGACTTTTCAAAGTTAACCCAATTAACAAATAATGTGATGATAATATTAACTATTGATTGTCTTTTTGAACCCTAAGACAGCAGGAACCTCACATCTTCACTATAGAGCCCCTACTTCCCCCAGTCCTGGCACCCTTGGATAGGGCCCACTTTCCCGTATGCATCTCCCAATCCAAACCAAATAACATTGCATCTGCCGATCACAACCTAACCAAAGCAACGATTGCTACCTCAACATGCTTCACCTCAGAATGTATCCAGAGACTTCACGTGTGGAATGACAACCCTTCAGCTTCATTACTCGGGTGAGACCTTTCCTTTAATAGTACACTCTAATTTCATCTCAGGTAGTTCACTTTCTAACAAAGTCCCATAACCTAGATATACACCAGTTTCTGTGAGAGAGAGCTTATGTGCACACGTATCCATAAACTACTGCAAAATATATACCTGAAAGCAGGACTACACTAGAGTTTGCAGTGAGTACCTCCCTAACACTTCCTCTCCACTATTCCAAGCTTGGGATCCATGATTGCTCAACAAATTGTTTGGCTTCATATGTTAACTCTCTTTTCAATCACCAGGTTCCAGATGCCACCAGGATGCTGGCTAGGCTTCCCTGGATTGAAGACCCCACCAATGTGTCCTGGAGCTCAGCTTCCCCAGAGTCACACCCTACTAGGGAAAGAGAGAGGCAGACTGGGGGTATGGACCGACCAGTCAACGCCCATGTTCAGCGGGGAAGCAATTACAGAAGCCAGACCTTCTACCTTCTGCATCCCTCAACGACCCTGGGTCCATGCTCCCAGAGGGATAGAGAATGGGAAAGCTATCAGGGGAGGGGGTGGGTTATGGGGATTGGGTGTTGGGAATTGTGTGGAGTTGTACCCCTCCTACCTTATGCTTTTGTTCACTAATCCTTTCTTAAATAAAAAATTAAAAAAAAATAAAAAATAAAAAAAAATAAAAAAAAAAGTCAATAGACATGAGAAAAAAAAAAATCACAGGGCTGAGTGGTGACACACCTTGTTAAGTGCACACATTACAGTGCACAAGTTTCCAGGCTCAAACCCCTGGTCCCCACCTGCAGGGGAAAGCTTTGTGAGTGGTGAAGCAGTGTTTTAGGTGTCTTTCCCTTTCTCTCCCTCTCTACCTCTCCCTTCCCGCTCCATTTCTGGCTTTCTCTACCCAGTAAATAAGTAAAGATAATATAAATTTTTTAAAAAATTCTCAAAATCTCTGATGGTCAGAAAAATGAAAATAAAGACACCAAGATATCATTTTATATCTTTGAGGATGTCATAAGTTAGAAAAGACATAAATAAGTTTAGATGAGGATGTGAGGGTAAAAAAACTCCTCCACACTGCTGTTGGGAATGAAAACTGGTCTATTTCTTGTGGAAAATGATCTGGAAATTTTTCACAACACTAGAAATGGACCTAGCCTATGACCTAGCAATTTCTAGGATTATCGTCAAAGGAAGCAGAGTCACACATTCAAAATGACCTATGTACAGCTATATTCATAGAGGCAAAGATTATAGCTTGCAAATTATGGCTATGTGGCTTGAATAGTTCTTGTGTGTCTTTGTCTGACTCCAATCTTTCACACTAGGTCTTCAAAGACATGGTTTGAACATTCATTGGAACCTACTAATCACTCCATCAATAACTGTTGAAAAACAGAATGAGTTAGTGAATAAATCAGTATGTTTCAGTGTGAAACCTACCACGTATGTTCAAGTAACAAAATTTAGGAAACAATTTAAATAAAAAATATAATTTTTACAGGATCTCATCTTTCTAGTTGCCGCAATCAGGGAAATGATTTAATATCATTTAATAGTTAATAAAACCAAAACCTACTAATCATTCATTTTTGCCCCAAAAGGGAATCATTCCAACTACTGACCTCAATTAGAAGTAACCCTTTCTATACAACTGAATAGAATTGTAACCTTTCTAATTGTTGTGGCAAGGCAAAATATTAATGAATTAATTAATCCTTTCCAGAATGCAAGCTTAGTCAGGCTAAGAATCTCTTACTTAATCATATCTATATCCCCAAACACCTAGATTATTTGCTTATACATATGCAGCACCCAGAACACAATAATTGATTTTTTTCCCTACAAAACTCAATGAGAGGCATTTTGCCAATGTTTCATATCCCTAGACTTTATATGCTTATAAAATAAAAGAAAAAGATCCCTGGTTACTTTGCATATAATTATATGAGAATGTCTTAGTATGTAACGGTAATTTTAAAATTCAACTCTTTTTATACTCAAATAAGCATAGTCTGGCATATTTACTAGAACCTAGTCTTTTTTCTTATTGATTCAAAGTCTGCCTTTAGGTAATTAATCCTTCTACATTTATTTATTCAGAGTTAAGATAAAAAAGTGTCAAATAAAAGTGTTGTTTTTTGCTTTGTTTTGTTATATCACTGTAATTATAGAGTTTCTAAAACAGAATCCCTACAATTATCTATTTTATAACTAACAACAAGAAAAATCAGTTTCTTTTAAAACACTGAGGAATGTAGTTTACTTCAGAATCAGCATGGGATAAGTGAATCTAGTTAACATTCTAAGAGTAAATTTCAGTGTAAATACGTGACAATTTTGTTGGACCACTCATAGGCGATTTCTCCTATATCCAATGTCTACGTATCCTATCTAGATACTTCATAAAAGAATGACCACATCTTTCAGTTCTAATTATTCATGACAGGCAATTGATCATATCTAAATTTTGATACAGAGCACACATTGGACTAATTTCAACTGATATCTTTAGATTAAGAAAGTGAACAAGAGAGACAGTGAGAAAGATCATAACTCCCTTCAATAGGCTTGGAAGGGGATCTCCCAGAAGATTGAACAATGCACATTCAAAGTGAGCTATTTTTCTGGCTTAATTAAACTTTTATTTTAAATAAATGTATTATATTTATTTACCCCCCCCCCCTTTTATCAGAACACTGCTCAGCTCTGTCTTATGGTGGTGTTGGAGACTGAACCTTTGTTGCCTTAGACACGAAAGGCTTTTGACATAACTATAATGCTAGCTCCCCAGTCCTCCACTGATCTAAAAATGAATAAATAAATGAATCTTAAAAGGCCAGTTGAATTATGTGTCCCCATTCCCTCCACTGGAAACCTCAGTAGCTCTCCCAAGGTCACAGATATGGGCTGACTATTGTTTCTATAAAAATATATATATATTTGTCCGTTTCTCTATGGTCCTGGCTTTTTCCTTCTAAGTGACACCTACTCTGCTTACCAGTGTCCTTTTTTCCCCCCTCTCTCTTCTCTCTCTGGGTCCTGATGGAATTGGAATTCACAACCCTCTGGTTATCTTGCCCTAACATTTACCCCTTCAAGAATATGGACCAAAACCTTTATGGGGTGCAGAAGATGAAAGGTTTGTTTGAATTCTATAACTGCTTCTCCACTGGACATGGATACTACTATGTAGACTCATACTCCTAACTTGTTTCTGTCTTTCCCTAGTGGGGTAGGGTTCTGGGGAGGTGAGATTGCAGGACACATTGGTGAGGTCCTCTGCTCAGAGAGTTCAGGTCCATCCATCATTCTGTTATGACCTCTTGTTTTTCAGCTAGCATTGAAGCTCCTAAATTATATACCATCTTTATTTTTTCTACTGTAATTAGTCACAAATATTCCTTGCAATTGCTCTTTCCTAGAGTGTATGCATCTAGGTCTGGAGGTCAGTGCAGGTTGTGCACCTGAATCTTTACAAACAGTAAATAAATTAGTCTAGGATATCTTTTTGCCATTTTAAATCATCAGTAAAAGTGACTGATACAGGGCAGGTGATAATATAGGTTAATAGAGACCCACATTCCTGATGAAACTGTTTCTATTTTGTTTTATTTCTTTTCCCGAAATTATTTTGGAATTATTTGACTTCCTGTCAAATAATACTTGGAATTATTTGACTTATTATTTGAATTATTTGACTTCCTGTCAAATAATATTTGGAATTATTCGACTTCCTGTGATTTGACAGTGTCATAGCATTTACTGGTCAGACTGCAGGGCAATCTCTAATCTATTTTAGAAAAACATTGTTCTTGCTGCAAAACTCCAATATTCTAAATCGTCTAAGAAAGTAGTGACTGTTTTGCTTCTAGATAGATTGGAAACATGGCTCATCTCAAATGAATAGTCAGAAAGTTATTTTGAAAAGCTCTACAGGTGACTCAGATGAATATTCCCTTCTCTGTTAACTTTATACCTTCTAAGGGAGGGTCGGCTTTCTGTCACAAAATAACACAGATACCGTAAAATGCCATTCATTCATTCTATCTCCACAAATATGTCCTGATCTTTATAGTCTATACAATCATACTGACCCAAATCTATATCTACCATATAAGGATTCCATTGGATTGATTAGGTGTAAAGAATTTTGTGCTGTTCATCTTTTGGTAACTTTAACACATTCAGTATTTTACATGTGAAATATTGTTAATTCCCTATTTGTGCGAGAATACCCTTGACAAGTTCTGAGTAAATAGCATTTAAAATAAATAATCATATCTATAGTGACTTTGGCTACACCATATTTGATTTGTTAAAAGGCTTAATCAATGGCAACTTGAGTATATTATGTAATTGATTCAAAATTACCCAATAGAATAAAATAACCAGACAGCTATTGATCTGCAGTGGGAGAAATTAAAGTTCATTTAACACACAGGCTTGAAATCTCAGAACTATATTAACAGCAGAGCCACTATCCTTAACTTTCCTTTCCCTGACAGGTTTTAGTAATACTCAAACTCTCAAAATTAACAATAATTATTATCAAATCCTTCTTCCTTTTTTCTGCCCTATACAGCACTCATATCTTCAGCTTTACTTGCAAACATTGTATGACATGAATTACCTGAACAAAAAAACTACATTATACTCAGAAAGAGTAATTTTAAGAAACATTAGCTGGGCACTGAGTAGTGGTGAAACCGCTTAAGTGCACTATGTCCAAGGTCCCGTGCAAGGACCCAATTTGAGACCCCACTCAACACTTTCGTGGGGTCGCTTCACAAGTGGAGTAGCAGGTCTTCAGATGTCTATCTTTCTGTCTCCCTCTATATCTCCCCTACTCTCTCAATGTCTCTCTGTCCTATAAAATAGAATTATGGGGGAGGGGAAGCCATCAAGAGCAGTGGATTTATGGTGCTGACACAAAGTCTCAATGACCCAAGACAAAAATGGCTGTCTTGCTACCCCAAAGCAAAGGATTCTGGGGGAAGGAGGGCACTGGGGTATCATTGTGTCCTAGAAAAAAGGCCTAAGTTGTGAGACTGTTTTGAAGACACTTATCATGGTGAGATAAGAAAGTTTACCCATATGTCAACAATTATACTGTAAATCATTAACACTCCCCTCAAAAAAGAGAAAGCCATGCCATATATATAAAGAATGAACAATGAACAAGGAGAAACCAGAAAAGAGCAAACCAGGAAGCCTATGTATCATACCTTGTGCAGCGATGAAGATCAACCCAAGTGCTCACAGTAGTGCATTGTCACAGAAACTTGAAGTATAAAGACAGCATAGGAGTGGTGAAATCAAACAGTTCTGTGTTACCCCAACACACACACACACACACACACACACACACACACACACACACACACACACACACACGGGGGGGGGAGAGGGGGGGAACGGAGGGTAGGGAGGGTGGAGAGGAAAAGTGGGGAGAAGATGGGAAGGGGGAAAAGAAAATAATCATCATTTTTCCCTTTCTCTGTTTTATTAGATGCACTTTTAAATGCATTGGTAAAAACTGAGGCAATCATCTTCCAACCATGGAAACAAATACGAGAACACATGCCTCAGTCCTAATGCAATGAAATGCAAAAATTAAGACATGTATTATTAGTAACTGATTCTTTTCCCTTGTCTAAAACTAGCTGATTAAAATAATGCTCAGCAAGAATTTTTTGTCACTCATGCTAGAACAAGAATAGATTTACCTAAGACGTTGACATTCTACTTTGAATTTATTATAGCTCTAAGATTCCTTTACAATTGTCAGATAAAATAGAAAATGTTCTCCTTATTGTTATATCCCCCTCTGTGATGACTTCTAAAATATGCTGTACAAATATTGTAAACATGATTGTTTTCAATCTTAGGAGAAGAAAGTACAGGATTAAAAAGACATGCACAATTTTAAAATATTTGACACCTTACTACATTGTGAAACAAAACACATGTATTTCCTTAAAAATAAAACAAAGAAGACAATATTGACAGTGACTGATCCTTAGACCTCATTTTCCACAAGTATAGTCACATTAGAATGAGATGGACATTTTTACTTCTCTGTTTTTCAAGTTTACATGAGGGAAATGTATTTTCCCTTATTTCTGCAAAAAAGCAACCTAGTTAAATCCTTATCTTTTTTGTATGTGACTCAAAATCAGACAAGCTTCAGAAAGTTAAATAGTGGAAATAATTATAGACAGTCTACCCTTTACAGCTTAAGTGTAAGTTTAAGTCTTGCAGCACTGAGAACTTAACTTGACATATAATATTAGAAAAGAAAATCACTATATTGTTATTTTCTCTCAAAGTAAAATAAAAATATGCTATCCTTTGTAGAGTTCCTCGGGGGGTCTTTTGGCCACCAGGAGACAGAGAGCGGGGAGCCTAGGGCCAGCAGCAGCAGGGATGAGTATGCTGAGGGCTCTTCCAGCTTACTGTGGTGATGGACAATAGAACAAATCTCAGGATATCATGGCGGAGGATGAAACTTTTATTGTCTCAGTTACAAGTTTACAAAGGGGTAGTTGTGCAAGGGAAGTGGCCAAGCTGGCCAATGAGACCAATATCTCCTTATAAGGGAAAAGAGAGCTAGGCAATGAGAAGGTATGGATGGTGATGCAGGAACAGGGAAATAGAAATTTAATGAAGGTGAAGCCCACTGAGGGAGGAGGGGTGGGGTGATGCAGCGAGGCTGATAGGAAGCTTGGAATTCCCGGGAGTACTATGGCCACATCTTGCTCAGCCACAAGACTGGCATGCCAAGGGGAGTCTGATAGATGAGCTTGAGGGGGGGGTCAACCATCCATGCTCAAGCACACATTAGACCCACAATCCTTCTAAAAAAGAGCAATGAGGGAAGGAAGGAAGAAGGGAGAAAGGAGAGAGAGAGAGAGAGAGAGAGAGAGAGAGAGAGAGAGAGAAAGAAGAGAAAAAGAGGAGAGGTGGAAAGGTGGATGATTTTGTTCTGAATATGACTTTGTCCCTTCCTTCTTTCCTTCCTTCCTCCCTCCTCCCTCCCTTCCTTCCTTTCTTCCTTCCTTCCTTCCTTCCTTCCTTCCTTCCTTCCTTCCTTCCTTCCTTCTTTCCTTTCTGGATCACTATACAACAGTTTTCAATATGACTCTAATTTCCAAGGTTGATTAAACATTTACTAAGAAGTTTTATATTGTCTTCTTTATAACTATACCCAGAAAAAAAGACGCTTAAATAATTTGTTTGAAACGACTGCTTTAGTTTTGAATTTCTAAAGAAACAATAGGTATTCAGAAAAATTATTTTCACTTTTCAGGTACCTTTGTAAGAACATCAAGGGAATATGTCTTACCTTGCATTATTAAAAACCCATATTGATTTCAGTGACATTTGCTACTTAGAAGGAAGTAACATTTTATTTGTTCTCTTATATATAGTTTTACTAAGTCAGGGGAAGGCATTTCTAATTTTGTTTTGTTCAGCTATTGACTTCACTCACTTGAATTGTACTTGATACAATGATTATTTGAAGGAATCTGTAAACTTATACAAGTAGTACGATTCCTCCCCCCCAATAGTTCTATGGACAATGTAAATGACTTCTTTTTCTCTTTGCCAGAGAGCTAATTGTTGTTGTATAGTTTTGTTTCATTTTAGAATAGAAAGTATGAGACTAAATCCATGTTCTTGCACTGTTTTGAAAACCTAGCATAGATTCATCAACATAGGCCTTTTAGTTTGGTACTTCTAGACTTTTTAAATACAATTATTTTGACTATAGTCTATTTTGTTAGTATGGGCATCTTTTCCTTTTTTTGTGATTAATAGTAGTTTGCAAGATTGTAATATTACGGTGTACTGATCCACACACCTACCATGAGATTTCTGTATCCACGCTCCACCTCCCAAAGATAACCACTATAGTTCTCACAAGCATTAGAAACAGTATGCTTGCTTCCCCCCCCCCTTCACTTTCACGTGTATCAGTTTTCTAGATTCAACATGAGTGAAACCATCTGGTGGTTGTCTTTCACCTCTTATTTCACTAAGCATAATCACCTCCAGTTCTATCCATTTTGTCCCAAAAAGCACAATATATTTTTGATCATAGAGTAGTATTCCATGGAATACATAGTATATAATATGTTTAGCCAGTCATTTGTTGATGGGTACTTAGGCTGCTTCCACTTTTTGGCTATTGAAAATAATGCATCTGTGAATATGTTCAGGAGTGCTTCTAATTAATGTTTGAGTGTCCTTTGATTATATATATTTTTATATATATTGGTGGGGAACAGGAGATATTTTACCTTTTGTCACAAGTCCACTATAGTGTCTTGAATGTCAATATGGAGTCTCACTACTGTTGTTCCAGCCTCTAGGGGGGTGGGGTGGGGATAACAGCCTTGGAGAATTCCTTTCTCTTTAGTGTTCAAAGAAAAAGGCACATTTGTTTCACTAGCTGGGTGTCAATGACAGTGTATCCTATACAATATTATTTCCCAGTCAAGTTTTTTGCTATAAACCCTTCTGATCCTTGTGGGCATTTTTAAATCTTGACTGGGTTTACAGATTAAGGTCTCAAAAGTTTCCAGCCTTTCTTCCTCTGCCCAGGTGCTCTGTTTGGTATTTCTGAGAGTCTCTTTCTATCCTTAGCACTCTTACTTGGACCCACTTGTGCTTAGATTAGTCACTTAAGATGTCATAGTTGTAAATTGGCAAGTTTTCTTCTTCTTTTTTTTTAAACAGTTGTTGTTGCTTCAACTCAACACCCTGGAGTAACACAGTTAATCCCTTGCCTTGTCACTGGAAGTTGGCTAGAATTTCAATTATTATTATTATTTATAGGATAGAGGCATGTGCACTTAATACCTGCAGGTATACCACAATCCAGCCCCTATTTTTCTAGACAGCTGTGGGAGAATTTAATTTCAGATAGAATTCTGTTTCATTAAATTCTAGTGGATACTTGTGGCCACTTCAATATTCTGTTTCCTCTGAGTTCACAAGTTAAGCACCCATATCTAGTTTTCAACCATGCACTCTACTGATTAACTCTCAGTTTGGTTCTAGCCATGACTGAGTATGGCGCTTTGAGTCCTGAGAATCTCTCTCTCTCACCCCTTTTCCACATTAGTCAGCATTGACCTGTGGCTTAGTGAGTGTCTGAAGAACTACTGGTTGTATTTTACTGAGTTTTAGGTGATTTTCATTGCATTTTATAGTTAATCGGGAGAGAGAAGTGAGACAGCTGTTACTCCATAGCCACTCCTCTGAAAGTCTTCACTATAAATATCTTAAAATAAAAAAATTAAATAATGGTTTATAGGATATCACTATAGACTTTCTTTCCCATCTGGTCATTAGTGTTTGAAACTGTGTAAATGAACCCAGAAGGGAAGGACTTAACTATCTTTCAAAAACCAAATATTACTTCCATGTGTTAATGAAGTGTTAACTTTGAAATTATGAGAACTAAAAAATAAACCTTTAAGAAATTAAACTGATTTCAATAAACAGACATTCACTGGTCATATGATGTGGCTTGATTCACTAATCCTAAATAGCCTTAGATAGGTTTAGTTTACTTTGTCAAGTCTAATTGAATTATAACAAAAACTACCAGTTTGGATCAGATCAGCTCCTTTTTGTCTACTGAATTGCTTTAAAATATATCTGAATTTTTAATAACCCATACAGGACACAAATTAATATTTCCTGTTTCAATAAACTATTCATGATATGAAGACTAATTTTGATCATATATTAATTAATATAATTGCAATATCTCATTAAACATATTTAAATAATGCTTTATTTTGAAGCTTCAATGGAGGAAATTTCCACAGTATTGCAATTCAGAGTTTACTGAAATAGCATTACTCAAAAAAAAAAGTTAATAGATCTAGAATTTAATAATCAGGATGGTTGCATGTCTATTCATTTGTTTCCCAAAATAATCAAGACTCTTATTCCAAGTTATTCTTCTCAGACTCTAAGTAAGAAATGTATCAGGAAGTCAAGGTATACTTTTCTATTGATGAATAAATAGTAACATCAATGTTTACAAAGGATACAGTACTTTATGGCTTCATTGAATTCTCTTGACTAAAAGGTCTACATATGTTTTCTTCTTCATCTATAGCAAAAAGTGGCTATAACTCTTCATAATGACAAGTCAAGGAAACTGATGGTCACTGTATAGAAATACTACACACAATCAATCTATCAGCATAGTGACTATTATAAAACCATACATAAATATAAATATACCTGAAAACATAATTTCAAAATTTCCCATTTTTATTACTATCTCAATAATATTTAAGGAAAATCATCTAAAATTTCCAGTACTTCACAATCCCTTATTATTATTGAACAAATCATAGGTAGTCAACTAGTCTTAACAATTTACTTTTAGTTAGAATAGTTACATTCTATTTGGAAGTCACTTTGTATACTGAGTTAACTAATAGTGAAGATTTACAAAGACTAATGCAGAATGAGGTTCCTACAAATCTCTGGCTGCATAATTTTTATCAAGTAGTTAATGGTTAAGTTGTTATAGGCATGTTTCTGTTCAAAGATAACTCTCTCTCCCTCTTCTCTCTCTCTCTCTGTCGCTCTCTCTCTCTCTCTCTCATATCCACTATAATTATAAAGTCTTAGAGATAGTTTACGGTTTGGTTAACTTATTTGCAAGTGCACGTTTCAGCTCCTTTATTCATATGAGTGAAACCATCCAGTACGTTATCTTTCATCTTCCTACTTACTTCACTAATCATAATCACCTCTAGTTTGTCTCAAAAGTCACAATATCATATTTTTAATTATAATGTAGTATTCCACTGAACACATGGCTCATACTTTTTTTATCCTTTCATTTGTCAATGAACATGTATGTTGCTTCCACTCCTTGATGATGCTGGGTAATGAAGCTATGAACACCGGGGTTGCATATGTCCCTCTGAATTAGTGTTTTCTCAGCCACTGGTAATTGCAATGTGCTCTCCACCAGGTGTGCCACCACCAGACCTCTGATGCCCCTTTAATATATTCCTAGAAGTGGTATTGCTAAATCAAAAGATATATCTATTTTAATTTACGAACTCTTGATAGGGGTGCACTCATTTGCATCCCCACCAACAGGTGTAATGGAATTCCTTTTCAGCACATCCTTGCCAACAATATTTTCTGCTTTATTGATGTGAGTCATACTTGTATGTGTGAGGGGAGCTCTCAAGATCTCAGTGTAGTTGTAATTTGCATTCTCTGATAATAAATGAAGTGGAGTTTTTTTTTTTCATTTATCTGTAGGCCACTAGTATATCTCCTTCAGAAATATGTTTGTTAAACATTGTTCTTAACAGCTGCGTAGTATTCCATTGTGTATGTATACCACAGCTTTCTCAGCTACACATCTGTTGTTGGGCACCTGGGTTGCTTTCAGGACCTTGCCCTTAACCTAGATCAACAATGGTAGAGAATGTTCTATCCTCCAAAGTGAGGATGGACAACATACTCTATGGGTCGATACTGGGGCAGCATGGAATGTTCCTACTCATGACCACAGAATGTGAGCTCAGATCTAGAGGGATGTGGAGGTCACATTAGGCTCCTAAGCTAATTATGGGCCCCAGATCACATCAAATTTATGGGGTTTACAGTAATATTTATACCCCTTTCCCGTATTAGGGAGCTATTCTCTTGCCTGACCCTTTTCCCAGCCATGACATCATCTCCCCAGACAATAATTAGGATTCACCTGCATATCAGATTTCAGGCTCAGGCAAAAAACAAAAACAAAAACAATTATAGCTACAGGCCCTTTTAATTATAACTAAAATATGCCTACTAGCTATCTACAAAATGGAGGACCCCCCCAACACTTCATCCGCCCTATTCCAGCCTTTAGGCCCAATTTGTACTAATTATTGATACTCCTTCTTTCATCAGCCTGCCTGCAAATTCTGTCAGAACAAAGTATCATTTCAATCAGCTTCCCAACCCTCTGCTGATCACAATTCACTCTGTTACTATCATCTCTCACCTGGATTATTGTGATATCTTTCTGACTGATCTCCTAGCTTTCACCTTTGCCCTCACTCTATTTTCCACACAGATGCCAGAGTGATCCTATTAAAATGTCAAGTCAGATCAGATCAAACAAAAATTCCCCTCTATAGAAACCAAATCCTGAAAAAGGCCTACTAGATGCTACACAATCTATAAAACCTTGAACTTCATCATCAGTTCTGGAAACTCACCATCATTCTTTTCAAGAACATTTATCTCTTTGCTCTTCTTCAATCAAGGCAGATGTGACTCTGCCTCAAGCCCTCCACTCCGACTTTTCCTTTGTTCTGGAATGCCTCAGGGAGTATTGAAACCACCTGAAAATTCTTTCTTTCTCTCTTTCTTTCTTCCTTTCTTTCTTTTCTCTCTCTCTCTTTACTTTTATACCATTCTTATTAATATTACACTTTTATTTTTACCCTGTACTGAGGAATGAGCGTGAGAGCCTTTACATACATGATAGTACTGAGTGACCTTTCCATCCATGTTGTTATTCCTCACAACGGGCAGAGAATGAAAAGTGAGAGGCAGAGACACTAAAACAGTCTACTGCCGTCCATAAGGTCTTCTTCTGGTCCTTTCTGAGATTTCTTCTATCAAGGCCAAAGTGTCAAGCATGGTAAGAGGTGCACTGTACCATCAGAGCTCTTTTTTATTATTTTTAGATAACTAAACGTATATGTTTTCTCTCTATTTATTGCATATTTATTAAGAATAATCAATATTCCTTGTGGCCGGTGGTGGCACACCTGGTTGAGTGTATTTGTCACAGAGCACAAGGACCCAGGTTTGAATGCCGAGTTCCCACCTGCAAGGGGAAGCTTCACAAATGGTGAAGTGTGGCTGCAGGTGTCTCTCTGTCTCTCTCCCTCTCTATCACCCCCTTCCCTCTCAATTTCTGGCTGTGTCTATCCAATAAATAAATAAAAATTTAAAAAATAAAGAAGAATAATTAATATTACTACTTGATCCCTCAGTAATTCACAGCATACTTGCATTATGTATTTTGTCACTGAAACTTAGCAGTGCATAATGATCTTAATGGGACACATCTGCACTGCAAGCAGGAATCTATATAGAGGCAAACTTTGTGGAAAGCAGGCTGGATATTTCTCAGAACACTAGAAATAGATGTACCCTATGGCCTAGCAATTTCTCTCCTGGAGATTTACCCAAAGCACTTATCAGAAGAGATTTGTGTGCGCCAATGTTCATAGCGGCATAGTTTGTAATAGCCCAAATCTGGAAGCAACTCAGACATTTAATGACAGACGAGTGGCTAAAAAATTTGTGGTAAAGGTACACGATGAAATACTACTCAGCTATTAAAATATGATGAACTTATCTCCTTAGCATCATTTGGAATGAAACTAGAAGATATCATGTTTAGTGAGAGAAGCCAAAAATAGAACAAACACCAAATATATCCTAGCTTATAAGTAGGATGTAATAAATAGGGACATAGAAGGGATGCAGAATTCTGGTGGTGGGAATTGTGTGAAATTATACACATCTTACCCTACAGTCTTGTCAATCATTAGTAAATCAATAAGAAAATAAAGAAGATTAAGGTTCCTTAGAATGTTTGTTGAAATTCATAAAATATCTAAATTTAATCTAAAAATATAGATGTATACATACCTATATAATTTTAATCTGATATGATATGAAATTATACATATACCAAGTGAAGAAATAAATCAGAGAGGACAATATTTAAATTATTATAATTTATTTTAGAAGGAATTTTAATTATGATTATGTATAGAAGATGAACACTGGGGATAGATACTGTGAAACTGAAGGTTTTCTGTTGAAGCAGTGTGGGTTTTCAAAATATCCACTAATGGGGTGGGCGTCGATAGCATAATGGTTATGCAAACACACTCTCATGCTTCAGGCTCCAAAGTCCCAGGTTCAGTCTCCTGAACCACCATAGGCCAGAGCTGAGCAGTGCTCTGGAAGACAGAGAGAGAGAGAGAGAGAGAGAGAGAGAGAGAGAGAGAGAGAGAAGAAGAAGAAGAAGAAGAAGAAGAAGAAGAAGAAGAAGAAGAAGAAGAAGAAGAAGAAGAAGAGGAAGAAGAAGGAAGAGGAGGAGGAAACAGAATAAAGCCAAAATACTGGGTATTTTAAATTTTATTTACTATTGCTAAATATAAAATTAATGGGGGTCTGTTATAGAAAACTGAGTGGTACTGTAGTATCCAAATCAGTTGTAAAATGCAAAGACTAAATACACTAGTGAAAAGTATTTGACACTGTTCATGATCAAATACCTTTGTCATTTTAGACTTTGTTAAAAATATCCTCTTTTGATTGCTGTTTGATATTACATGTTGTGGCTATTTCAGTAATTGTTTTTCCTCCTTCTACAAGCTATGCTTTTATGACTAATTTGATGTTATGCCTTAACATTATTCATTCATTCTTATTTATTATTCAAATAAACAGCAATAAGTGGAAATTGCGTGGCAGATATTTAAATGTGAAATTTTTTTTGAGAAATCATATGCAGATTAAGTCATTTTGGGTATTATCTTAAATGTCTATTATTTTTAAATCTTTATTTATTTTGAATAGAGAAAAAGAGAAATTGTGAGAGGAGGGGTATATAGTGTGGAAGAGAGACAGAGACACCTGCAGGCCTATTTTACCACTCATGAAGCCTTCCCCCCTGCAGGTGTGGACCAGAGGCTTGAACCCAGATCCTTGCACACTGTAATGTGTGTGCTTAACCAGGTGCGCCACCGCCTGGCCCCAAATGTCTATTTTTAAGCACAGTTCTCCAGTTGATAAACATGACATCATGAAAAAATATATATATATATATATTCCTATATTTTTTATTAAACAGGAATAATGTGTGGACTAGATTTATACATATTTTATACAAATAGAGTTTATGTTTAAATACATTAAGTATTACTAAATATATACTTTAATTGATAGCCATTAAAATTAGACCACTTCATAGTTTAGACATCAGGACACACACTATATGTGTGTGTGTATGTATATATACAGAGAATACATACACACACATGTTGTAAATTAACTTAAAAAGAGGTATGGGGGTTGGGGCAGCTTGTGGAGCATATAGAAGAATTCACAGTGGGAGCTGGGAACTGGTTTAATTAATACACGGTTTATTAGGGTGAAACAGGTAAAAGGCAAAATAAGCAATTCTCATCAAGGGTTAAGCATATGGTAGGTCTATAAAGTCTGAATATGGTTATCAAAGTTTATTCCCATAAGATAAACAATTATAAGCTCTGGTAAAGGTTGCTCATGGCTGTAGAGGGGTCTAAAAGTTTACCAGCTAACAGAGTCACACGTGTTCAGTTCCCAGGGGAAGCAGCCATGGCGCACCTGACCAGAAGAAGCCTCTGACCAGAAGCAGCAGCAGCAGCAACCAGCCAAAGAGGCTGAAGCTCTCGAAGTCCCTTGCTTTTATTTATTTTTTTGTTTGTTTTTTAATTTTTTTATTTTTATTTAAGAAAGGATTAATTAACAAACCATAGGGTAGGAGGGGTACAATTACATACAATTCCCAACACCCAATCACCATTTCCCACCCCCTCCCCTGATAGCTTTCCCATTCTCTAACCCTCTGGGAGCATGGACCCAGGGTCATTGTGGGTTGCAGAAGATAGAAGGTCTGGCTTCTGTAATTGCTTCCCCACTGAACATGGGCGTTGACTGGTCGGTCCATACTCCCAGTCTGCCTCTCTCTTTCCCTAGTAGGATGAGTCTCTGGGGAAGCGGGGCTCCAGGACACCAGAGAATTCACATGTGGAATGACAACCCTTCAACTTCATTACTCGGGTGAGACTTTTCCTTTCATAGTATACTCTAATTTCATCTCAGGTGGTTCACTTTCTAACAAAGTCCCAAAACCTAGATATACACCAGTTTCTGTGAGAGAGAGCATATGTTCACACGTATCCGTAAACTAATGCAAAATATATACCTGAAAGCAGAAGTACACTAGAGTTTGCAGTACCCCCCTAACACTTCCTCTCCAATATTCCAAGCTTTGGGTCCATGAGTGCTCAATAATTTGTTAGGCTTCGTATGTTAACTCTCTTTTCAGTCACCAGGTTCCAGATGCCATCAGGATGCTGGCCAGGCTTCCCTAGACTGAAGTCCCTTGCTTTTATACATTCCCTTCTCTGAAGCACCTCCTCAGAGGCTATTTGTATGCTAATAGTCCCAAACTCCTGCTGGGGTCAACACACACACACACACACACACACACACACACACACACACACACACTCCAAATATATTATCTACAAATAGTTTTTTTCTAGGTTAGAGAGCTTTGCTGTGATACTATCATTGCATAATAAATGCTGAAGAATATAAGTGTATTTTTCACTGAAATAATGCCAAGCTTTCATCAGTTCTCACGGACTGCCTTATGTATCATTCAGAATGAATGATGCCACTTCGCGATCTCCTATAAAAGCTCAATTCGTTGTGAAGAACTTTTACATCAAAGCTGATGTATTAGATGCTGCCATTTTATGATGACTAAATCAGCACTCATATTGGCGTGTTTGCGTGATAGAAAATATCGCTGTGATATTGAATACCTTGGTTCACTTTTCTTCATTTTGCATCATTTTCCAATCTGTATCTGAATATAACAAATTCAAGGCCAGGTTTCCTCATTTGTGTTATATAGTTACAGAAGACTTCCCCAAGCAATTGTAGATATATAAATGAATAGTGTTGAGTATTTACAACCATTGATCATATTTATTTCCTTCACTATTTAGTATATCTGTAGAAAAAATGACTTTTGTATATTACATTACATCTTAAAATAATTGCAAAGCATCATTTTTCCTCTAACAAAAATATTTATACATAATTTTTCTGCATTACACAAGTACCTGCAAATTCCAGGTTTTGCCAAATATATAAAGTTTACATTTTAATATTAGTTGAAAGTAGAGTCTGTATTCATTATTTGGCTATTATATCTAATATATTACTAGTTAAATGCCTTATCATAAAACATGGCATACAAGATAAGAAGATATATAAAGTGTAAGATATACTACTTTTTATGAGCTTTCCACTTGAAGGGTTGTTAATAAATGTCGGGCCTCACCAGGATTTACTTGGTTAGAATTTCACAACTGGTTGGTGGCACATCTGGTTGAGTGCACATGTTACACTGCACAAGGACCTGGATTCAAGCCTCTGGTCCCCACCTGCAGAGAAAAGCTTCACAAATGGTGAAGCAGGGTTGCAGGTGGCCCTGCTTCTCTCCCTCTCTATCTCCTCTTTCCCCTCTATTTCTGGCTGTCTCTATCCATTAAATAAATAAAGATAATAAGTTTTTTAAAATTCACAATTAATATTTAAATATGAATGTAGATTAGTAGAATTTTTCTATCTAGTGGGGTTAAATCAGATATATATTTCCATTGAAGAAGGAAGTATACCCCCATAATTCCTAGAGGTGAATATGTATTTTGAAATGTGTAAGTTGCCCACCCCCACCGAAAATTCATAATTTTACAGTTGACACACAGTTTCACGTCTTGACTTTGTTAAGAGAAAGTATATCTAATGATTTTGAAAAGAAAAGAGGTAACATTCTAAGTCATGCAGGCAGGAGAAAAAAAAAAAGACTTTCAAGAGTGAGGGAAGTTATGAAGAACCACTGAAAACAGAGAAGCACATTCCAAGGGGGAAAAAAAAAACACATAATACAAAGAAATGAAGGTATGTTTTCAAATAGAGAGCTGAGTGCATGCCCTATCCATAGGTGTCCTGGTAACGTACGTTTAGGGAAGAAATGCCCTTGCTTATATATATTTAATGACTAAAATAAATTCAGGATAATCCCTTAACTAAATGACTGGGAGAAAAAAGTGAAATCAATAAAAGTCTAATTTTTTAAAAATTTTCTATCATATCATAATTCTAGATCATAAAGTAAAATGAAATCAAACAATATCTATGAAATATCAACATTTGTCATATATATGATGTATACGAATATATGATACATACACATGAATATACTTATCTCCATGATTAAAAAAAAAAAAGGAATAGGGAAGTTTCCAACAAAAGGGATGGGACACATAACTCTGGCGGTGGGAACTGTGTGGAAATGTATCCTTTTTATCTTACACTCTTGCTAATTATTACTAAATCATTAATAAAATTTTAAAAATAGGAAAAAAGAATGGTTTGGCATATGTAAAAAATTCAGACTTAGTTTAATATTGAATTTTGTATTGCCATGAACGAAAATATAAAATCATCTATTATATAAACATGGTAACAGTATCCAGATCCTGAAGCTAAAAATTGAAAACTGTGAAACTGCTCAACACCCACAGACAATGTGTACACAGCACTACATAGTCACATTTACTATTTACATTAGATTTAAAAATATCTTAACTAGGGGGTCAGGCAGTAGCACAGAGCAGCGGGTTAAGCGCACATGGCGCCAAGTGCAAGGACTTGCATAAGGATCCCTATTTGAGCTCCTGGCTCCCCACCTTGAAACAGATCTGCAGGTGTCTTTCTCTCCACCTCTCTGTATTCCCTTCATCTCTTGAGTTCTCTCTGTTCTATCCAACAACAATGACAACAAGGGCAACAAAATGGGAAAAATGGCTTCCAGAAGCAGTGGATTCCTAGTGCAGGCACCAAGCCCCAGCAATAACCCTGGAGGCAAAAAAAAAAAAAAAAAAACATAACTGGAAAGACAGGACAAAAATACGCCCCCAAATAGTAAGTGCTATTAAACTAACATAGCAATAGCTACTCACTATAATGTAATCTACATAAATAAATAAATAAATAAACTAATTTTTGGAACACGGCATATAGCAATTTAAGGAACCCATTTTCTAATTCTTTCTTTTCTTTTACATTCTTACTGTCATTATCTCAGGTTGTATAGTGCTATACAAAATTTTATTTAACTTCTAGTTACAGAAACAATGCAAGTGAAATTTTGGATAAGGACAAAATAAAACAGTAAGGACAGAAAGGAAGGATGATTAAAAATACCATATGTGAACAGTTACACAGTATAAATCAACCACCAAAAATGCCTACTTTGTTCACCTGCCCTCTCAAAGTATAATAAATGGAGTAGTTTTATAAGTGTGTCTATTAAGAAAAAAATGCTGAAGATTTTAGTGTTTCAAGAAAAGGAGTATTTCTCCTCAGATGTTGATAGAGTGTGTGCACTTATGTGGCTGGGACTTTGTGCATGTGTGTAGACATCTTTGTGAATTATAAATCAGAGTTTTAAGCTACCCATTTAAGTATTGTATATAATATAGTAAATTTATAGTCCACACATTCTGAATTGCTATAAGATTAACTAAACTATCAATATATTGAAGACAGTTTACTTTTAAATATAACTGGATCTCAGAGTGTAGCAAAGTGCAATTAACAAAATCCATAGAAATATAGAAAGTAATAAATACTTTATTGTCTATAATAAAGATAAACCTTCAAGATAACTGTCTAGTATTCAAAGTGAAGCTTCTTTTAGATTAAAAATTGAGTTTTTCTTTGTGAAGTGATAGGTTAAACGTATGACCTTAATTTACTCAGGCTATTATCTCAGGGATGGTAAATTTAATCTTTGTGTGTTTGATTAATAAGGATGAGCTCACTGAACTTCTTTGTTTAAATTGTCTCAATGGTTAATAGAAAAAGTGCATAGAACAATTATCTATACCTACCATGTACAGCAGATACGGAAATAGTAGCATGCATATTTGTTGACCCCAATTTAATTCATCTAGAGAACACTTTCCTTTACAAAACTACTCTAAAAGGAATGAAACCTCACAATCTGAAAAGAAGAGAGAAAGAGAACATTGAAGAAAGAAATCTTATAATATTGTATGAGCCAGAGGCAAGACTTGTGGAAGGTGAAGAGAATTAGCCTTTGGGGGACTGGTGGGAACGTTAGAACATATGAGAAAATTAAAGTGAAAGAAATGAATGTCACCTCAGTAGAATAGTCATTGTACATTAATGTCAAATTGAGGCAGGTTCTATCTAAGAACAGACAGTACTAAATTCCCTCCTGTTCCAGTGCCACCAACTCACATGGTTTTGTTTTATTTCCTCCTCTAAATCTCTATTTAAAAAATCTCTCTTAACATAATCATTCTTAGGGGGGAAAATCTGCAAATGCTGTATCTCTTCTTTTCCTTTTCTTCTCAAGTCACTTTTTTTTAACATCAGTAGTCATACTTGTAAGGCTGTTTTATTAAAGGGTGCAAATAATCTTCAAACCACGAAATGTGGTAACTTCTTCCTCATGTATTAGATTCTCCACATTTGTCAGTGTAAATCCATTTCTGGAAAATGTTTTCTTCCATCCACAGAAACATATTCTTCCATTTCACTCCAATCCAAGTCCTTGCACATTACAGCATTGTGCTCAACCCGGTATGCCTACCCACGGCCCCAGGATTCTTTTTTATTGAGCTCTTATAGTTTTGTCAAGTCAGTTGTTCAGTGGTTCTTCTTATTCTAGCATTTGCCTTTCTTCCGTAGCCAGTCAACAGCGTCAGGTTGAGCCTGATGTAAAGTTTCGACCTCCTTTGAATCTGGAGAGGTGGCAGTCGTTGTTCAGTGGTGATGGAGTTCTTTAACTACTGTTTGTTTCAGAAGTTGATTATCACACAATCAAATCAGAATGATACTCTAGCTAGACTTAGAATCCTTTGTTAAATCTTTTTCACTGAACATTCCATGTCTACTATATTATTCCCTTCTTGTCTTCAGGGTTTCTGTTGAAAAGACTGTCGATAATTTTATAGGATTTCTCTTGTAGATGATTCTTTGCTTTTTCTATTGCTGTCTTCAAGAAACCTCCTCCCGTTTTATTTTTAGTATTTGGTATTGCATCTATAATGTGACTTGGTTTATGTGATATATTGATTTGTGCATATTTGGACTTATTTAGTTTGAAATACTTGGAACTTCCTGAATATGGCTGTTACTTTGCTAATCATGAGGAAAGTTCTTAGTTATTATGTATCCTCTTCTCTTCTCTTCTCTTCTCTTCTCTTCTCTTCTCTTCTCTTCTCTTCTCTTTCCCTCCTCTCTCCTCTTTTTTTTCTCTTTCTCCACCTAATAGAACCCTTATAACAGAAATATCGTTCTTCTTACTGTTTCAAAAATATCTAATTTTAGTTATGGAAGAGCTTTAACATTCATGACTTGACAATTTCAGACAGAAAGACAGTGTAAGAGAAGCAGAGAGCAAAAAGAAAGCCCAGCACTGAAGCTTCTATTCTTTTTCTTCTAGCGTTTGCCCTTCTTCCATAGCCAGTTAAATGGCTTTGAAAGTGACTGGGATCCATGTGGATTCAGTCGGCTGGGAAGGATTGTCAGTTTCCCCAATGAATCGGTACTCACGGGGTGCACCACGGGAAGGTCGATCCAATGCACCCCAAGCTTCTATTAATAATGTGGGAAACAGTCATGAAACTAGGTGAGACACGTGGCAAACAGGCACATTCGCCAACTGAGCTAGTTTGCCTGTCTAACCCATAACTCTTTTATGTTATCATCACTATTTCTTATTTTTCTTCTTTCATTTATTTTTCTCTTTTTTAAAAAATTTATATTTATTTATTTCCCTTTTGTTGCCTTTGTTGTTTTATTGTTGTAGTTATTATTATAGTTATTGATGTCATTGTTGTTGGATAGGACAAAGAGAAATGGAGAGAGGAGGGAAGACAGAGAGAGGGAGAGAAAGATAGACACCTGCAGTGCTGTTTCACTGCCTGTGAAGCGACTCCCCTGCAGGTGGGGAGCGAGCCAGGGGCTCAAATCGGGGTCCTTACACAGGTCCTTGTGCTTTTTTGCTGGTGCACTTAACCCGCTGCGCTACCGCCCGGCTCTCTCTCTCTCTCTCTCTCTCTCTCTCTCTCTCTCTCTTTAATTGGCTTCCACAATATTTTTAAGCTCTTTGATTTAACCATAATCTTCTATTACATTGTTGTTAAGCTCCTCACCTGCATTCTTTATTCCAATTCTGTAGTTGACTGGGGAGAAAGCATAATAGACATGCAAACATAACTTTCCTGCCTCAGGCCCCAGGTTCACTTACAACATTGTAAACCAGAGGTGTGTAGTAGTATATTTTTAGTTCATCTACTGTTTTATTGAGTTTTTCTTTTAATTTTGTTTTGATCCACTTACACTTTATTAGTCCATGTTGAAGTGTTCCTCCATTGATTTCTGGTTAGTGACCATCATGAGGACTACAATTTTGTAATCTTCTTCAGGAATCTTACATTTCTTATACGTTTGGCACTATTTCTTGTTTTGTCTTGAGAATTATTTCCACACTCCCCCTACTATGCCTATTATGGTCAGCTTTATTGTGTATTTGGGATGTTTTATTGACTGGCTCTGAGTCTAAGACTAACCATTCTCTGTGGAGAATGGATTCATTCTTGGTAGTAATGAATCTTCCTAGAAGCTAGTGAGTGAAAATCATAGCAGTGACATGCCATGGATATTACTTGGTAGGATCATTCTTACTGCACAAAAGAGGAGTGAATTATTAATACTAATTGAGGGCAAAAAAGAGGCTAAGGCCTGCCTATATGTTGCTCACAAAGATCAAATATAGCATTCTTTTAAATCAATATAACTCTCATCATACTTTCAAGTCACTAGAAAAGAAATCTTCAATCACTATTTCTGAACTAATTTCAAGGTCATTTTGTGTATTTATGTCAAAAAGTGCCTTATCCATGAGGTAACATGCAATGCAATGTAATATATTGTTGTTGTTGTTGTTTTTTCTAATCTGTACACATAATAGAAAGCAAAACTGGAATAATTTTTAACTCATGCTATTGTTGCCTTTTTTGATCCATTTGGTAACATCATTTATATTTTGATGATTTTTTGAAGCCATGATTTACTTGTGTATGAGATTAGGTTAAAGAAAGACAATAGGGATAGCAAAGTGGCCTGCTTTTAGTGATTCACATCAGCACGAGGAAGAGATCTGGAAATACATTTTAACATTTTACTTCAAGATGATTGAGTAATTATTCCCTGTCTTCAATGAAAGGAAGATTATAAAAGGAAACATATATAAAACACTAGTCTTACCCATAAGAACAATACACTCCACTAATTAACTGAAGAGATTTTTGCCTATATTTTAATTTTGAATACTGCCTGCATTAGCCTTTTGGACCCATTCAGTCTTGATCTGTATGAATTTCATCTAAAAATTATTTTATTCTTAAGTGGATAATTATTTGGAATACAGTATTTCAACAAATAACAAATATATTAAGCATTGTACATAAAGATGTTATCACAGATGCTCAATCCTCTTTAAATTATAGATAAAATGAGTTTATTATTGTAGACATATCACACACCATTTGAATTTTCTGCGGTTTTTTTTTTTTTTTTTTTTGGCCTTCAGGGTTATTGCTTGGGCTCGGTGCCGGCTATAGGAATCTACTACTCCTGGAGGCTATTTTTCCCATTCTGTTGCCTTTGTTCTTATGCTTGTTGTAGTTGGTATTGTTATTGTCATGGCTATTGTTGTTGTTGGATAGGACAGAGAGAAGAGAGAGGAGGGGAAGACAGAGCAGGGAGAGAAAGACACCTGCAGACCAGCTTCACCACCCATGAAGCGACCTCCCTGCAGGTGGAGAGTTGGGGACTCCAACAGAGATACTTACACTGGTCCTTGCTCTTTGCGCCATGTGCGCTTAACCCACTGCACTACTGCCCAGCTCTCGAATTTTCTGTTTTATGACAGTTTCATGTGACATAAGGTTTCTTTACAGGAAATATATTTTATACAGAAATCTGTTATGCAGCTAGCTCTTCATGATCTAACACTATAGCTGCAGTGAGAGTATGCCATGTAGTCTCTAAATCGCTATATTTAATCACACACCATATACCAAGGATTTTCAAAGTGTAGGCTGTAATCCAACTAAATGCCCAACTTTCTTCAGTGTCAGGTGTAAACTGTTGAAAAAGAAAATGTATTCACAGACAGCAGAATTTCTTCAGTATTCCATAATCAAAGTCACCTTAGTGATTATATTTCATACACCTTTGAGTATAGTTTGGAGAACACTGGTTTCTTAAAAAATACAGAAATGTATCTAGGAAGTAAATTACTTTCCTCCTTTTGTTGCTCTTGTTATTTATTGTTGTTGTTATTGCTGTCGTTGTTGGGTAGGACAGAGAGAAATCAGGAGAGGAGAGGAGATAGAGAGGGGGAGAGAAAGATAGACACCTGCAGACCTACTTAACTGCTTGTGAAGCAATTCCCCTACAGGTGGGGAACCGGGGCTCAAACCAGGATCCTTACGACACCATGTGTGGTTAATCCGCTGCACTACTGCTGGCTCTTGGAAGTAAATCATTTTTACCCAGCTACAGTACTACAAGGCTACACTACCTTTACCATATAGAGATGATCAAATGAAACCATCATTCCTTTCTTAAAATTCTTTTTATTTTTTTAAGTTTTTTTGTATTATATTTATTTATTGGATAGAGACACGCAGAAATTGAGAGGGAGAATAGACAGGGAGACAGAGAGACACCTGCAGACCTGCTTCACCACTCTCAATGCTTTCTCCTTACATGCGGGGATCAGGGACTGGAACCGAGTCCATGTGTGCTCAGCCAGGGGCACCGTCACCCAACCCCTAAACTACCATTATTTACAACAGTCTTATCACCAATACTTACAGAGGAAGTTACAGTAAATAAAGCGGCCCAATATCCTTGTACACAACATTCTACCCTGTGGTCCCCTTATGATAGTCTCCAAACACCTACTTTTGGTGGTTTAATAAGAACTAGGCTAACTGGTCAGAAGTTCAGCAGGATCAGTAAAAGTTCGGAAAGATAGACACCTGCAGACCTGTTTTGCCACTTGCAAAGCCACCGCCTGAGGGTGGGGAGCTGGGAGCTCAACCGGGATCCTTATGCACTTCCTTGTGCTTTGAGCCACCTGCCCTTAACCCGCTGAGCTACTGGCCAGTTCTTAATAAAACGAGAAAATGGAATGTGACTGTCGCTTTACACAGAGGTAACAAGAATTTGAGAATTGATATTTCCAGTTGCAGACATAATTCACTAAGTCATTTAGTCCTTCCCATCACATTTTTGTTTTATTTAAAATTGTATGATATAATATCCATCAAAGTAATTTTTCTTTTTTTTTTCCGGATTCCAGGGCTACCGGTGATACTCGGTGCTGGTGCCTGAATCCACTACTCCTGGAGGCCATTTTTCTCATTTTTGTTCCCCTTGTGGTAGTTGTTATTGTTATTGTAGCAGTTGTTGTTTTTGAATACGACAGAGAGAAATCAAGAGAGGAGAAGGAGTCAGAGAGGAGGAAAGACACCTTCAGACCTGCTTCACCACTTGCAAAGCGACCCCCCTGTCGGTGGGGAGCTGAGGACTAGAACATGGATCCTTAAGCAGGCCCCTTGCGCTTCAAGGCAAGTGTGTTTAACCCACTACGCTACTGCCCAGCCCCCAAAACTGATTTTTCTAAAGCAACTACTTTCTTTCTGTATAAAACTTGGTAAGGATACAGATAAACTATTAAAAAAAAAAAAAGGCACGAAAGCTGTAGTTGACAAAATAGCTCACCTGAGAGGGTGTCTGCTTTGCCAAGTCCCCAGTCAATGCCGAACATCCCTACCTTCCCTACCCCTTCTGAAGAAGTTGAATGAAAGTCCTGAAAATGTCAACGTGCATACACACACACACACACACACACACACACACACACTCACACGCACACACACACACACACACGCACACACACGACACCAAATCAAAAGACAATCTAATACAAAGTTCTGCACCTAACCAATAGCCTATTTTTGTTGGAAGCACAAAAGGCACAAAAAACTAAAATTTATTTTAAAAAAATTACTCATCTGGGTAAAGTGTTTAAATGGAAATTGTCCTAGGATACCATGTTTCTATATATTTTAATTGAGTAGTCCTATGAACTTTCATCCATGAGAAAGGATCTCATTAACCTGACTTGAATATGCAAGCATATTAACTATAAAATTGAGTCATTAAGTAAATTGACTGCTAGAAAAGCATACCAGGAAAATATACTGGAAATTTTTGAATTTTAAATAATACAGATAAACTAGACTATAGGGCTTGCTATATAAAGGAACTTCCAAGTACAGTCATCAATTCACCTATTATTTTTTCCACTCTAGACATTCTTGATAAAATAATAAAGGTACATATATGATGAGTTATCATTAATGTGGGTAGGTAATTTAATTCCAGATTCACTAAATTGCACACTTGTTAGAATATTGCCAGATGAATTTTTCCATATGAAATCTCTTTATATATGTTTGACTCTCTTCTCTGGTAGTTGCCTTATTCATCAGAAATGATTTGATAAGCGGAAGCATATGCCAGTCTTACGGTAGCTAGCATGTATAAAAAAAAGCACGATAATCATTGTGAAAACTACATATTCACTTTAGAGCAGCATATAGGATTTGAAATTACCATTTGTTTTTCACTTCTGTTTAAATAGTCAGTCACTCCATGCCTTATATGGAGATTTCAGCACTGCACAGTTTGATATACTGCCCAGTTTTTTTTTCTGAACTCATGTATTGAGACTAATTGAGGATTTTGTAGACAATTTTTAGAGCTCTGAGCAATTCTTAAAATAAAATCTCTTCTTTAAGGTGACATAAAATTAGGTTTAATGAGAGTTTTTTTTAAATTAACTTTTTTTCCCCAAAATCTTAATTTTCTAACAATATAGGTAACTGATAGGATTTGGGGTACAAACTGAAAGCTACCATTCAAGCCCCTAGTCCCCACTTGAAGAGGGAAAGTGTCACTGAGTGATGAAGGAGGGATAGAGGTGTTTCTCTGTCCTTTTTGTCTCTAGCTCCCCCTTCCCACTCAATTTCTCTCTTTCTCTAATAGTAAAGATAACAATAAATTAAAAGAAGAAATTAGGCAAGAAAAGCATATAATTGGAAAAGAAATAAAATTACCACTATTTGCAAATGACTTGATAGCATGCATAGAAAAATCTCTATATAGCATTAAAATATTCTTTTTAAAATATTTTTAAAAATATTTATTTATTCCCTTTTGTTGCCCTTGTTTTATTGTTGTAGTTATTATTGTTGTTATTGATATCATCATTGCTGAATAGGACAGAGAGAAATGGAGAGAGGAGGGGAAGACAGAGAGGGGGGAAAGAAAGATAGACACCTACAGACCTGTTTACCGCTTGTGAAGCGACACCCCTGCAGGTGGAGAGTCGGAGGCTTGAACAGGGATCCTTGGGCCAGTTCTTGCGCTTTGTGCCATGTGCACTTAACCCGCTGTGCTACCGCCAGACTCCCAGCATTAAGATATTCTTACAAACATGTCAATATAGTAAGGTAGCAAAAATACAAATATTTTATTTCTATATGTAAGGAATGAACTAGAAAAGGAAACAAACCATGGAAGCGAAGAAGAAGAAGAAGAAGAAGAAGAAGAAGAAGAAGAAGAAGAAGAAGAAGAAGAAGAGGAAGAGGAAGAGGAAGAGAGAAATGGAGAAAAACAAAAGCACTATTACTCAAATGAGACTAAATCAAGTTGAAAAACTTATGAATAGCAAAAGTACTTAACATTAAAATAAAAAGAAATACAACTAAATGAGAGAAAGTATTCATATATTATACAAAAATCTAATTTTCAAGTGATAGAAATAATTCACAAAACTTAAAAGCAAAAAATATAAAAAATAAACTCATTTAAAAAAAAAAGAAGAGCTGAACAAACTCTTCACCAAAGATGACATACAGAAGATTTACAGGGATGTGTAAATGTATATTATCACTTAATATCAGGGAAATACAAATCAAGACAACAGTGAGAAAACACCTCACAACATTGGCAAAATGGCCAATACCAAAAATAACATAAAAGATAACTTCTATCAGTGGCTTCTTCTTCTTCTTCTTCTTCTAGCGTTTGCCCTTCTTCCATAGCCAGTCAACAGCGTCAGGTTGAGCCTGATGTCAAGTTTCGAGACCTCCTTTGAATCTGGAGAGGTGGCAGTTGTTGACTATGTGGGTCATAGTCTGTCTGGAGCCGCAGGGGCAGTTCGGGTCGTCTCTGGCTCCCCAGCGATGGAACATAGCGGCGCACCGGCCATGGCCTGTTCGATAGCGATTGAGGAGGGCCCGATCATAACGTGCTAGGTCAAAGCTGGGTTGACGCTTGCAGGGGTCTGTGATGAGGGGTTTGTTCTTTACCTCAGCTGACTGCCAGCTCTGTTTCCAAGAGACTGGAACAGAGAAGTTCAGTGTAGGCATAGGGGACCAGATTGGGTGACTCGAAGAGCAGGACCAACAGCTTGAAAGCTGTCAGGAGCTTGTTGCTGGCTTTGAAAGTGACTGGGATCCATGTGGATTCAGTCGGCTAGGAAGGATCATCAGTTTCCCCAATGAATGGGTACTCACGGGATGCACCATGGGAAGGTCGATCCAATGCATCCAAGAAGAAGTGGCTTGGAGAGCAGAGCCATTGTATACTGGTAATGAGTCTATAAATTGGATCAGACACTGTAGAAAACAATAGGGAAATTTCTTATTTTTTTAAATTTTGTTTTCTAATATCTGTTTATTAGATAGAGACAACCAGAAATTGAGAGGGAAGGGAAAGAGACAGAGACAGAGAGAAACTGAGAGGGGAGAGGAAGCTAGAGAAGCAAAGAGACAGAGAGATACCTGCAGCACTGCTTCACTACTTGTGAAGCTTTCCCCCTGCAGGTGGGGACTGGGGACTCAAACCAGAGTTCTTGTACATTGCAACATGCGCCTTTAACCAGGTGCACCACCACCCAGGCTCTTTGGAAAATTCCTTTTTTTTTAAATAAATCTTTTTTTTTATTATTTATTTTATTTATTCCCTTTTGTTGCCATTGTTGTTTTATTGTTATAGTTATTATTGTTGTTGTCATTGTTGGATAGGACAGAGAGAAATGGAGAGAGGAGGGGAAGACAGAGAGGAGGAGAGAAAGACACCTGCAGACCTGCTTCACCGCTTGTGAAGCGACTCCCCTGCAGGTGGGGAGCCGGGGTTTGAACCAGGATCCTTATGCTGGTCCTTGGGCTTTGCGCCACCTGCGCTTAACCTGCTGCGCTACAGCCCAACTCCCTCTTTGGAAAATTCTTAAACTATTACAAATAGGTTAAATATGAAAGAAAACAGTCAAATATAAAAAGACGCAATATAAAAGTAGATTCAACAATTATCCACCTCATACTGCAAGACTACAAATGTCTGAAGAATTTAAAAACACTGATCTCAAAAGATTCATGTACACCTAGGTTAAACATAGTATTACTGACAGTAACCAAGCTATGGAAAGCCCAAAGTGCCCTCAGACAAATGAGTGAATGATGAAGTGTATATATAAACAACTGAATTCTATTCATGTGTATAAGAGGATGTAACTGTGCCTTTTGTGACGTGTGAAAATGGCTGTGGGTCATTTCAGAGGTAGAGGAATGCCATGTTGGTGGTAAAAGAAAATTTGGAAAGATTGTCTCTTATCACAAATTGCGTATCTAGAACATATATAATATTTTATTTTATTTATTAAAAGGAAAACACTGACAAAACCATAGGACAAGAGGGGTACAACTCCACACAATTCCCACCATCAGACCTCCTTATACCAACCCCTCCCCTGATAGCTTTCCTATTCTTTATCCCTCTGGGAGTATGGATCCAAGGTCATTGTGGGATACAGAAGGTAGAAGGTCTGGCTTCTGTAGTTGCTTCCCTGCTGAAAATGGACATTGACAGGTGGATCTGTACTCCCAGCCTGCCTCTCTCTTTCCCTAGTAGGGTGGGGTTCTGGGGAATCAGAACTCCAGGAGACATTGGTGGGGTTGTCTGTCCAGGGAAGTCTGGTTGGCATCATGCTAGCCTCCGGATCCTGGTGGCTGAAAAGAGAGTTAACATATAAAGCCAAACAAATTGTTGAATTATCATAAAGCTAAAGGTTGGAATAGTGCAGAGGAAGAGTGGGGGGGGGGTCTCCATTTTGTAGATAGCTAGTAGGCATATTTTAGTTATATTTAGTTATATATACAGTTATAAAGGGCCTAAAGTTACACATTTTATTTTATTTTATTTTATTTTATTTTATTTTATTTATGTCCCCTGAGCCTGACATATGATATGCAAGTGGATCCAAGTTATTTTCTGTGTAGATGATGAAAACCAGAAAGCTGGATGAGGGAAGAGAGTAGCTCCCAAATATGGGAAATGTGTATAAATATTTTTGACTATAAACACTATCAATTTGATGTGATCTGGGACCCATATTCAGCTTAGAAGCCTATGTGACCTCTGCATCCCTGTAGATCTAAGCTCACATTCTGTGATCATTTCAAACTGCCCCAATATCAGGAACCATCTTCCTCAGTTGTAGTATAGAGTATGTTGTCCATCCTCCCTTCAGAGGATGGACCTTTCTCTACCGTTGTTGATCCAAGTAGAGGGAAATGTCCTATGGGGGCCAACAAAGGGGTCTATTTTGTTAGACAGGACCAGCAACAATGGAGAGTGGGATTTATTCGAGGTTTAGGCCCATCATGCCTGTTTGGGAATCTCAGGACTCTCTGACGAGGGCCCCAGATGATGCTGTGGCCTGATAGTGACTAAAAAGTCATCGTTAAAGTATGCCAGTCTCTTGCCCTTATTCATCTATTGCAGTCCTTGCTTCCCTAAGGTTAGCTTTGGAGTGAGTGAGGGAAGTATAATAGAAAGTAGGTGAGGAGGGTATCTAAGACACTATTTCTTTATGAACTTTAAACTGACTCACTGTAGACTATTGTGTACGTTTGCTTTCAGGTATATATTTTGCCCTAATTTATGAATACAGGTAAACCCATGCTCTATCTCATAGGACCTGGTCTATATCTAGGTTTTAGGACTCTGTGAGGAACTGAATCACCTGGAATGGAATTAGAAAATCCTATGAAAGGAAAGGTCTCACCCCAGTAGTGAGGCTGAATGGTTGACATTCCATGCCTAATGTCTCTGGACACAGTCTGAAGTAAAGCATGCTGTTGTTGGGCACATGGGTTGCTTCCAGGTTTTAGCTATTATGAATTGTGCTGCTATGAACATAGATTTACACATATCTTTTTGGTTGGTGGGAGTCCTTGGGGTATAATCTAGGAGAGGAATTACTGGGTCATATGGAAAGACCATGTCTAGCCTTCTGAGAGTTCTTCAGACTGCTCTTCACAGAGGTTGGACCAATTTAATTCCCACCAGCTGTGCAGGAGGGTTCCTTTGTCCCTACAGCCTCTCCAGCATTTGTATTGCCGTCCTTTTTGATGTATGCCATTCTCACATCTAACATCCAGGTCCTTGATCCATTTGGAGTTGATTTTTGTTTCTGATGAGATGAAGTGGTTCAGTTTCATTCTTCTGCATTTTTCAACCCAGTTTTCCCAGCACCACTTATTGAAGAGAGCTTCCTTTCTCCATTTTATACTCTGGACCCCCTTATCAAAGATTCGATGTTCATAGATGTGGGGGGAACATATATAATCTTATCAACCAAAATATCTTCAGTAAAATGAAGTAACTCATTGCAAGAGATTTCTCCATAAAGAACTGAAATGAAAGAGTCTAACCTTAGAGTTCTAAAGGATGTGTTTTCTATTACGTGCTGCACTCAAATAAGCTTCTTTTCAGAAACAAAATAGCTAGCAAGCAACTTAAAATGAACTCTCTACACCTAAGGCTCCTAGTTCCAGAACGTAAAAGAGCTTCTGCGATATGATTATGAGGACACAGGGCACTCAGTACAGTATGCACAGAGATTTCCAGCCAAAGGAAAATGTTCCTGGATGCCCTACTAACAAGGATTTACAACAATCAAGCTTCTTGATATGTGTTTCCGTGGTGAGGTGGATCCCATGTCCAAAACGGAGGCTTTTATAGTCACACATTCTGCCAACACTTAGCTCGTTACCTCTAAACATGATTTCAATAATTACATTGTCGGTAATATTGAGCATTCTGACAATGAAGTATTTGCCACTGTTTTAAAGACTATCTTGGAAAAAAAAACTGTTTGAAATCATCCTGGTTTAGATACAACTAAAACAGAAAAGTAAATGCTTTCATAACATAATTAATGCAATGTTTGTACAAGAAGATGTAAGAAGGATTAATTTAAGGCTGTGTGTGGTAGTATTTAACAATGACTTGAAATAAAACAAGAGAAAGTTTCACTGAGTTATTTACACACACCTAACTTTGTAGGGAGTAGGTCAGGTACATATATGCATGCACACAGATTTAGTACATATATGCCCACTTTATTTGTTGCAGAATAAAAAACATTCCATTGGGAGCTGGGTGGTAGCACAGCGGGTTAAGCGCACATGCACATGGCACAAAGCGCAAGGACAGGTGTAAGGATCCCGGTTCGAGCCCCCAGCTTCCCACCTGTGGGGGATTGCTTTGCAATCGGTGGAGCAGGTCTACAGGTATCTATCTTTCTCTTCCCCTCTCTGTCTCCCCCCCTCAATATCTCTCTGTCCTATCTAATAACAACAACAAGCTATGATAATAACATCTGTAACAAGGGCAACAAAATAGGAAAAATGGCCTCCAGGAGCAGTGGATTTGTAGTGCAGGCACCGAGCCCCAGTGATAACCCTGGGGGCAAATAAATAAATAAATGAATAAAGACATTCCGTTACATCAGGGACACAATAATGTTATATCCTACACTGTTGGTCATCATAGTTGAATTGTTACACTACTATCTACCTTGCAGTTCCTACTTTTCTTTTTCTTTATGTATTTTTATTTTTTTACTTATTATTTTATTGGATAGTTATAGAAATTGAGAGGGTAGGGAGAGATAGATAAGGGAGGACTAGAGAGGGAAGGAGACATAGAGACACCTGCAGCTCTGCTTCACTTACTTGTAAAGCTTTCCCCCTGAAGCTGGAGATCAGGAGTTTGAACCCAGGTCCTTGCACATTGTAGTGTGTTCTCCTAATCAGCTGCACCACCACCTGGCCGCTGCAGTTCCTATTTTTCAAAGGCATGAGCTTCATTTTCTATTTTAGTTTAATGGTCACAAAGGAGCAGTACTAAGCCCTCAGAGAAGAAAAATAAGTCTGAGCCACAGAGGCTTATATCAGATAAGAAGACATAAAGGAATGTGAGTATAACTCAGCAGATATAAGTTGAAACAGAATTCACAAAGAGTTCAGCATCCCCTCATAGCATGGAATATACAAGAGGCACCATCTCAACTTCCCTGAGCAGAAGACCTCAGCAATGTATCCTGAAGACTCACCTCTCCAGAGCCCTACCAGACTAGGGAAAGACAGAAGCAGGCAGGAAAGACTAAGGAAAGGTAGAAAAAGGCAGGGGGGCGGGGTGGGGTGCTGGTGATGCACCTGGTTGAACTCACATGTCACAGTGAGCGAGGACCTGGGTTCAAGCATCCAGTTCCCACCTTCAGGGGGAAAGCTTTGCTAGTGGTGAAGCAGGCCTGCAGGTGTCTCTCTGTTTCTGCTTCTCTATCATCCCCTTCCCTCTTGATTCCTGGTTGTCTTTATTCAATAAATAAATAAAGATAATAAGATTAATAAGATTAAAAAGAAGAAGAAAGAATCAGGGGTATGGTGTGACCTGCTAAAATCCATGTTCAGTGGAGAAGGAAATAAACGAATAAATAAATAAATAGTCGCTTGTTGAGAAAAACATATACAATAAAAGTTACCACTCTACTGTACATATCGCTAAGTTTGGGGCAAGTTCAGTAATATAACTTCTGTCAGAGTCATTATACAATATCCTATTACTAAAATAACAAACAATCAAACTGACTTCCTATTGAAATTATTTCCACTTGATATTCTCTGACACAAATAACCACTGGTTTATTTTCTTTCCATGCCGTTTGTCTTTGTCCTAACATGAAACTATGTGGAAGTTTGGGGTCTCACTTCATTCCCTCAGTAAGTGCACTGGACATGTATCCACGCTGTATCTGCTGTTTGATTCTTTTATAATGAAAAATATTTCATAAGCCCACTCAATTTTTTTTATCTATTCATCTGGTGATGTGTTTCAGCTGTTCAACTTTGGAGAGTTATGAATAAATTTTCAACAGACTTTCTTAATCATTACTACCCCATTCAATTGTTCTCTGCCTCTATCCAGTGAATGAATAAAATATTAAAAATAAATCATTAAAAAGAATGAAATCAAAATAAAATAAATGAATAAATTTTAAATATTTAGCAGAAAAGGCTTTTGCATATTCAAACATCTGCAATAATGCCAGAGATGGTAGTAATAGTAATCGCAATAATAATTTCAGTCACTTGATTAAAACAGTCAGTAGAATATATCCTAATGTATCCCATAGTTACTCAGCATAATGCCCCTGATGTTATGTTTCCCTTCTCTTTACTCATAGTTCATTCTTTAAATTTTTACAAACTGTAATGTTTATTCAGTCATGACATAGAATTCAATAATAGAATAGAAATGCATCGTTCGTTTAAAAAATTCTCATTTGTTTATTTACTAGAGAGAGAGAATAGAGAGAGAAGAGAGGGAGAGAGAAGAGAGGGAGAGAGAGAAGAGAGAGAGGGGGAGAGAGAGAGAGACAGAGAGAGAGAGGGAGAGGGAGAGAGAGAGGGAGAGAGAGAGACACAGAGAGGGAGAGGGAGGGAGAGAGAGGGAAGAGGGAGGGGGAGAGGGAGAGGGAGAGGGAGAGAGAGAAGTACAACACTGCTTCACCTCTTGCAGTTTCCCCCCTGCACCTTGGGACTGGAGGTTTGTACTCAGCTTCTTGCGCTTGGCACTGTGTGCACCCAATTGGGCGTTTCACCACAACACCCCCCTTCTCTTTTCACACGTCTCCTTATTTTGATCTTGTTGGCTGTACTCTAGTCAAACTGAATCATTCTACTAAAACAAGACAAAACAGAAAACGAGAACCAAAACTACCATGCACTAAAAAGATAGGAACTTTACCACACATTTTTCTTTCTGTCTGGGAACATGGTTAAAACCATCAACACTCCCCTGAAGACCCCACCCCACCAAAAAAATAATAATAATGCACATACATAGTAACTCTTTATTATCAAACAGGTATTTTTTAAATGAATTCACTGATTTTTTTCCACAAAGTATTTACTGAGGACAGTTAGTAGCTATTTCTCTACTGTAAGTGTATCATATAATATTCTGTGTGTCATCCTAATAGATTGTGAATTCACTGAAAGAAAATCAACATTTTCTTACATTGTTTTAGACAGTAATTGAGCAAAGAAAGGTTCCATATCTACAGTTGCTCAATTAATGAGCAGCGCCTCTGAAAGCAGTGATAACTCCATGTAAAATCTAAGTAGGATTTCAGTAGCAAGACATGTCGCACCAGGGCAGTACTGGAATGAAAGAAATGGAGTTCTTCCAAGTGATTTAAATCCTGCCATCTCCACCATCAGCTATAATAGTGGCAGTAGCACAACCTTAAGGTAGTGTCAAGAAGATCTGTAGCTCTGAGTAAAGATGAAATCATATGACATAGGTGAAGTCATTGCACAGCTGAAAGCAAATAATAGTGAAGCTATCCAGAAATAAAAGTGTTCGAGCTAGAAACTCTTAACATACAAAAAAAATGATAGAGCAAACCAATATTTTCTTTGGAGAGAGGATGAGTAAGGTCTTCCTCTTCCAGCAATAGGAAATGTCTTAAGAAAGACAGAATAAAACTATTAGAACAGTCTATGCTACTATTTTATTCGGGGGCAATTTTGCATGATATTTTTAAATTCTATTTTCTGGTTAGCATTTCATCTTTATTTTATTCGGGATCTCAGTGGTTTTCTCTAGTGTATTTATTTGCTTTCTGTTAGACTTTAGTGATAATTTTGGGGTGTATAGCTGCCCTGCAGGTGGTTAATAGATTTTCCCATTCATAAAACAAATTTTGCCAAAGACCACTTTGTAATTTTGCCTCCCATCACTTTAATAAAATGCATTATAATTTAAATGATCCAATGTTGTGTGTTTCTTAAGAGGAAAGCATTAGCTTGCAAAGATAGACACAGATTACATACTTTTTTACAAAGCTTTTTATCTCATCTTCTATTTGCATATTTACAAAATACAGAAGGCTATTTGGTACATAGAGGTCTCTGTTATCCAAATACTATATTATTAAAAACACTGTTTACATTCCTGTACCTGAAAGATGATAAACATAGTTAAATTGTCAATGCACAGTGTAATTCTTGCTTTTTAACTATTTACTGTGACTTGCTATTAGTAGTTTGCGGAGTGTTTAAAGACTTTCTTATGCCTCACCAGCATTATTTTCTCCTCTCTAATTTCAAATAAAACTTCATTGACTTTAGACAGACTAGAGGATACTGTGAACACATGTTGGTGAATTAACTACTTCTCCAATAAAATTCATATTGTATAAGGTTAGTTCTTGTAAGTTGCCAGATAGCATTGTGAATGCCCCTTTTGTTATGCCCATGGTAGTAGGGGCTGCCTTTCAATAAGAACAGGTACAAGTCATGGACAGTCCTCCCGGGAAGGGGGGTGGGGGGTATAGGTCTTATTCATAAAAGAAGGAAACAGAAAGGGATATTTCTTTATAAGTTAATTTGTTCCCATTTTCTTTTAAAAAACATATAATATCACAGATACCAAAGGACCTTTCAAAGTATTGAACCTCTTTACACATCATGTAAAATGTTCTCAAGCGCTAAGAATACTAATTGATAAAAGATGATTGTGGGGGCCAGGTGGTGGCGCACCAGGTTGAACACACTTGTTACAAAATGCAAGGACCCAGGTTCGAGCCCCCACTCCTGGGTCCTCCTGCAGGGAGAGAGCTTAGCAAGTGGTGAAGCAGAGCTGCAGGGGTCTCTGTCTCTTTCCCTCTCTACCTCCCCCTTCCCACTTGATTTCTGGCTGTCTCTATCCAATACATAAATAAAGATAATTTTAAAAAATGGAAAAGAAAATATGATTGTGTATTTTCCTTTTAATCGATGCTCTATTTACTCTGATGACACAGAAAGATCAGAACATCCTTCAGCTCAGGTATATGCAATGATTGGAATCTTGTGAATATCCAGTCTGTATTCTACCACTAAGTTACTTTCGTGACTCGTGATTTTTCTGAAATTTGCTTTGACTTCTTGGTTGATAAATCATGGTAAATAATGATAATGAATTTGGACTCAGGATGTCTACAGGCTTCAGCTCAGTATGCGTTATTTACATTTCAGAACCTAAATGATTATAAGTCAAGTTGAAGCAATTTCTCTAGAAGTAGTAATTTACTCATTGAATACGTTAAAGGGGAGTCTCCTAATAAATTTGGAATTGTGTTTTTTTCTTGACGGATGCAAATTGTGTGTTTTATACACAATAAAACATACATGCATATGAATATAAAATATTTAGAGTGACTTTATTTTATGTTACTTAACCCCAGTTCTTAGGGGTGACTTTATTGGAAAGAGGGAAGTAGATACCATTTTAATATGCTTTATCTTTGAGGATTTCTGAGCATTATCTTCTGAGTCCAGAGAATAAACTGCTCATTAGATCTTAATTTTACAAATGAGAAAGCCGAAGTTTCAGGAGAGTAAATGATTTGGTTACAGACATACTATTAAGACATTTCACTGTTGTAACCTCATTATGCTGGCCTGAGTCCTAGGACTAGTCTAAGAAATTATAATATAAAGGCTGTTAAAGCACACTTGTTAATTTAACTTACAAATTTAACTTTTATTTTCTTGACTATATATATATATATATATATATATATATATATATATATATATATATATATATATATATATTTGCTTCCTTTGTGGTTTGTTTGTTCAAGGAACTGCCTTGGCTTTCTGAGTTTTTCAGTATATGAAGTATAGTAACACTCTAAATATGTTTACATTTGTATGCAAATATGTGTCTGTTGTATTGTGTTGTGTTATATGTAAAACATATAGTTTGTATCATTCAAGGAAAAGCACCACTCAAAATGTATTAGGGCATTCCACTCTAATATATTAAATGAATATTTACAGTTAAATTAATTTAGTAGAAACCTGACTCAATAGAGACCAAGCGTCAGTACAAGCCAGGGTAAGTCTGATTAGATTGAGATTAACTTGATGACTAGGTATATTTGAATCTTACCTCAGTCCCATGCAGAGATCTGACTTCGATTTCTCAGGGTAGAATAAACAGACTTGCCTGGTAGAGCATTTGTGAATTAAAACATTTTAATACAGTTCTTGCCATTCAACAAACTAATTTAGAATATCATTTGTTTGTTGTTTTGTGCCAATTTATATAGGAATATATCCCTCTCCCAATGAGTAAAAAAAAAATTTACTTAATGAAATGCACAATGTTTTAATTAAACTTTGGATTTGGAATTGTAATCCATGCCTTAGATCACTTTGCATGATAACTCAAAAGAGAAACGCTATGTAGAACTCCCTATTCTGGTTTTCCTTATAAATTTATGATGGATTCACAACCAGGCAGGCAAAAGAATACACAATATTTTAAAATTTTATCTTACCATGGTACTTACGTGTGTTGCCAAGGCTTGAACCTAGGGCTTTGTGTACTATAAGGCATGCAGTCTACCAGTGAGCTATATCTTAATTCTTATATTAACTAGTTAAACTCAGGATATAAGTCGCCATTTAATAGGAATAAGTTTCGGCAAGACCCCTTTCCTTCAAAGGAGGGAAAGAGGATCCAGGTAAAATGAACCCAAAGATACATTCTAATATAATTTTCAAAAGACGAAGAATCTTGGAATCAGCTAGGCAAAACTGAATCAGTTCCTGTAAAGGATCCTCAGTGAGATTGTGGACAGACTTACAGGAAATTCTGATGGTCAGAAGTCAATGAGTCAATATATTCAAAGTGCTAAAAAGGAAAGAAAACTATCACCTGCCTAAGAATCTTATATACCTCTAAACCCTTCATGTAAAATAAAAGGGAAATTAAGACATTTTCAAAAAGCAATAGCTATCTAGAGACATCCATTATGATTAGACCTGCCAGGCAGGAAATTCTAAAGGGAGTCCTGCAGGTGGAAATGAAAAGACACTAGAGAATAACTTGCAGGCATATGAAAGAATAAAAATATTAATAAAGATAAATACATTGGCAAAAACAAAACACTATTGATGCAACAATATTTTTTATGATTCCAGTACATTAAAAACATGTTTATCAGTTTAAAAGCTAGTGTTATTTCAATTTTAGTTGAAAGTTTTGGTTGAACATTTTTTGACATCATTTCTGAGGTTAGTATATTTGAAAACAATGGATACTATTTTTTGAAAATGCCATGTATAGACATGAAGGGTCTATTGTTTCTTTCTGATGCATGGCATTCTCAAAGGTATGGACTGGTATCTCACTATTGGTGAGGATATAAGGAAAAAGTATTTCTAAGCTCTTACTGGAAATGCAAATGCCCTCTGGAAAAAAAATTTGGAGATTCTTCAAAACATTAGAAATGAATCTACCAGAACACATTGGTGGGGTTGTCTGTCCAGGGAAGTCTGGTCAGCACCATGCTAGCATCTGGAACTTGGTGGTTGACAGACTTAACATACAAAGGCAAACAAACTGTTGAACAATCATGGACCTAAGGGCTGGAATAGTGCAGATGAAGAGTTGGGGAGTCCTCCATTTTGTAAATAGCTAGTAGGCATATTTTAGTTAAATTCCAAAGGGTCTGGGTCTATACCACTAGGGAAAGAGAGACAGGCTGGGAGTATGGATCGACCTGTCAACCCCTATGTTCAGCTGGAAAGCAACTACAGAAACCAGACCTTCAACCTTCTGCAACCCACAATGACTTTGGGTCCATACTTCCAGAGGGTTAAATAATAGGAAAGCTATCAGGGGAGGGGATGGGATACGAAGTTCTGGTGGTGGTAACTGTGCGAAGTTGTACCCCTCTTATCCTATGGTTTTGTCGATGTTTACTTTTTATAAATAAAATATTTAAGGAAAAAAAGAAATGAATCTACCCAATAATCTAACAAGTCCTCTCCTAGGTCTTTATAAAAATTCACCTATTCAAAGACCTATATAAACCTATGTTCATAACAGCCATCAATGTAACAGCCTCAAATTAGAAGCAAGTCAGATAGTCAGCAACATATGACTGGTTAAAGGCAAAGAAAACAAAACAAATGAACAAAAAAAAAAACACAGAAAAATAGTTGCCATATCTATATACAATGAAATAGTAATCATCTGTAAATAATGATGAATCATGTCCTTTACTATAACTTGGGTGAAACCTGAAGGGATAAGGCTAAATTCGATAAGGAGAAAGATGAGTAGTGAATGATCTCTCTTGTAAATAGAATATAAGAAACTTAGGGAATTAAAAGGAAAACTGGGAAATGTGGACTAGATGTGGTTTGTTGCAGCAAAGCCATCACTCTGTGACTTGGGTTCAGAGCACTGGCAGGACATCAAGGACTCAGTGTAGTGTGGTGAAGAAGGACTGAAGTTGCCGGTAGTGATAGTAGGAGCAGTGCATGACAACAACTGTCTTGTAAATCATTATTCTTGTATTCTAATGATACAACAAAAATTAGCATATAGTTTTTTTTTTTTTTTTTTTTTTTGTACCAGCCACTGAAACGGACCGGAGTGGAGATATAAAGGACAGAGATTTTAATTTATTTATTTTTTAGTAGTTTGAAGTAAGCTAGTATATATTCAAAATTACTAGAACTTTAGTAGGTTACATGTAAATATCATGACAACCATAATAAAAATAGTTATAAAATGCATGCACAAAATTAGAAACTTCTTGGGGCCAGGTGGTAGTGCACCTGGTTGAGCATACATGTTACTGTGTGCAAGGACCCAGGTTCGAGCCCCTGGCCCCCACCTGCAGGGGGAAAGCTTCACAAATGATGAAGCAGTGCTGCAGGTGTCTCTCTGTCTCTCTCCCTCTCTATCACCCCCTTCCCTCTCAATTTTTGACTGTCTCTATCCAGAAAATAAAGATAATTTATTTTAAAGTTTAAAAAAATTAGAAACATCTATATGGTTACATCACTAAGTAATAAACTAAAGAGAATACAAAGGAATAATAAAGGGGAAGGAATAAAATATGTAAGGCTAATGGAAAAATCATAGCAGAATGGCGGAAGTAAATTCTTCCTTTATCAGTAATGACTTAATGTAAATGAATTACATTTTCCAGTTGAAAGAGATAAAATGTTAACTATAAGCGATCTAGAATAGACTGTGACTCTTCTCCAAAGGCACAGAGACATCTACAGGGAAATAATGAAAAAAAAAAAAATCCCTGCCATCAATAACCCAAAGAGAACAAAACACATAATAATTCATACAAAATGTTATAAAGTAGCTACTAATGACAGAAAAAGACATTATATGTTGATACATTTTCAATACAAGAAACTATAAATAGCTCTTTACTGACTTAATAGATATGCACCATAAATTAGCCTGTATCTATGAGACTCAACAAATAAAACTTATTCCAACTCACAGTACAATCTCATGATGGACTGGCTAACAACTCTTGCAAATTATACTGACTGTGAGATGCAGGTTAGCATAATTTTCATAACAACATTTCTCAGATTCTAATGTGTATAAATCACTTGCTAGAACACATATTCTAACTCACTGCAGGGAAGACACCTGACATTCTGCTCTTCTTAGAAATTCACCAAGGAGACTCATACTGCTGCTCCGTAACCCACAGTTTGAATGGAAAGAGTTCAGAACACAGATTACTCATGCAGGGACACTAACCTGGAACATAGTTCCTCAGCTATTAGTAGCTTACACTCAGAATTGAAATGCCATTTCTGTTTGCATTCTATCATCCAAAGCACAACAGATGACCGATTTCAACTTAAAAAAGGTGGGGGGGGGGGGATGTCCAGCGGGAGCCCAGCGGGCTAAGTGCACATGGCAATGACGCAAGGACCAGCATGAGAATCCCGGTTGGAGCCCCCCTGTAGGGGGGTTGCTTCGCGGGAAGTGAAGCAGGTCTGCAGGTGTCTATCTTTTTCTTTCCCTCTCTGTCTTCCCTTCCTCTCCATTTCTCTCTGCCCTATTCAACAACAATGAAATCAATAACAACAACAATAATAATAACCACAATGATTAAAAAAAGGGGGTTGGACAACAAAGAAGGGGGGTAGCCTCTAGCAGCAGTGGATTCATGATACAGGCACCGAGCCCCAGCAATAACCCTGGAGGCAAAAAAAAAAAGTCTTAAAAAAATAGGAATGTCAGGATAAGCACAGGTGGTACAAAGCGCAAGGACCGGCGTAAGGATCTCGGTTCACGCCCCCGGCTCCCCACCTGCAGGGGAGTCGCTTCACAGGCGATGAAGCAGGTCTGCAGGTGTCTTTCTCTCCCCCTCCTCTCTCCATTTCTCTCTGTCCTATCCAACAACGACGACATCAACAGCAATAATAGCTACAAAAAATAAAACAACAAGGGCAACAAAAAGGAATAAACAAATGAATAGTTAAAAAGAAAAATAAAACATTATAAGGCCCATATGGGAAAAAAATAAAAAACTAATGTTCAATTCTCCCTATAATTAAAGAATGGGGAGGAAGAACAGAAATACTGGAGGTCAGACTTGTTAACGCCACAAAAAAAAAAATGTCTTCAGTACATAGCAATATTATTCCTGAGGAAAAGTTCCTTCAGTGACTACTATTTGTTAGCTTCATGACCTAGAACAGCTGATTTTAGCCCAGAAATGGAGATTGTGACAGTGTAGGTAAGTGTACCCTCTTGATAGAGTCTTGACTTCAAAACTCAGAGAAAATTTAGACCAATCTGTAGAATTTCATACCTTACACTATAGATTATTAGAAATTGTCTTAACCCTAAATGTGCCATGAAGTTGATCATCAGAATAAAACAAAAATAAGCTGAGATGATAGATGATTCTGTGTGAAACTGTTGACTGAAAGATCTCCCTGGAGTGTGAGGAACTTCAGAGACCAAATAGCCCTATTCTATGAAAAAGATAATTTGTATAGACTGGTCAGAGAGATACATACTAATTTTCAAAGTTCTGTACTCCTCACAAATAGCAAAATGTATGCTCAACTATCTTCAGATTCTGGCAGAAACAGAGGCTGCCAGTTCAATCTACTCATTTAATTACATTTATAAAGCATCTACTATCAAAAGTGAAGGTGATTATCTGATATTTTGTACCTGCTCAAGAAAAGGTCTATTTTGAATTATATAATTTATTTTATAAAATTAATCTGAAAATCAAATTTAAATAAAAATTTATTTATTAAATGAACTGACTCCATTGTGTAAGAAATAATGAACTGTCTGAAATGAAGATATGATCAAGAATGGGGGTCGGCGGTAGCGCAGCGGGTTAAGCATGTGTGACACAAGGCGCAAGGACCAGCGTAAGGATGTTGGTTTGAGCCCCTGGCTCCCCACTTGCAGGGGAGTTGCTTCACAGGTGGTGAAGCAGGTCTGCAGGTATCTGTCTTTCTCTCCCCCTGTCTTCCCCTCCTCTCTCCATTTCTTTCTCTCCTATCCAACAATGAAGGACATCAACAATAAAAATAATAACCATAACAAGGCTACAACAAAAGGCGGAAAATGACCTCCAGGAGCAGTGGCTTCATGGTGCAGACCTGAGCCCCAGCAATAACCCTGGAGCTGGAAATTTCACTTTTACATGAGGGCTATAGTTTACTGTTTTCAACTTTAGAGCAACTTGACTTGAAACTTTCCTCAAATACAAATATTTTTGCAAAAGAATTTCTGAAGGTCCCTATTTGACTTAGTGTTTAGAAAATTCTCATGAGTTGACAGTTTTGTCTCGACGTTATTTGCTTTTGTTGTTGTCTGTTTGTTTAAGGCTGTGTTGATTTTAAGCTTGGAGCTAGTCCTTGGAATCAAAGCAAAATCGCAGAACCAATATAGTCATTTGAGCTTTGAGTTGAAAATAAATGAAATCAAGCCTTACCTGTTGAGGAAAACCATGTGTTTTTTACACAGGTGACAAAGCATCAGACAATCCCCCCCTGCCCCCCGCCAGGCGGCGGTGGAGGGCTCTTTGCTGTCTTATCTGGAACAAGACAATAAATAATATAACAGCTCTATTTTGGTATGCTGTATATTATGAGGAATTTTTGTCTCCTGCATTGACCTGATCTCTTCTCCTGGTGACTATTTGTATAATCCCTTGGATGGTGTAAAGATGAGAAATTTAAAGCCTCTATTTTCAAACACTTGCAACATTTTACTGCTGCCCTCTTCACACTGGTCCTGCCAAAAGCATTCAACTGCTGCCTTCCCCAGTTTCCTAGGACACTGCAAAACTCCATCTTTTAGGACTCAATTTCACCTGGAAAGCTAGTAAATTACAAGAAAGACAGTCAACACAAATATAAAGTATATTCTGCAGTAGACAATGATTTGATAAGTTAGAATGTCCCTATTTTGATATTTAGAAAGGTAAAGTGCTATTAAAACTTATTGCAGTATTGCATAAAATATTTCAGCATTTGATTGGTTTAACAAGTATACCTGTTTTTGGAAAATATCTTTTTCATCCCCAATTCCCGAATTAAGTTTAGATTATAAGGCAAATTTGCAGGTAAGGGTTTGTTCATCCTAATAGGATGGATAGGTAGGTGGGTAGCTAGATATACAAATAGATGAGTATTAGATATCATAGAGAGACAGACAGACAGATAGACAGACAGAAAGGTGTATTGAGCAAGGGCTCTCTCCATATCCCTAGTCCATACACATGAGTTAAGTATCTGATACTAGAGAAATTAGACGACATAAATGAACCCATGATAGTCTTGTTTTTGCATCTCTGTGCAAAATCACACTATAAAATTCAGTGAGTCTGTATTCTGGCCTCTGAGTTCCTGCTGCCACAGCCTGGGCAGACCATGTAACATTATTATTATTATTATTATTATTATTATTATTATTATTATTATTACACTAACGTACAGAATAAAACCTCAAGTTTGGGGGCCAGGTACCAGCGCACCAGCATAAATGTACATAGTACTATGTGCAAGGACCCACACCAAGTACCTGGGTTCGAGACCCCCTCCTCACCTGCTGCAGGGATAGTCATGAAGCTGGTCTTCAGGTGTCTGTCTTTCTCTCTCCCTCGCTATCTTCCCCTCACCTCTCAATTTCTCTCTGTCCTACTGAATAAAATGGGGGGGAAAATGCCTACCAGGAGCAGTGGATTCACAGTGCCTGCCTTGAGCTCTAGCAGTAACTCCAGAGGCAAAAAAAAAAAAAAAAATCTGAACAAAACATTTGATGAAATTTCTAGCTAAAAATAATTGTACAAGTTCATTTTTTAGAATTCAAGAAGAATTCTGGTAGCTTGTGGATAACAGCCAAATTCTACCTGCTTAGCTACAGTCTGATCTTTTGCCATATTTGATCTTTTGGTTTTATTTGTCAAACAAAAGTTTTTAATTTCAGAAAAAAATCTCCAAAACAACTTTATCCTGGAATCTAAAAGACAGTAGGTAAGAGGGCAATTGCTTCACACTTTATATGACAACACATATTTTGCATTAATTGTCTAAAGGATGGAAACAATATTCCAAAGGATTCTAATCTACAATAATCAAATGTTTAATGATTATTGAGATTTAAAGGTTTAACAATAAATAACTATTGTAAAGCTAGAAATAAAATTGAGTGTCAGAGGTAATAATAGTAATGGCTCAGTGAGAAGTGAACTGATCAAAAGTTCCATTTTGAACATGGGATGATCTCACTCTCAGGCAGAAGTTGAAAAACAAGATCAGAAGAGAAAACACAAGCAGAACCTGAACTGGAATTGGCTTATTGAACCAAAGTAAAAGACTCAGGGGGGATGGGGGGGTGGAGAATACAGGTCTAAAAAGGATGACAGAGGACCTACCCGGGGTTGAATTGTTATATGGAAAACTGTGAAATGTTATGCATGTACAAACTATTGTATTTACTGCCAAATGTAAAATGTTATTTACCCAATAAAGAAATTAAAACTGCAAGAAAAAGTTCTATTTTGATGATATAAAATGATCTACTTGGTTTTTAGGACAAAGTTACATTGCTTTTTTTTTTTCAGTTTTCTGATGTGTTCTGATACTCTTAAGAAAGTATTTTCAAAGACACCAGATTTCTCCTAAATCCATCAAACTAACGAAAACAATTTATTCCCTCATGTTTTATAAGCATCATTTTGATAGTAGTATGAATTTCATCAAATTACCGTAGAGTTCTGCAAAATGTTTCAGTGCCAGGGAGGTAGAAGCTAACAGAACTGTATACATGGAGTTCTGGTTTTGATCCCTGCTATCTTTCATCATGCCATATACTGGAGCAGAGCAGTACTCTGGTCTGTCTGCCTGTCTGTCTGTCTGTCTCTCTCTCTCTCTCTGTAAGTAAATAATAAAATTAGTCTTTTAGGGTGTTGGGCAGTAGCGCAGTGGGTTAAGCACAAGTGGCGCAAAGCGCAAGGGCCCCCGTAAGAATCTGGGTTCCAGCCCCCGGCTCCCCACCTGCAGGGGAGTCGCTTCACAGGCGGTGAAGCAGGTCTGCAGGTGTCTGTCTCTCCCCCCTCTGTCTTCCCCTCCTCTCTCCATTTCTCTTCATCCTGTCTAAAAATGATGACATCAATAAAAATAACAAGTGCAACAATAAAACAACAAGGACAACAAAAGGGAAAATAAATAAAAAAATAAATAATTAGTATTTTAAAACAAAAATGCATTAAATAAGACCAATAAGTATGCTCTCTGACTACCTACACTGGCAATATGAGCTTGAACTTCACCCTTGTCAGATTCTCTTCTACATACTGACTGTACATACGGTATTTCAAATTCACATCTTAGTAACAAAGCTGTGACAAAGCTACTATTACTTGTAGTGAATTGCCAAGATCCCTAAATCTACAAAGGCTTAAACCTTCTACAAGAGATTCACACTCAGTTTTGTCCCTCTCTCACAGTCCACTTTTTCTAAAGGTAAAGAACGTTTGTCCTATGCCTGTTAAATTATCTCTGCTTCCATCAGAAATGTGAATTCCAGATTTATTTGTATTTGTTCAAAACTTTTAGACCTAAATAACCTTCATTTCACAGGCATTGTTTGATTTTCAATTACTAGAGTGAAGATTATATGAAGATAGAATTAGATAAGTGCAGGTGCAGTTTCTTATTTAAAGCTCTGTGGGGATTTTCCTTAGTGAAACTCTAGCAAATCCTAATAGTTCCAAATAGATGTTATTTACTAACTTGCAAGAGAATAAAGTCAGTTTAAACAGCGGGAGATGGTCACAGTATTCCAAGGAAGACTACATGAGCTATGGACTAAGGATTTAGTCGGGATAATCTCACCTTTGTGATGCTGCCCAATTCTGTAAATGACTTCCTCATTTCATTCAAACCCCTCCATGCAGCTATTGGCCAGCCTATTCTATTTAAATTACCCTGTCTCAGCTTCTGGTCTAATCAGAATGGTAGTCAGCTCTGCTCAATTCATTGTTCCTGCAGTGCTCTGCTCCATAGGAGTCAAAACATAATGGACCTACATAATGGATGACTGAATTGGAAATAAAAATAAGCTATTTGTTTGAAATTTACCTCCCATTTATTATATACTTGCATAGGAGGTCTCCTAAGCATCCGTAGGAGACCTTTGTCTGGAAAAGTTATATAATAAATGTTTATGTGCTGAGAGTGAAATTCACATGTGATTACCATAGTGTTTCATAACACTTTATTTTTTTAAAAAAACAGCCTTGAGGAAATTGGAATGCAAGTCCTGTCACCAGACACATACCTAAATCATACTAGTCTAACAGTCATGTAGATATAAACAAAGATGATAACTGTAGTTTTATTATGAGGGGGCCTTAAATGTTTGTCATCTATGCAATGTGCAGAAGATGCTCTTATTGACTAAATGATTTCTCTACGCATACAATGAGCTCTGTCAAGATTAAGAGCCCACCACTCAAAGATTTAAAATTAAACAATACAAAAATCCATTCTATATACATATCACTTCAAGCACAAGTGCTATTACTGGTAGAAGAAATTTTACCCATATTTCACCTTGTGTATCATTAAAAATTCACTCCTATACATTTTACATTATTATTACTGCCTGATGGCCATTCAGCATGCAGCCATCAAGATACAAGATATATGACTCTCACGTTGAACGCTAGCAAGCAATGAGCTAAAATAATTTGCCTGCTCTGGAGAGGGTGTCATTTGAAATTATGCCTCTTAAATGGAAATTAAGGATGTTATACAAAAGCTTATAGGGATGGTTGTCTCTATGTGAAAAGGGTTAACATTCTTTCAGGCATTTCCTTAGTCTCTTAAGAATAAAACCCTTAGTATTTCCACCTGTGTCTCACTTGCAAATTAATAGGAAGCACATACTATGCCTTTTGTGAGAACTTTTTAAAAAGAAAGAAGCTTTATTTATTGCAAGGGTCTCATACTATTAAATGTGAACAGAAGGACAGGGTTAGGAAAAGTCCACTGTTTTGAGCAATGCACAGCAAAAAAGAATGACTAATTCAACTTTTCCTCTCCTTAAAACTGAAAATCCTGTAGTCTGAAAGCCCCTTTTAAAAGGATAAACTGGAATAGGTTGACTGCCCCCCTTAAAGCAAATCTAAAAGAAATTATAGTTACTATATTTCTAGGAGGTAGAGAGTTGACTCTGCAGAAGCACAAATGTCTGAGACTCTGGGCTAAATCCCTTCTTCCAAAAAAAAAAAAAAAAAAAAAAAAAGAACCTGACAAGCCACAGAACAGCACAACAATATTCTGGTTTTGGTTTCTGTCTTCTAAAAGATCATTTCTCATTTAACAACAAAGGACAGAGAGTTAATATATTTTGGTCTCTGTCAAAGAGGCAGCGATGTACATTCACATATTACATATATGTGCACAAATGGCAGGGCTAACTAAACAAAGAGAATCTGAGAATTAGAATAAAAATGAATAGAGAGGGCTGGGTGCTGGTTAAGTGCACATGTTATAGTGTGCAAGGACCCGGGTTTGAGCCCCCAGTTCCCACCTGTAAGGGGGAAGCTTCATGAATGGTGAAGCAGGGCTGCAGGTGTCTCTCTGTCTCTCTCCCTCTCTATCACCCCCTTCCCTCTGAATTTCTGGCTCTCTCCATCCAATAAATAAATAAAGATAAAAAAACTTTAAAAAGTTTTTAAAAAATGAATATAGAGAACACAGGATAGCATGAGCCAAGAGAAATTTAAAAAATTAAATTGATTCAATATTTAACTATAGTTTTGCCAAGTTACAATATGAATTTGTATCTTTTGAATGAAATTCTCTGAAGATGTGGTGAAACTTGTTCCCTGTTGGCTTGATTTTAGATAAAAATTAAAGTTTTAAAGTTATAGGGCCAGCAAAGCGATCACCTGGATATTAGGCTGGCTTTGCCCTGTGTTGTAATTCATGTTTGAGTCCAGACTTTACTGAAGTGGAGGAAGCTTTCATGCTTAGGTGTCTTTTCCCCCCTTTAGTGTTCTCTCTCTCTCTCTCTCTCCCTCTCTCTCTCTCTCTCTGCCTCTCCCTAAAATGTCAGTCTAAATCAGTGAAACTCCAATATTCACAAAAACTTACAAACAAAAACTACTATATAATGGTGAGTAACTGATTTATGGTTGGAATGTACTGATTAACTATTGTGCAGTCATACAATTTATAGTCATCACTTTAAATAGAATAAGTATTTAAAATACATAAGGATCATAAATTACAAATATATCAGTGTTCTTTGTATTTAGTGATGACAGTCTCTATCACTTTGATAGTGTGGTTTATATGACTGATTCTGCAAGGCAAAATTGTGCTTATATTTATAAATGTAATTAAATTTAAGTTGATGAAATATCTGTTTAAAGAAAAAAATGTTCCTTTTTTATCACCAGGGTTATTGCTGGGGCTTGGTGCTAACTAACACTGAATCTGCTGCTCCCAGTGACATTTTTTTTTTCCATTGGGTAGGACACAGAGAAATTGAGAGGGGCAGAGGAGACAGAAAAAGGAGAGAGAAAAAGAGACATTAAAGACCTACTTTGCCAATTATGAAGTGCCCCCACCCCACGCCCCACAGGTAGGAATGGAGGATTGAACCAGGCTACTTGTACGTGGTAACCTGTGTGCCACCAACCAGCCCTCCTTTCCTTTTTTCTTCATGTGGGACGTAAAGGAGAATACTTTTTGCTGCTCTCATTAATAAGCTGACATTTTATATCTGAAACTCACATGACTTTAGAAGTCATGGAAGGGGCAAGAGGAGAAAAGCCAGCAGTATGCCAGACATTCGTGTCTGAGAACTGACAGTCATTCAAAGCACCACCTTAAGTCAGAGCTGAGGCCTCCACTCATTAAAATAAGTACATCTTGTCAAATACATTTTAAAAATAAGTCACAAACTTTTCAAAAGACCTTATTCATTCTTATTTTTAGTCTCTATCTTCTTTGCATTTCATGATTTGTATTTGTGAATAAACGTGCTAGTGACAGAGAAAATGCATTCACCTATAGAGCCCAGGGCTTGCCCACCTGAAACCAATGGTTAGATTCTCAGCATTAGACATGGTTCTTTCTTTTTCTCACCCTCTTCGATATTCCTTTTGTAAAAGAAGTAATTTAAATGCTTAGAGTTTTAAAAAGTCAAATCTGTGACTCACAGTGGGAAGGACAAAAATGAAATCAAGGGATAAGAAGGTAATACTTATTCCAAAGTTTAATATGGAAATTCTTTAATACATTACTGATTCTTTTTTCTCTTCCTTTCTTTTTTTTTGGTGGATAAATAATAAATATCATGATTGACTATTTGACACTATTGGGTGATATTTTAGGCTGAAAGACTCATGAACAGATTTTTACTACTTAAATGAAAGTAACAGATCCTGGAAGTGACAAGAATTTTTATTTTATTATTATTTTTTTTAATTTTTTAATATGAAGTGATATGAAAAATGTAAGAAATTCAAACTTAAAAGGCTTTTAAAATTTCCCTTTAAAACATTTCCTGCAGTGATTACCATCTGTCCTTACAATCTTGATGTGTGTGTGTGTGTGTGTGTGTGTGTGTGTGTGTGTGTGTCACTGCTCTCCTCTCCCCACCCACATCCCCCAGGCTGATTTTGAATTACCAATGTTTGAATAGAATTAAAAAACGTTCTTAGTAAATAAACCATTTATTTCCACTTACATATTAACACAGAGATACTGTAAATTCTACCTCATATATGCAGTGATATTTGTTTTTCTCTCAGGTTTTACCATGAAGTGTGTAATATCTTTTCAGAAAAAATAAGCAAAATCAGGGGGCAAATTTTACAAGAAATAATAACAAAAATAATCACTAATAACATTATGTCCTGAATATGTTTGTATACTTCTGTGTGCAAATAGAATGATACATAATTTGGATATATTATCTCCATGTGTCCTTGTCTCATTTTTTATTTTGAATTCTTCTGAGTCATAGTTTCCAAACTATCCACCATCTTAAAATGAAAAGGGACTATTCTTGAGGATATTTGATAAGCTTTGATGAATTTTACCTAAGAGAAATAAGTGTAAGTGTCCTTATTCTCAACTACTTGTACAAATCACTTGTTTTAATTTGGATAGAAAACTGCATGAGTAACAAAGGAGACTGGAATGAATGACGTTTTATGCCTATCTTGTAAGATGCCTACAGATTGTTCTTTTCCTTAGAAATTTCAGCCTGTAAAATGCTAACAAAAAAAAAAACTCTAGAAACAAAACTTTAAAACTTCCCATTACTGGATGTGGACATGAAGGTTGGGAAAAGAATTCATATAAATAAGTCTCCTTTAACTGTAGCACTTTTGCCAAAAAAAAAAAAAGAGAGAGAGAAAAGAAAAAGAAAAAAAAGCAACAAAATCAGTTCTGAGAATAAAATTTAAAACTCTTTGATTTATTGATTTATTATCACAGTGTTATGACAAAGAATCATAACTACAGATAAAAGATAAAATAGGGACCAGACGGTAGTGCACCAGGTTAAGAGTGCATAGTACTAAGCATAAGGGTCAATGCAAGGATCAGGGTTTGAGCCCCACCCCCAACTCCCCCTCTCCCTCACCTGCAGGGGGTCACTTCACAAGAGGCGAATCAGGTCTGCAGTTGTCTTTCTCTCTCCCTCTCTGTTTCCCTTCCTCTTTCAATTTCTCTCTGTCTTATCCAATAGGACAGGGAAAAAAAATGGCCACCAGGATCAATGGATTTGTAGTACAGGCACTGAGCCCCTGCAATAACCCTGGAAACAGACAGAGAGAGATAGAGATAGAGACAGAGACAGACAGAGAGAGAGACAGAGAAAAAGAGAGATAATTGGGGCTTGAGTAGGAAACAATTGAGAGATGTATTTGATCTAAAGGGACAAAATCCAGAGAAACTTGCTGCATGTTTTTATAAATATACCTCCTATCTTTTAAAAATTTTAATATTTTGTTTGAAGATTTTTAGGGGGCAAAATATGTCAATTTCAAAAAAGTATGTGCAGCTATAACAAAGCGTGAGCTGCAGAGGAAGGACAGAGTGGGTCCTCTATACCAGGGAACTCTCCCAGTGCCTGTGTTAGTCAGCTCTATGCAGGCAAAGGCAAAAGGAATATTTTAATTGCAAATTTTAACCACAGCTGAGGACATTTACAACACCCTAAGACAATATTATGAGCACCAATATGGGAAACTGGAAATTCATCCCCAGGGATACCAAGCCTAAGTATGACAGCAAACAAAGGAGTCAACACAATGCTCAGCACATTCAGAAGATATTTTGGAAGCCAGCAAGCAACAAAAATAGCAAAAGCAAATACATAAGAGTCTATATTATCCTATTCTTGTAGAAAGCCTTCCTGTATCTGTTCCTTAAATAAAGCAAGCACTACTGAGCATCACATTACATGAATGAGAAGATCCAGAGTGGAAAGTTGAATGATGTGAAAGGCGACTACATAGAATATTACTCCTGTGATGGTTGGTGGGGCAGGGGTGGGGGGGGGGGTGATGGGAGGAAGCAAAATTTGAAAGAAGTAGTCCCTTAAGGCAAAACTGTAAATAAAATCAATAAAAACGACAAACACAAAGAACATAGGAATGTGGATTAATAAAAACACACAAGTACATTACAAAATACTTAGCAAAAATACGAGCTTTCTTATAGCACTGAATATGACAAAGAAATGGATATTTTCTAAATGGGCTTTGGAATAATCCCTGAAAAACAGTATATAAGACAATTCATCCTGACTTTAATGGGCACATTAGATAGCTTCCTCTGGAAGGTATAATAGATATCTACTTAAATGTACAGTTTCGAGTTTTCAGTGTTGTCCAGCAAAGTCTTTCACTAGGATACTGGTTCTGCTTTATCAGGTGTGTGAATCTAATTCAAGTCTGGCCCCTACTGCATTATGGGAAGCTTTGGTACTTTGGTATCTCCCCCTTTCCATGTCTCTGTCTTTCCCTTCCTATCTGAAAAAGTCAAACTGGAGCAGCTATACATATACATGCTGGGCCAGGGGGCAGTCATACACTCTGCTAAGCACACATACTACTACCATGTTCAAGCATCCAGATTTGAGCCCCGCTCCCCACCTGCAAGGGGGGGGGTACTAAATGAGCATGAAGCAGGTCTGCAGGTGTCCTTCTTTCTCTTTCTCTATCTCTCCTCCTCTCTCAATTTCTCTCTTTCCTGTGAAATAAAACATGAACAAACAGGGAGTCTGTGGTAGCGCAGTGGGCTTAGGGTACGTGAGACAAAGCGCAAGGAGCAGCAGAAAGATCCCGGTTTGAGCCCCCGGCTCCCCACCTGCAGAGGAGTCACTTCACAGGCGGTGAAGCAGGTCTGCAGGTTTCTATCTTTCTCTCCCCCTCTCTGCCTTCCCCTCCTCTCTCCATTTCTCTCCCTCCTATCCAACAATGACAACAACAATAACTACAATAATAAAAAGGCAACAAAGAGAATAAATACATGAATATTTTTTAAAAATATGAACAAATAAACAACAACAACAAAAAGGTGAATTCCTAGTGCTGGCACTGAGTCCCAGCAATTCCTCTGGTGGCAATAAAACAAAGAAAATGCTGATGCTCCCACAGATTTTTATAGACCACAATCGATTTTAGAACATAGAATTTTCCTACAATGAGCCACAACACCCATGTGCAGCTCAAAAGTATGTTTTCAGATGAAATTGTGCCAAGTCAAGTATTGCCTCACTTTATTTTCTTACATAAGTAACATGAATTTTGGAATTCTTAGAGTAATATTCTTTTTCTTAATGCTTTTTTATAGTTGTTTGTTTTCCCTTTTGTTGCCCTTGTTTTATTATTGTAGTTATTATTGATGTTGTCATTGTTGGGTAGGACAGAGAGAAATGGAGAGGAGGAGGGGAAGACAGAGAGGAGGAGAGAAAGACAGACACCTGCAAACTGAAGCGATTCCCCTACAAGTGGGGAGCCGGGGGGCTCGAACTGGGATCCTTACACCAGTCCTTGCACTTTCACGCTGTGTGCTTAACTTGCTGTGCTACCGCCTGACTCCCTTAGAGTAATATTCTTTAAAGAAGAAGCAATATGTTTAGTTTTCCAGCCTATGTAAAATACAAACATCACTTTTATATTAGGCTGATGACATATTAAGCCAGTTCAATAGTATATTATTGCAATTTTTAAGTCCAGTATGTGTAGGAAAAAACAACGTGGGATAAATAAAATGCCACATTGAGAAGGTTGTTGAGTCTGGGTCTGAAAAGTATTTTATTGAAATTGATAAATCTGATGAAGATGACCAGACCAATTTCCAGGGAAAAAGTAACTAAAAATTCAGATAATAATTATGAATCATATTGATTACATTTGAAAGGACGCACTTTGGAGGATGTGTTACAGTGTAATGTGAAAAAATAATTGATACAATGTGCATGCCTAAATATGATTGCATCCTGAACTCAACTCTAAGAAAAACTATCAAATAAGTAAAATCCAAAGCAGAAACTCCATAAACTCCCTATATCTGAAAGCATACTAATATTTCAACTTGAAGTTCTCAGATATTGAATATTCAAATGTCCCCAACTCACTCTGGACACATGCCAGTTACCCGAAAAAGAATATTCTCACTCAGAAAGGTCTATCATTGAGATAATCTCCTTATTAATGCTTCTTCTCCAGTACTCACTATGTTCTACTAATTTTACTTTTACAAAAACACATCTTTGGTTCTCTATTCATCTGCACATTCAACTATTGTTCAAAACTATTGCCGTCTCTTCCCTAGATTAGTGCAATAAATGCTTAAATAAACAGTCTATCCTGTAATCACTTGTTTCCCTTACTTGGTACCCTTCAGGCAGGTGAATTGTGCGGGGAATCATGGTAACCATTATCACTAAGAACTCACAACTATAGGCATAAAGAATAAGACCATTATCATAGGTCTGTTCTAGTCTGACCTTTTACTTTCATTTCATATCAGTCTTTTTTAATTTCTCCAATTTATTAGTACTAACCAACCTTAGTATCAGTGAAATTTCATTGTGTCTTGGTACACATTATCTCTGTTTGTAACGCCTACTATCTTCTTGTGTTACTCATATTCAATTTGCATTACCAGTCCAGAAATTACACTGATTACCCCAATTCTATTTTATTTTCATCTATTTATTAATACTTATGTTTGTCATCATTGTGATCTCACCTCTCCTGGTCATATTTTTTTCAGTGAGTAACAGATACAAAGAAAGAAGTAAGACACTACTCCATCATGGGCTATCCTCAATACAGTAGGGGTCAGTCTAGAATGTGGGTTGTAATTGGTAAAGTATGCAGCCTTCCAGAGAGCTTTTGCAGACCTTATGCCTACCCCAACTTAATGAAGAGCACTTTTAACATAAAACATTATGATAAAGCCATATAATGCTATCTGTTCATTACTGAGCACATAAGTAAATGGAATAAGGGTTGTGCCTGTCTGAAGCTATATATGTATTCTGCAGAGCCTAGACTTTGCACATATATGATTTTACTGGTCACTATTTCTTTTTCTCCATCCAGAGAGACAGGGAGAATCACCATACACCACAGCACCAGGACTTTCTCCAGCGCCATAACACCTTCATTATAAATTTAGAGTCTGAAGTTACAGACTTTTCGGGCCAGGCTCAACTGGTTGAGTGCACATGATACAATGAGCAAGGACCTGTGTTCAAGGCTCCTGTCCCCACTTGTAGGGGGGAAAGCTTTGCAAATGATAAAACAGTGCTATGTGCTTTGTAAATTAACAAATATAAATGATTCCTAAATTCATTTGTTCAAGGTAACTTCTTTTTTAATAGAAAGTATCTCAGAAGGCTAGAATTCTATCAAAAAATATAGAAAGGATGGAAAACATTAAAATTTTCATATGTGGAAGTAACAAGATCAGATATGCAATTTCAAAATATTTCTCATGGGATCATTTGTGGAGGCTTGATTAAAAGTTAAAATAACTTGGATCCACCTGCATTTCAGATTTCATGCTCAAGGAAAAAAAAAACTAGTATAGCTACAGGCCCTTTGGAATATAACTAAAATATGCCTACTAGCTATCTACAAAACAGAGAACCCCCCCCCCCCCGCTCCAACTCTTCATCTGCTCTATTCCTTTAGGTTCATGAATAATCAACAATTTGGCTTTATATGTTAACTCTCTTTTCAACCACCAGGTTTCAGAAGCTAGCATGATACCAACCAGACTTCCCTGGACAGACAACCTCACCAATGGGACCTGGAGCTCTGATTCCCCAGAATCATACCCCACTAGGGAAAGAAAAAGGCAGGCTGGGAGTATGGATTGACCTGTCAATGCCCATGTTCAGTGGGGAAGCAATTCCAGAAGCCAGACCTTCCACCTTCTGCATCCCACAATGACCTTGGGTCCATACTCCCTCCCAGAGGGATAAAGAATAGGAAAGCTATCAAGGGAGGGGATATGATAAGGAGTTCTGGTGGTGGGAATTGTGTGGAGCTGTACCCCTCCTATCCTATGGTTTTGTCAGTGTTTCCTTTTTATAAATAAAATTTAAAAAGTTAAAAAAATAGGAAAACAGTTCTTATGCTGGGCCAGACAAAAACAATACCAAGGCAGATAAAAAGAGAGGGAAAGGAACCTATGTTTAAAAGGTGGAATCCATTTGTGTCTTAATGAAAGGAAAATCAGTAGAGAAAAAAAAAAATCAATCATTTCTAGAATATTTCATACAACTAAACTAGATACAAAAAGAGAATCTGGGTGGAAAGAGGGGTAATTTGGGATTAGAATTGCAAAATATTAGCTACTTCAGTAAACAACAGGCAATATTCAAGAAACCACATTTACAGGAACTTAAAGTTCATGAAAAAATTGTGAAAGGGGGGTTTCTGGTATCCACTGTCATGTTTCTTGTGTATTTTCTTCTCTCTCTCTCTCTCTCTCTCTCCACACACACACACACACACACACACACACACACACACACACACACACACTCATGTGCCAAGTGCAGTCTCCTTTTAGTTTCACTGTTAAGACACTAATAAAAAGGGGAGGATCACAGAACACATAAAAACAAAATTAAGTAAATAAATTACTTATACTTTTTAAATCAATCTTTTGTGCTTATTTTTATGCTTTTTAGTTTTTAAATTGAAGAAATTGAGAGGGAAGGTCTGTACAGGATTATATTCTGCAATTTGTTCAGCTACAGCTCTTTATACCCTTTATCTGTTTAGGCTTCAAAATGCAGGTATCCAAGCACATACACACTGCAAATAAAATCTCTAATTAGATAGGTGCTTTACTCTCATGTAAGAGATAGTAAATCATAAAAAAAAAAAATTCTACAATTGCCAAGACAATTCTGAGAGGTTCAGAACAGAACTAGAGGCATCACAATCCTAGATATCAAATTATATTATAGGCCATTGTAATAAAACTGCATGGTGCTGGAACATAAATAGACCCGCAGAATAGAACTGAAAGCCCAGAAGTAAGCCCCCCACACTTACAGACCTCTAATCTTTGACAAAGTTGTCCAGACTATTAAATAGGGAAAGGAGAGTCTCCTCAATAAACGGTGTTGGAAAAATTATGTTGAAACGCTCAAAAGAATGAAACCGAACCACTATATTTCACCAAACATGAAAGTAAATTCCAAATGGATCAATGACTTGGATGCTAGACCAGAAGCTATCAAATACTTAGAGGACATATTGGTTGACTCTTTTCCATATAAATTTTAAAGGCATTTTCAATGATATGAATCCAGTTATAAAGAAGATTGAAACAAAAATAAATCAGTGGACTATCAGAAATTAAAAGGCTTCTGCACAGCAAAAGAAACCACCACCCAAATAAAGAGATCCCATTCCAGAATGGGAAGGGGATCTTTATATGCCATACATCAGACAAGAACTTAATAGCTAAAATACATAAAGAGCTCACCAAACTCAGAAACAAGAAAACAAATGACCCCTCCAAAAAATGGGGAGAGGATATGAACAGAATATTCAACATAGAAGAAATCCAAAGGCCAACAAACATATGAAAAAATGTTCTAAGTCAATGATTGTCAGAGAAAAGCAAATAAAGACAACAAATAGATACCATTTAATTCCTGTGAGAATATCGCATATCAGAAAATGTACAACAAATAGATGCCACTTCATTCCTGTGAGAATATCACACATCAGAAAAGGTAGCAGCAACAAATGTTGGAGAGGTTTTGGGGACAAAGAAACATTTCCTACACTGCTGGTGGGAATGTAAATTGATCCAACCCCAGGGAAGAGCAGTCTAGAGAACTCTCAGAAGGCTAGAAGTGGACCTACCCTATGACCCTGTAATCCCTCTTCTGGGGATAAAATCCTAAAGAACCAAAAACCTTCATTCAAAAATATTTGTGAATACCTATGTTCACAGCAGCACAATTTGCAATAGCCAAAACCTGGAAGCAACCCTGGTGTAGAACAACAGATAAATGGCTGAGAAATTTGTAGTATGTATACATAATGGAATACTACTCAGCTATTAAAAATGTTGAATTCACTTTCTTCACCTCATCTTGGGTAAACCTTGAAGGAATTATGTTGTGTGAGGTAAATCAGAAAGAGAAGGCTGAATATAGGATGATCTCATTCACAGACAATAGTTGAAAAATACTACCATGATGCCAACCAGCCTTCACTGGGAAGACAATGTGTCCTAGAACCCCACTTCTCTAGAGCCTTACTCCAGTAAGGAAATGTAGAAACAGGCTTGGGGTATGCACTGATCAGTAAAGAGGCAATTACTCAAGCCCCATAGAGATCTTTGGTCTATACTCCCATAGGGATAAATGATGGGGAAGCTTCCAGTGGAGGGATGGGAAATGGTATGCTGGTGGTGGGAGTTGTGTGAATTGTGCCCCTTTCATCCCACAATACTGTCGATCAGTATTAAATCACTAATAATAAAAAAGAGAAATAAGCTAAAAAATAAGAAAATACAAAGTAGAACTTGGACTGGGTTTGGTGTATTGCACCAAAGTAAAAGTCTTTGATGGGGGTGGGGGCTGGAGCTCAGGTCTTAGAACAGGATGGCAGAGGAGGACCTAGTGGGGGTTGAATTGTTATTCGGGAAACTGGTGCACATGTACAAGTGACAGTATTTTACTGTTGACTATACAATGCTAATCCCCCCAATAAAGAAAAAAAAGCCCATAAAAAAGAAAATGCAATTAATCCTTCATTAATAAGTTATTCACAAATAGTATCTACTTAAATCTCTAGATTCTCATGAATTTAGACAATTATGTAAAAGAACTACTTGCCAAGTGATGGCTTCTTAGTCCAAAATTCCCCAATTTTATTAAAACTTCATGTTAATATGTGTTTCCATCACCATGGCAATTTTCCAACTGACAAAAGTTAAACATTTCTACATATAAGTAAAACAATATTTTCTCAAAAAGTAATTTACTATCTAATATTTCCAAAAAGTGGAAAGATTCTATATAAACCTCAGAAGCACCAGTGAGCAACAGCAGGCACCATTATAAATTAGTCAAGAAATTGTCCTTTAATGTTTAGAATAGTCATCAAAGAATGACAAGTATTACACTTAGCTATAATAAAATGGAAGCCTACTTAAAGCAGTGACCAAATTTTGTGTAATACATCAAAAGAAAAAAAGTAATGTTTAACAGGATTTTTAAAATGATGATTTCTGGAATTTACTTATTGCTGACACCTTATTTTGATTGCTTAGAATCTTAGTGACAGAGCACAATGTAAGCATCTTGAGGAATTACATGAATTCCATTTAAAAAATATTAATTAAGTAAAATAAGATACCTTTCACTGGATGCTCTAAGTTGTGTTAGAACAATCACAGATACCTGACAATACATCTCCATCACCAATAAAACTTGCACTACTTAGAATTACTAGCACTGGATAATACTACTATAAATAGTGATAAATGATATGTCTATCATTATGACAAAAAAATAAAAGTCCCTTATTCCATATATATCCACTTATAAGTTGTACAATCTGGAATCTATAGGACATACAGAACATTATTCATGTCATAAGTGAAACCAGACACAGTGTGATGGCCAAGTTTTGAAATATACTACAATCAGTGTATGCAATATTATTTGCATTTAAAAAATAATACTAAAGTGCACAATAGTCTGTAGTAAGTCAGAATATGCAGCAAGCAAGTAGAAAGACATAAAAAGACACCATAAAGTTCCTAATGAAATAGTGTCTACTTAGACTAAGATACCTTCCTCACCTACTTCCTAATACACTTCCCTCACTCACTCCAAAGCTAACCTTAGCCAAACAAGGACTGAAAAAGCTGAATAAGGACTAGAGACTGGCATACTTTAATGATGACTCTAGTCACTATCAGGCCACCCCAACAGCTGAGGCCCTTGTCAGGGAATCCTGAGGTTCCCAACAGACATGATGGGCCTAGACCTCAAATAAATCCCTCTCTTCATTGTTACTGGTCATCTCTATTAGGAATAACACAATAGATCCCTTTGTGGGCCTCCATAGAACCTTGCCCTCAAAATGGATCAACAATGGTAGAGAATGTTCCATCCTCCGAAGGGAGACTGGACAACATACTCTATGCTACACCTGGGGAAGATGGGTCCTGAAACTGGGGCAGCTTGGAATGTTCCTACTTATGACCACAGAATGTGAATTCAGATCTACAGGGATGCAGAGGTCACATAGTCTCTTAAGTTGAATATGGTCCAGATCACATCAAATTGATGGGGTACAGTCAACAATATTTATACACCTTTCCCATATTTGGAAGCTTCTCTCTTCCCTGATTCAGGTTTCTAATCTTTTTTCCAGCCATGACATCATCTCCCCAGACAATAACTTGGATCCACCTGCATATCAGGTTGCAGGCACAGGGGAAAAAGTTAAAAAAAAAAAAAAAAAAAAAAAAACAGGAGTCGGGCTGTAGCGCAGTGGGTTAAGCGCAGGTGGCGCAAAGCACAAGGACTGGCATAAGGATCCCGGTTCGAACCCCGGCTCCCCACCTGCAGGGGAGTTGCTTCACAGGCGGTGAAGCAGGTCTGCAGGTGTCTATCTTTCTCTCCTCCTCTCTGTCTTCCCCTCCTCTCTCCATTTCTCTCTGTCCTATCCAACAACAACAACAACAATAATAACTACAACAATAAAACAACAAGGGCAACAAAAGGGAATAAATAAATAAAATAAATATTAAAAAAATTAAAAAAAACAACTAGTATAGTCATAGGCTCTTTGGAATGTAAGTAAAATAGGACTACTAACTATATACAAAACAGAGACCCCAACTCTTCATCTGAACTATTCCAGCCTTTAGGTTTATCAGTAGTCAACGATTAGTCTGGCATTGTATGTTAGCTCTCTTTTCAGCCACTAGGTTCCAGATGCTAGCATGATGCCAAAAAGACTTCCCTGGGCAGATGACCCCACCAATGTGTTCTGGAGCCCTGCTTCCCCAGAACCCTGCCCCATTAGGGATAGAGAAAGGCAGGCTGGGAGTATGGATCGACCTGTCAATGCCCATGTTCTGTGTGGAAACAATTACAGAAGCCAGGCCTTCTACCTTCTGCATCCCATAATAACCCTGGGTCCATGCTCCCAGAGGGATAAAGAATAGGAAAGCTATCAGGGGAGGGGAAGGGATACGGAGTTCTAGTGGTGGGAATTGTGTAGAGTTGTCCCCCTCGTATCCTATAGTTTTTGTCAGTTTCCTTATTATAAATAAAAATTTACAAAGAAACATAATACTTACATATGTGTAATACATAAAACTTTAGGGTCCAAGTGGTGGTATACTTGGTTGAGTGCACATGTTACAATGTGCAAGGACTCAAGTTCAAGCCCCCAATCCCTACCTGCAAGAGGAAAATTTTGAGTGGTAAAGCAAATGTTCAGGTATCTCTCTGTTTCTCTTCCTTTGTTCCTTCCCCTTAAATCTCTCTTTTTCTGGCTGTCTTTATCCAATAAGTAAATAAATATAATAATATAATAAATAACTTTATTGACCTCACCTACGTTGAACCCTTGAATGAAATATGGTAATAGAATCAGTTTGAAATGCATAGACTTAAGAAGGTTAATATATTTTTCACCTAGATACTCCTCCTTTAGCCTTTTAGTCCATAATTTACAGAAACATTTTCATTTTAGAAATCTGATATTGAAAAGTGTAATATGTTTTTGTGTGATTTCTTAGACAAATGAGAATCTTTAGAATATCACTCTGCAATAATAAAAATATATTCATGGACTTAGATTATTATACTGTTTATAGCTGTTCCCTTGGTGTGAATTATTCTGTAACACACTCAGAGCCTGCACACTTGCCTTAATTAAAGTGTTTCTATTCTTAGAATTATTTTAAAATATGTCATTTTGGGGGGAAAGAGTCTGATTAGTATTTGATTTAGTAGCACAGAGAAATAAATTTAGCCATGGGCAGCAGAACTCTGATAACCAATGAGAATGCTGTGGAAGGTAAAATTATAAAGATACCAAATATATATATATATATATTCTAATCTTATGACAGAAATCACAAGGTGCAAAATAATTCTAGGTCTAAGTCTTCAGTGGATTTTTTTGTTTGTTTCTTTTTTTATTTTTTATTTATAAAAAAGGAAACACTGACAAAACCATAGGATAAGAGGGGTACAGCTTTGCACATTTCCCATCACCAGATCTCCATATCCCATCCCCTCCCCTGATAGCTTTCCTATTCTTTAACCCTCTGGGAGTATGGAACCAAGTCATTGTAGGATGCAGAAGGTTAAATGTCTGGCTTCTGTAATTGCTTCCCCGCTGAACATGGGTGTTAACAGGTCAATCCATACTCCTATCCTGTCTCTCTCTTCTTTTTAAATCTAATAAGCATGTCATGGTGAGAGTTAGTAAAGAACTGTCTGCTTCCTGAGTCCCACAAAGCATGGTAGCCTACATCTAGAATCTCACTAAGCATAATATATCATGGCAGATTATTTACGTGTTTATATTTATGGAACTGTTATATATATTTTTTTATTCTTTCTCCTTTTTCTTGTCATTTCCAGAGCTCTGCACCTTCTGGCTGATCTTTTCAGATAGTAAGATAAGAGATAGAGACGTCAGGTCACCAAAGCTTCCCAGTACAGTGGGAGCCAGGCTCCAACCTGGAGTTATACACATGGCAAAACACCTTCTCAGGAGAGCCATCTCATCAGTCCCTGTAATATATCTTTTGAAATAAAGTAATAGAAAAAAAATTTTATCTACTTCTCCTTTCTCTTTTTATTCTTTTTCTTGTGGCATGGGGACTTTCATATGTGTGATTCTATCACATTGGGACTCATTTTTTCATTCCTTTTTTTTTCTTTCTTTATTTTTCATAAAGAAAGTGAGAGAGGGGGTCTGGCAGTAGCACAGCGGGGTAAGCACACATAGCATGAAGTGCAAGGACCTGCTCAAGGATCCCGGTTGGAGCCCCCAGCTCCCCACCTTCGGGGGGGTGGCTTAACAAAGAGTGAAGCTGCTTTTCAGGTGTCTGTCTTTCTCTCCCTCTCTCTGTCTTCTCTCTCCATTTCTCTCTATTCTATAAACAACAACAACAATAATAACCACAATAACTATAAAACAACAAGGGCAACAAAAGGGAAAAAATAGCCTCCAGGAACAACGAATTTGTAGTGCATGCACCAAGCCCCAGCAATAACCATGGAAGCATATATATATATGAAAGTGAGAGACAGAAGTGAAGAGACAGTATAGAACCGCCCCATGCTACATCTGTAGATGTCCCTCAGTGCCAGGGTTCCAATGTGGGACTTTTATGTAGTATGCAGTAGTCTTCTATATCTGAGTCATTCATTTCAGTAGCAGTAAAGAGTAAGATCTCCAGACCTGAAAGTAATTAATTATTTTCTTCTTATGAAATAGGGTTTCTTGCCTTTCACATACTACAAAGTCACATTAAAAGGATATCATTTCCTATATAAGTGAGAGCCTGCTAAAACTGTGTCAGCTTCATGATATGTGTGTTGTAATGAGCACTGTGTCATATATCAGCACTTCAGCACAATCAAATTCTGGGTATACGTTTGAGATTCCTGAAACAGAACTGAGAGGATCACCAAGATTACAGACATATGAAATGTTAAATCCTTAACCAGTTTCACACATCTTATAGCTACATACCTTTTCTTACAACTCGATGAGATTGAGAAGATGACTCATCAAAAATAATCAACTGATTAAATTTCTGACTTTTAAAAAGGTCAAAAATAGTATAGTATATTACTATACTTCATGGGATAAATGGAGCATGCAAATGCCAATACTTTACCTTGGTGAGAAAACTAGAAAAAGATTGAAGGAAATTGAGCAAAATTGTTTCATTGATTCACATGTGGCAGTCAAAATGTAGTTAAATTTTTAACTGAATTGCGAGTTATTTGCTATAATGTAGTAAAGCTAGATTATGTTCTAATAACTGTCTTTAAATGTGTTTCTAGACTTTAAGTGTGTAATATAGTTTAAATTGTACAGATTATAAGTACAGTATACATTAGAATGATGAACCAACATTTCCCTTATCTAACTGCCTGATAAACTTTCTTACATGGTCTTTAACAGTTAGGTGATTTCCATTGTCTGCTTATTTAATGAATAACTATATCAAGGTGGTCAAATGGGGAAAATAACCCACAGAAATATAACCTCAAAAACAGTATCAAAGTCATTAAGGTGGACATAGTAGTATATCGATAGACATATGCTATCCACAATTTTCACTGTTATTTCTTAATATTAAAAGAATCCTAGAGGAATCCCAATGGTGACCAGCTGGGACCCAAACAATACAGGACTAGAATGACTTCAGGAACCCACCAAATCATCAGTGAGTGCAAACACCTGTGGTGCATGGACAGAGAGGAACCTAGGGAGATATTAAGTGGCCAGTAACACTCTGGCAGTTTACCAGTTCAGACACCACCTCCAGTCTGTTTCACCAACAAAGAGACAGCTGAAGGGAGGAGAAGACTCCCCTGAGACTCATCAAATGCAATTGTGAGTCTCCATTGCTACTGCACTCAGAATCTGAAGCAACAGTGTGGAGGCCCTGTGCTGACACCAGGGGACAGAGAAATAACCAGGAAACTCAGGAGAAGATCTAAACCTAGGTGGCATAGCAGTGGGGCTGTGAGAATCTCTTTGCATAACTATTGGGTTTTCTCTGCCCCCACCCTGCTTTATCTCTTGGTCAGGAGTCAGTGACTAAGATAAGAACCTTAATTATAGTTTAAAAACCCTCAGGTTCCCAAAGCCTACAGGGAAGAAAAAGAACAAAAGGCTATTAAGCCACTGAGTTCCAACTCAGGGATTAAGATAATATTGAAACAACTGTCAATTTCCATAACTGTGAACTCTTTAATTACTTTACTTAGACAAAAGTCAATCCAGGCAAGAGTGATCAGTAATTTGAAAAGTAATGAGAGAGGGACCTCATAACATACTGTATAAAATAGTTAAACCAACAAAAAGAAATATTGGAAAAATGAACTAGGACAAAAGTCCAGCTAAAAGCCCCCCAAAGGTTGAAGCACAAAACAATGAAGTCAACATCCAAACACTAGTTAAGGAAATAATCACAGCAGTGAGTAAAGAGTTTGAAAGAATTGTCATCAAAATGCATAAACAACAAATGAGATTCTGGAAGAAAGCAGTAATTATATCAAGGTTATTTGAGAGCTGAAAGCTGAAATAGTTGAGATAAGAACACAACTAGCTGAACAAGCTAAAACATTATCAAAACAGGGTAACAAAATAGATGAACACAGAAAACAGCAGAGAGAAAGGAGAATAGAATAAATGAGGCTGAAGAAAGAATCAGCAAGATCGAGGACTAATTAGAGACAACTAAAAATGAAGTAAGAGATCTCAGGAATCAGGCAGTAGAGCAGTGGGTTAATCACAGGTGGTGCAAAGCACAAGGATCAGTGTAAGGATCCTGGTTTGAGGTCCAGCTCCCCAACTCCAGGGGAGTCACTTCACAAGCGGTGAAGCAGGTCTGCAGGTGTCTATCTTTCTCTCCCCATCTATATCTCCCCCTTCCTCTCTACATTTCTCTCTGTTCTATCTAACAATGATGACATGAATAATAACAATATTAATAATTACAACAATAAAAAACAAGGGAAACAACAGGTATAAATAAATATTAAATAATTCTTAAAAGCCATTTGTTCATTTCTGTTTAAAAAAAAGAAGTAAGAGATCTCAAAAAGAGATTATGATATTCTGAAAACAATAAAAGAGACCTATGGGATGACTTCATAAGAAATAATATATGCATTATTGGCTTACTAAAGGAAGAAACAGAGGGAGGGAAAGAAAGCATTCTTCAGGACATAATAGCTGAGAACTTCTCTAGTCTAGATAACATAAAAGACAGAAAGGTTCAAGATGCCCAGAGGGTCCCAAATAGAATTAACCCACACTTAAAGACACCAAGACACATCATATTTAAAACGGAAAGGAATAAGGATAAAGAAAGGATCCTGAAGGCTGCAAGAGAAAAACACCTACAGAGGAAAACCCATAAGATTAGCAGCAGATTTCTCCACAGAAGCACTACAGGCCAGAAGGGAATGGCAAGATATCTATTGAGTGCTCAGTGAGAAAGACTTTCAACCAAGACTACTGTATCCTGCTAGACTGTCATTCAGACTAAATGGAGGCATAAAAACCTTCCCAGACAAGCAACAGTAGAAAGAATCAACTATCAACAAGCCTTCTCTGAAAGAAGTTCTGAAATTTCTCCTATAAATAGTCAGACCACCATAAATAGACCATCTATTAGAACACTCTAAAACTCTACAAGAATGGCATTACAATATCTTCAATCTTTGATATCAATAAATGGCTGTAATTCACCTATGAAAAGGCACAGAGTAGAAAGATGAATCAGAAAACACAACCGAACAATTTGCTGTCTACAAGAAACTCACCTTACTCAACAAGTCAAATACAGACTCAAAGTGAAAAGATAGAAAACTATCATACAAGCCAATGCCCCACAAAAAGGGCAGGAAACAGCTATTCTCATATCTGACATGATAGACTTTAAAATAAGTAAAATTAAAATATAGGGATAGACACTACTTAATGCTCAGAAGACCAGTCAATCAACAGGACTTAACTATTATTAAAATCTGTGCACCCAATGAGAAGCCATCTAAATACATCAACATTTACTCAAAGAGCTACAGCAATATATCAACAGCAACACAGTCATGGTAGGGGACTTCAACACCACACTCTTTCAACTTGACAGATCATCCAGGCAGAAAATCAATAAAGACATGATACTTATGAACTTTCAAAATTAAGTAAAGGGGAACTAGATAACATGGACAGATAACAGACCCATCACAGCTAATGAAATTGAAACAGTTATCAAAAACCTTCCCAAAAATAAACATCCTAGACCAGATGGTTTAACAAATGAATTCTATAAAACTTTCAAAGAAGAACTAATGCCTTTACTTTTAAAAGTCTTCCAGAAGATAGAAGACACTGGAATACTCCCTTCCAGCATCTATGAAGCCAATATCACTTTGATACCAAAAGCAGACAGGGACACAACCAAAAAGAAAACTACAGACCAATATCTCTGATGAACATAGATGCTAAAATACAGAACAAAATTCTAGCCAACCAGATACAACAGTATATTGAAAAGACTGTTCATAATGAAAAAGTGGGGTTTATCCCAGGGATGCAAGATTGGTTTAATATACATAAATCAATCAACGTGATTCACCACATCAATAAAATCAAGGCCAAAACTACATGGTTATATCAATAGATGCAGAGAAAGCCTTTGACAAAATACAGCATCCTTATAAGATCAAAACCCTACAAAAATGGGAATAAGTGGAAAATTCCTCAAGATATTGGAGTCTATAGATAGCAAACCTACAGCTAACATAATACTCAGTGGTGAAAAACTGGAAGCATTTCAGGTACTATACAGGGCTGTCCACTGTCACCATTACTATTCAACATAGTATTGGAAGTTCCTGTCACAGCAATCAGGCAGGAGCAACAAATTAAAGGGATACAGATTGGATGAGAAGAAATCAAACTCCTCCTATTTGCAGATGACATGATAGTATACATAGAAAAACCTAAGGAATCTGGCAAGAAGCTTTTGGAAATAAACAGGCAATACAGTAAGGTGTCTGGCTACAAAATTAACACTCAAAAGTCAATGGCATTCCTTTATGCAAAGACTAAGTGAGATGAAGTTGAAATCCAGGAATCAGTTTATTTTACTATAGCAACAAAACCAATAAAATACCTAGGAATAAACCTAACCAAAGATATGAAAGACTTCTATACTGAAAATTATGAGTCACTACTCCAGGAAATAGAAAAAGACAAAAAGAAGTGAAAAGATATTTTATGTTCATGTGTTGCAAGAATGAACATCATTAAAATCAATATACAACCCAGAGACATATACAAATTTAATGCTATCCCCATCACGATCACAGACACATTTTTAGGAGAATAGAACCAATGCTACAAATGTTTATCTGAAACTAGAAAAGACCTAGAATTGCCAAAACAATCTTGAGAAGAAGGAACATAACTGGAGGCATCACACTCTCAGATCTCAAATTGTATTATAGGGCCATTGTCATCAAAACTGTTTGGTATTGGAACATGAATAGACACAATGACCACTGACCAGTGGAATAGAATTGAGAGCCTAGAAGTAAGCACCACACCTATGAACATCTAATCTTTGACAAAGGTGCCCAGCCTATTAAATGGGGAAAGCAGAGTCTCTTCAACAAATGGTGTTAGAAATAATGGGTTGAAACATGCAGAAGAATGAAACTGAACCACTACATTTCACCAAATATAAAGTAAATTCCAAGTGGATCAAGGGCATGGATGTTAGACCAGAAACTATCAGATACTTAGAGGAAAATATTGGCAGAATTATTTTCTGCATAAATTTTAAAGACATCTTCAATAAAATGAATCCAGTTACAAAGAAGACTAAGTCAAGCATAAACCTATGAGACTACATCAAATCAAAAAGCTTCTGCACAGCAAAATAAACCATTACTCTAACCAAGAGACCCCTCACAGAATGGGAGAAGATCTTTACAGGCCATATATCAGACAAGAGCCTAATAACCATAATAAGTAAAGAGCTTTCCAAACTCAACAACAAGAATTCAAATAACCCCATCCAAAAATGGGGAGAGGACATGGACAGAATATTCACCACAGAAGAGAACCAAAAGGCTGAAAAACACATGAAAAATTGCTCCAAGTCTTTGTCAAAGAAATGCAAATAATGCAACAATGTGATACCACTTCACTCCTGTGAGAATGTCATACATCAGACAAGGTAGCAGCAGCAAATGCTGGAGAGGTTGTGGGCTCAAAGAAACCTCCTGCACTACTGGTTGGAAAGTAAATTGGTCCAACCTCTATGGAAAACAGTCTGGAGAACTCTCAGAAGGCTAGAAATGGACCTACCATATGATCCTGCAATTCCTCTCCTGGGGATATATCCTAAGGAACCCAACACACCCATCCAAAAAGATCTGTGTACACATAATGTTCTTAGCAGCACAAATTTGTAATAGCCAAAAACCTGGAAGCAACCCAGGTGTCCAACAAAAGATGAGTGTCTGAGCAAGTTGTTGTCTGTATACACAATGAAATACTGCTCAGCTATAAAAAATGGTGACTTCACCATTTTCAGCAGATCTTGGGTGGACCTTGAAAAATTCATGTTAAGTGAAATAAGTCAGAAACAGAAGAATGAATGTGGAATGATCTCACTCTCAGACAGAAGTTGAAAAACAAGTTCAGAAGAGAAAATACAAATAAAACCTGAATTTGAATTGGCATTTTGCACCAAAGTAAAAGACTCTGGGGTGGGTGGTGGTGGGGAGAATACAGGTCCAAAATGGATGACAGAATACCTAGTGGGGGTTGTATTATATGGAAAACTGAGAAATGTTATTCATGTACAAACTATTGTATTTACTGTCGAATGTAAAACATTAATTCCCCAATAAAGAATTTTTTTAAAAAAGAATACTAAATGGACATGTACCTTTTGAGTTTCCTAATTCCTAATTTTGTTGTCACTTAATAGCAATGTCACCATCACTCATCTCCCATTCAATGTTCAGGGTATACTTTGACTTTACTACATTAAACAAAAACAATTTGAATGCCTGACATTTGCCTTACTTAAAGTGGTAATATAGTTGATCTCAGAAAACTTGTTATAAGCAATAAATAAGTGCCTGTAAGGAATATGTCAGAAGACTAGACAGATACCAGATGCTTCAAGAAAAATGGATGTAGCTTTGAGACCTGACCTACATTTGGTGGAAAATACTATCTCACTGTTTCATAATTACATACTCTTCAGAAAACTATCCAACTTCTCCAACTAGACATCAGTTTTTGTATGTGTACAATGACCAAATGATACCTATATTATAGTTATTAAAATGATAGTACACACACATATATGCATATCATAATGCTCAACATTGTTTGCGCATCAAAGTTTCATCTCCCCTTTACCATTTTAGTACAGTTCTACTTTCAGTTTAAATTCAACATGCTGGCCTCTCTCAAACTTTATATGTATACAGGATTTAGACAAAATCCAGTGGATTAATTCTTACTGCCCTTATAACAAAATGCCACTAGCTGAATTACTTAAAATAGTACAAATCTATTACATATTTCTATAGGTCAGAAATATGATATGAGTTTTACCTAGCTAAGATTGAGGTGTCAGAAGTATTGTGCCTTTTGTCTGGATGATCTTAGTATTTGTTGTTAAATTCACCTGTTTCCTCTGTATCATAAAAAACTCTTGTGTTCACACTGGCTATAAAATGAGTATTTTTTTTCTTTTATCATTTATTAGGGGGTCAACTATTTGCAGTACAGTTGTTGACACATGGGTTCAATTTATCACATCTCTGAGATAGGTGTCTACATAACATTCTCATAACCCCCAACTTGGGTCCTTCTAGACAGCCATGCACTACAACCCCCAAAGTCCCTCCTCCATCAGCTCCATGTTTGCCCTCATTTCCTATTTTCTGGAGTCCTTATTTTGGTGCAAATACCCAAAAGTCAGTCTAAGTTGTATGTTGTGTTTTCCCTTCTTGTTCTTGTTTATAAATTTCATATATGAGTGAAATAACTGGATATTCATCCTTTTCTATTTGGATTATCTTAACATGATTTTTTTCAAGTTCCAAGGATTTTTTTTTATTTCAATTTTATTTACTTATTGGCTAGAGACAGAGAGAATTTGAGATGGGAGAGTGAAATAGAGAAGGAGAGAGATAGAGACACCTTCAGCTCTACTTCACCTTTCATAAAGCTTTCCCCATGCAGGAAGGGACCAAGGCCTGAAACCCAGGTCCTTGTGTGTTATAGTGTGTTTGCTTAGCCAGGTGTGCCATTTTCAGGCCTCTCCCCAGCCAAATTCTTAAAACCACCTCAATTCTTGTTGTGTGGCACTTTTCATCCTTTTTTTCCCCCCTTTTGTTGCCCTTGTTGTTTATCATCGTTGTTGTTGTTATTGATATCATTGTTGTTGGATAGGACAGAGAGAAATCAAGAGGGGAGGAGGAGACAGAGATGAGGAGAGAAAGACAGACACCTGCAGATCTGCTTCACTTCCTGTGAAGTGACTCCCCTGCAGGTGGGAAGGCAGGGGCTGGAACAAGGATCCTGATGCTGGTCCTTGCACTTTCTGTCATGTGCTCTTGCTTAGTGCCACTTGTGCTTAACCCATTATACTACCACCTGACTCCCCCTTTCATCCTTTCTTAAAATCGCTGATGGCAAGTCAAATACTTTTCAGTTCTTTTCTTGGATTTTAAGTACCTGTGTGATTCAATAGACTCATTTGAAAACTCATCTAGTGTAAATATGTATAGCTTTAATTACATATGTGTGTACTTTTTTGCATATGAGTGTTCACTAATAGACTCAAAATCTTCAAGGATTTGGAATTAGATATTCTTTGAAATGATCTGTCATATTCTGTCACCCATGCTATCAACTGGGTCATGATATTTGATTTGTTAGTTGAACATAGGTTATTCAGGTAAAAATGTTTTTATTATGCCAGTACTAAGTATTAGCATTTATATCTAAGAGTTTCACATGGGTTCTACCAGTGGATGTACAAACTTTTCCCTATAAATAACTAGTCAAGTCACAGTCCACATCACTAGACTCAAATGGTCAGTGAAAACATCTTTTGCCTATGTCATCTACAATTCCTCAATATGCACACCCCCTGTCATCCACCAGTTATGATGATTCATCCCTTAATCTCGGCCCCAGGTGTTTCTGCTCCTAACTAGAGTGGTAAATCACAAATTTATGTATTACATTATAAAGTAAATTGTCAACCTAATTGCTATATATTACTTATCTGATCCTATTTAAAGTATAATTATTGGGTTTTACTATGCATTAATTTTAATGGATTTCACATCTGTAATTATATATCTGAGTATTACTATTAATCATGAAGAATATTCTTCTGCATTCTATATTTTTCTCATCCTACTGGCTTTTTGATAAAACTATCACTGGTCTTTCCTCATGCAAAACTGAGATCAGAAATGCATTATCTAGAGATTTTCTTTTAGTCCTCATTTCCCTAACTCTGACTTTTCCCAGAGTACCGAACAGTGGAATTTGAAGTCTAACTCTATCTCACTCTTACCATACTGACCTACTCAATTTAGTTAATCCTTACTCATCCATCTTATTTCTTATTCACTTGTATTTGTTTCCTGATGTTAGCCATCATGAAATCTGTCCCTCTACCACATCCTTAATTCTTTTTGTCACACATACATCGGTACAATACTGTGGCTGTACTAGAGTTCCTCAGACATGCTACATTGACTGGGTTTCCAATGAATCTATGTGTAATCAAAACTTATAATATTAATTTAATCCTGAGATAACTGTCAAAAACTCATAATTACTATTATAAAATCTATCTCTGTGTATGCATTATACATGCTGAGATAGAGTCACATTGTTATGGACATATATTTGTAGACTAGAGGTAATAACAGCCTAGAATACGTCAGTACATCAAGTATTCCACTTTGCTTTCTAAACACCATTCTTCAATAAAGGAAGACACGACTTTCTAGAGAAATGATTGAATCCAGGGCAGAGGATATCAAATGAAGGCTAGAACATGCTAAGTTGTCATCATATAAAGAAACACTAAAAAAAGATAAGGGCTTGCTGAATGAACACAGACGTCAATCAATATGAAGAGTTTTCTAATGATAAAAGCTGCAAAGACTGACAGCAAAATAATATTAATGAATTTTAAACAAAAAAAGAAAGTAACTACTCTATATAGTGCATGTTGATATAATAATCTCTTAAATAGACATGTGAGGGTCGACAGGCTCTATTCATCAGTAAGGAATAAAATACATAGAAGAAAACATGGGTGCAATACTTCAGAATCTTAACATCAAAGATTTATTTGGAGCCTGAACTCCAAGGGCAAGGCTATCTAAAACAAGATTAAGTAAATGAGACTATATAAAACTAAAAGTCCTCTGCACATATAAATCAAAATCCCCAAGGATAAGCAAGCATTTTAGTAATGGGGAGGGGATTTGCACATCATCCAAAAAATAAATAAAATAAACAGTAACAAAGATCTATAAAGAAAGCACACAGTTTAACATCAACAAGAAAATAATCCAATATAACAGTGAGGTAAAGGTTTAAATAGACAGTTTTGTAAATAAGAGATATATTTGGCCACACTGTGTAGAAATGTACCAATTAACGTATCCTTAAAGAAATGCAAATGAAAAAAAAAATTTGTGATTCTACCTGTATGACCTACATCAATAAAATGGGACATGACAGGTATTGGCAAGGATATGGAGGAAAGGCAACTCTGTTAGACTGGTGATAATGGTGCAGCTGCTATAGAAAACAGTATGAAGGTTCCCAGAAGATGGCGGACTGAGAAGCTGCTAGTGGCTTGAGCTCTGATCACATCTTCTGGAAATGGTAGGATTTTCTGCCTTTAGTAGGCCAATAAATAAGGGGTCCTAGCGGTGACACCAAGGAGGTGACTATAACTTAATTTGGGTTAAGAATTAGAGTAGAGGTGGTGCGGACTAGCGGGCAGGCTGCTCCAGACTTCCCAGGTGGCGGCGGGCAAGGCGGGTGCGCCGGGCACTGTCCTCAGCCTGGGAAGGCGGCTCCTCCGCCGGTTGCAGAGCGCTGCTGGGCGGCCAGCAGAGGACCAGGAGGGAGCACTGTAGCTCGGGGGCTTCCTCTTGGGAGTCTCCGGGGACCACCACGACCCTGAGGGCGGATCCAAGGACATCCTTGAGTACAGCTCTCATTGGATCAAAAGGACTTGGAGCTAGTTTTCATCTCTGAGAAATCCTTTAAAAAAGCTTCTGGGGGGTGGGGGGTTCCCGTAAGATGGCGGACTGAAAAGCTGCTAGTGGCTGAGCTCTGACCACATCTCCTGGAAATGGTAGGATTTTCTGCCTTTAGCAGGCCAGCCAATAAGGGGTCCTAGTGGCTACACCAAGGAGGTGACTATAACTTAATTTTGGTTAAGAATTAGAGTAGGGAAAAAAGGGAAAAAAAAAAAGGAAAATTTTTTTTTCTTCCTTTTAATTTTCAAGCATACCTCCTTCCTGCCCCCCCATAACCAGTCCTTTTCTTTACCAAATCCTTGTCCCACCAGGGAGTATCATTAATTCTAAGTCTATACCCTTCTGAAACCTCTGGCCTTTTTTCTTTCTTTTTTTTTTAATATTTATTTTATTTATTTATCCCCTTTTGTTGTCCTTGTTGTTTTATTGTTGTAGTTATTATTATTGTTTTCATTGTTGGATAGGACAGAGAGAAATGGAGAGAGGAGGGGAAGACAGAGAGGAGGAGAGAAAGATAGACACCTGCAGACCTGCTTCACCGCCTGTGAAACGACTCCCCTGCAGGTGGGGAGCCGGGGTTCAAACCAGGATCCTTATGCTGGTCCTTGTGCTTTGCACCACCTGCGCTTAACCCGCTGTGCTACAGCCCGACTCCCGCCTTTTTTCTTTCTAAGTAGCCAACCCCCCACTTCATACCGCATAGCTAATTAAATAATTAAAAATAAATACATTAAAAAAAACTTTCCTTTCACTGCCCTTTTATGACTGTTCTTTTTCTTATCTTTTTCTCTTTTTCTCTCTCTCTCTTTATTTTTTTTTTCTTTTTCTCATTCTTGTCATCCCTTCTTCCTTAATCCTACAGCTTCCAAAGTCACAGCCCCAAGCCCTCACACCAAAAAAAAGTGTGCTTTTTTGAATTCACTGATATACATTTGGGAATTTCCTTTCTCTGCTCTTTAATTACAGCTCTTTTTCTTATCTTTTCCCTTTTCTCTCTCTTCTCTCTCTCTCTCTTTTTTTAAATCTTGTCATACACTTCTTCCTTCTTCTTTGCCTTTCTGAATTTGTGAATTATTTTGGGGGAAGAAATCTGACTCAGAGTGGACTCTCTATGTGTGTATCTCTGCTCTAGTTCCCTTTGCCCTCTTGTTACCCCTAGAATATACAGTGGATAGTAGATTTGCATAACTATCTATACTTGCTATCCTTTATTTATTTTCTCTTTCTTCACTGGGATTTGGTAACTATTTATTCACGGACTGGAAAAATTGTATGGCAAACTGGTAACGATCAAACTACTTCAATACTTGCTTCAGTTGCTACTGTAATTCCTGAGGTTGGTGAGTGCAATTGTCATAAAGGTATTCAGTACAGTATTACTTGTACTCAAGACACAACAACTGAGGAACAACAGAGCATAAAAAAAAAGGAAACACATAAATCAAAAAAATGGGTAGATCAAAAACAAATAAAACTGCTACTCCAATGAATGAAGACAAGAGTCCAGAAGAAACTACAAAGCAGCCAGAAGTAACCATAGATAAGAAAAGTATGCAAACAATAATAAATTATTAATCACAGAAATGAAAACAACATTGGAGGAAAGGAATGGCAGTATTAGGGAAACAACAGTTGAGACCGCCAAGGAAAATACTGATTATCTTGAGGCAATTAGAGAACTGAAAGCTGAAATAGCTGTAATGAAGAAAGAAGCTGAGGCAAGGGAAAGCAGACTAACAGAAGCAGAAAACAGAATTAGTCAGACAGCGGATATGCTAGAGAAAATGAAGAAAGAGGTGAAAGAGCTTAAAAAGAGATTGAGAGACACTGAAAACAACAAAAAGGACATATGGGATGATCTCAAAAGAAGTAACATTCATATAATTGGCCTGTCAGAGGAAGAAAGAGAGGAAGGGGAAGCAAATATTCTAGAGGAAATAATAGAAGAAAACTTCCCAGACCTGAATAACAGAAAGGACATCAAGATTCAAGAGGCCCAGAGAGTACCAAACAGAATCAACCCAGACCTGAAGACACCAAGACACATCATAGTCAAATTAGAAGAAGTAAGGATAAAGAAAGGATCCTAAAGGCTGCAAGAGAGAAACAAAAAGTCACATACAAGGGAAAACCCATAAGATTATCTGCAGACTTCTCCACTCAGACTCTAAAATCCAGAAGGGAATGGCGAGATATCTATCGAGCCATGAATGAAAAAGTGTTTCAACCAAGGATAATATATCCTGCTAGACTTTCATTCAAACTAGATGGAGGGATCAAAAACTTCTTAGATAAACAACAGTTAAAGGAGGCAACCATCACCAAGCCGGCCCTGAAAGAGATTCTAAAAGACCTCTTATAAACAAGAACATCACTATAATACTGGCAATATATCAGAGCAAACAAAAAAAAAATTTTTTGAACAATGACACTACAATACATTAAATCCATAATATCAATAAATGTCAATGGCTTAAACTCACCAATCAAAAAGCACAGGGTGGGGGGATGGATCAGAAAACATAACCGAACCAAATGCTGCTTGCAAGAATCCCATCTGTCACAACAAGATAAACACAGACTTAAAATGAAAGGATGGAAAACTATCATACAGGCTGACGGACCACAAAAAAGGGCAGGAACAGACATTCTCTTCTCAGACACGATAGATTTTAAATTAAATAAAGTAATAAAAGATAGGCAAGGACATTACATAATGATTAGAGGATCAATCAGCCAAGAAGACTTAACAATTATTAACATCTATGCACCCAATGAGGGACCATCTAAATACATTAAACACCTACTGAAAGAATTTCAAAAATACATCAATAGTAATACAATAATAGTGAGAGACTTCAATACCCCACTCTCACACTTAGACAGATCAACAAAGCAGAGAAGCAATAAAGATACAAGAGAATTAAATGAAGAGATTGACAGACTAGACCTCTTGGACATTTTCAGGGTCCTTCACCCCAAAATACTGGAGTACACCTTCTTTTCAAATCCACATAACACATACTCAAGGATAGACCACATGTTAGGCCACAAAGACAGCATCAATAAATTCAAGAGCATACAATCACATATTAAACACCAAGAAGAAGCTCAAATGAACAACCTTACTGCACACCTCAAGGACTTAGAGGAAGACGAAGAAAGGAACCCTAAAGCAACCAGAAGGACAGAAAACACTAAAGTTTGAGCAGAAATAAACAACATCGAAAATAAAAGAACCATACAAAAGATTAATGAAGCCAAATGTTGGTTCTTTGAAAGATTAAACAAAATTGACAAACCCCTAGCCAGACTCACCAAACAAAAAAGAGAGAAGACTCAAATTAATAGAATTTTAAACGATGGAGGAGATATCACAACTGACACCACAGAAATCCAGAGAATCCTGTGAAACTTCTATAAAGAACTATATGCCACCAAGCTAGAGAATCTGGAAGAAATGGAACAATTCCTAGAAACATATGCCCTTCCAAAACTGAACCAAGAAGAACTACAAAATCTAAATGTACCAATCACTGACAAAGAAATTGAAACCTTTATTAAGAATCTCCCCAACAACAAAAGTCCTGGACCAGATGGCTTCACAAATGAATTCTACAAAACTTTCAGGCAACAGTTAATACCCATACTTCTTAAGCTATTCCATAAGATTGAAGAAACAGGAATACTCCCTTCCACCTTCTATGAAGCCAACATCACCCTGATACCAAAAGCTGATAGGGACAGAACAAAAAAGGAAAACTACAGACCAATATCTCTGATGAACATACATGCCAAAATATTAAACAAGATCTTGGCGAACCGGATACAACAACATATCAAAAAGATTGTTCATCACGACCAAGTGGGATTCATCCCAGGAATGCAAGGCTGGTTCAACATTCATTAGTCACTCAATGTTATTTACCAAATCAATAAAAGCAAAGCCAAAAACCACATGATTATCTCAATAGATGCAGAGAAAGCCTTTGACAAAATCCAACACCCGTTCATGCTCAAAACTCTACAAAAAATGGGAATAGATGGGAAATTCCTCAAGATAGTGGAGTCTATATATAGCAAACCTACAGCTAATATCATACTCAATGGACAGAAGCTGAAAGCATTCCCCCTCAGATCGGGGACTAGACAGGGCTGTCCACTGTCACCGTTACTCTTCAACATAGTATTGGATGTTCTTTCCATAGCAATCAGGCAAGAGAAAGAAATCAAAGGAATACAGATTGGAAGGGAAGAAGTCAGGCTCTCACTATTTGCAGATGATATGATAGTATACATAGAAAGACCTAAAGAATCCAGCAGAAAATTACTGGAAGTTATTAGGCAATATAGCAAGGTTTCAGGCTACAAAATCAATGTACAAAAATCAGTGGCATTTCGTTCTGCAAACACTAAATCTGAAGAAGACATCCAGAAATCACTCCCATTTACTGTTTCAGCAAAATCAATCAAATACCTAGGAATAAAGTTGACCAAAGAAGTGAAAGAGTTGTATGCTGAAAACTATGAGTCGCTACTCAAGGAAATAGAAACTGATACCAAGAAATGGAAAGATGTCCCATGCTCATGGATTGGAAGAATAAATATCATCAAAATGAATAGTCTCCCCAGAGCCATATACAAATTTAATGCAATACCCATCAAAGTTCCACCAAGCTTCTTTAAGAGAATAGAACAAACACTACAATCATTTATCTGGAACCTGAAAATACCTAGAATTGCCAAAACCATCTTGAGGAAAAGAAACAGAAATGGAGGCATCACACTCCCAGACCTTAAACTATATGATAAAGCCATCATCATCAAAACAGCATGGTTCTGGAACAAAAATAGGCACACAGACCAGTGGAACAGAATTGAAAGCCCACACCTATGGACATCTAAGCTTTGATAAGGGGTCCCAAAGGATTAACTGGAAAAAGGAGGCTCTCTTCTATAAATGTTTCTGGGAAAACTGGATTGTAACATGCATAAGAATGAAATTGAACCACTTTATCTCACCAGAAACAAAAATCAACTCCAAATGCATCAAAGACCTAGATGTCAGACCAGAAACATTCAGATACTTAGAGGAAAACATTGGTAAAACACTTTCCCACCTACACCTCAAGGACATCTTTGATGAATCAAACCCAATTGCAAGGAAGACTAAAGCAGAAACAAACCAATGGGACTACATCAAATTGAAAAGCATCTGCACATCCAAAGAAACTATTAAACAAACAAAGAGACCCCTCAGAGAATGGGAGAAGATCTTCACATGCCATACATCAGACAAGAAACTAATCACCAAAATATAGAAAGAGTTCAGCAAACTTAGCAACAAAAAAGCAAATGACCCCATCCAAAAATGGGCAGAGGATATGAACAAAATATTCACTTCAGAGGAGATCCAAAAGGCTAGCAAACATATGAAAAACTGCTCTAGGTCACTGATTGTCAGAGAAATGCAAATTAAGACAACACTCCTGTAAGAATGACATACATCAAAAAGGACAGCAGCAACAAATGCTGGAGAGGATGTGGGGACAGAGGAACCCTTTTACATTGCTGGTGGGAATGTAAATTGGTACAGCCTCTGTGGACGGCAGTCTGGAAATCTCTCAGAAGGCTAGACATGGACCTTCCATATGATCCAGTAATTCCTCTCCTGGGGTTATACCCCAAGGACTCCATAACACCCAACCAAAAAGAGGTGTGTACTCCTATGTTCATAGCCGCACAATTCATAATAGCTAAAACCTGGAAGCAACCCAGGTGCCCAACAACAGATGAGTAGCTGAGAAAGCTGTGGTATATCTACACAATGGAATACTATGCAGCTATCAAGAACAATGAACCCACCATCTCTGACCCATCTTGGAGAGAGCTAGAAGGAATTATGTTAAGTGAGCTAAGTCAGTAAGATAAAGATGAGTATGGGATGATCCCACTCATCAACCGAAATTGACTAAGAAGATCTGAAAGGGAAACTAAAAGCAGGACTTGAGCGAATTGTAAGTAGGGCACCAGAGTAAAAACACTGTTGTGAGGAGTAGACATGCAGCTTCCTGGGCCAGTGGGGGGGTGCAAGTGGGTGGGAGGGATGGGTCACAGTCTTTTGGTGGTGGGAATGGTGTTTATGTACACTCCTAGCAAAATGTAGACATATAAATCAGTAGTTAATTAATATGAGAGGGGGAAAATCAATTGTATGTCTCAAAGTTTTTCAAAACACAAACTGAATCTTTTTAATATATAGGCTGTGTATTTGATATGCAGACTGTCTCAAAAGCCTAGACCAAGTAGATTAGAAGCATCCAATAGCACAGCTATATAGAAGATACTGGATACTGTACAGCAAACCATAACAAAAGGACTTTTCAAAGTTAACCCAATTATCAAATAATGTGATGATAACATTAACTATCGATTGTCTTTTGGAACCCTAAGACAGCAGGAACCTCACATCTCCACTATAAAGCCCCTACTTCCCCCAGTCCTGGAACCCTTGGATAGGGCCCACTTTCCCGTATGCCTCTCCCAATCCATACCAAACAATATTGCATCAGCCGATCACAACCTAACCAAAGCAACGATTGCCACCTCAACATGCTTCACCTCAGACTGTGTCTAGAGACTTCACATGTGGAATGACAACCCTTCAGCTTCATTACTCGGGTGAGACCTTTTCTTTTATAGTACACTCTAATTTCATCTCAGGTGGTTCACTTTCTAACAAAGTCCCATAACCTTGATATATGCCAGTTTCTGTGTGAGAGAGCTTATGTTCACACATATCCATAAACTACTGCAAAATATATACCTGAAAGCAGAAGTACACTAGAGTTTGCAATGAGTACCTCCCTAACACTTCCTCTCCACTATTCCAACCTTTGGGTCCATGATTGCTCAACAATTTGTTTGGCTTTGTATGTTAACTCTCTTTTAAATCACCAGGTTTCAGATGCCACCAGGATGCTGGCCAGGCTTCCCTGGATTGAAGACCCCACCAATGTGTCCTGGAGCTCTGCTTCCCCAGAGACACACCCTACTAGGGAAAGAGAGAGGCAGACTGGGAGTATGGACCGACCAGTCAACGCCCATGTTCAGCAAGGAAGCAATTACAGAAGCCAGACCTTCTACTTTCTGCAACCCTCAATGACCCTGGGTCCATGTTCCCAGAGAGATAGAGAATGGGAAAGCTATCATGGGAGGGGGTGGGTTATGGAGATTGGGTGGTGGGAATTGTGTGGAGTTGTACCCCTCCTACCCTATGGTTTTGTTAATTAATCCTTTCTTAAATAAAAAAAAAAAGAAAACAGTATGAAAAGTCTTTAAATGAGTGAAAATGGGGAACAAATGGGTTGGGAGGTTACGCAGTGGGTTAAGTGTTCAAGTCCCTGGCTCCCCACCTACATGGGGGTTTCTTCAAAGGTGATGAAGCAGGTCTGCAGGTGTCTTTCTCTCCCCCTCTCTGTCTTCTCCTCCTCTCTTGATTTCTTTCTGACCTATCCAACAGCAATGACAACAACAAGGGCAACAAAAATGGTCTCCAGAAGCAGCGCATTCATCGTACAAGTACTACCAAGCCCAACAACAATGCTGGAGGCAAAATAAAAAAATTTTTTAAAAAAGAAAAGGAAAGGGAAAAAAGAAAGGCAAACAATAAGATACAGCGATGTCACTTTTAGGCATTTATCCAAAGAATATTAAAACTCAAAACAGAGACACTAATACCTGTTTTCCTAGATATGTTATTCACCATAACCAAAGACTAGGAAAAGAAACCATAAGATCTGTACTCAATGGAATATTAGTCTGCAATTGAAATTATGGTATTGTATCATTTCAATAAATCTGAAGATGATAATGTATAGCGAAGTAGTATAGAGATGAAAGACAACTATCAGATGGTTTCACTCAAATGTGGAGTATAAAGAATTGAAACATATGAACTTGTCAATTAAAAAAAAAGAAATACTCAAACACATAACAATATATATAATCCTGGGTTGGGCAGTAGCACAGCAGATTAAGCGCACAAAGCATGAAGAACAAAGACTGGTGTAAGGATACCAGTTCAAGCCCCCGTCTCCCCACCTTCAGGGGGGTTCCCTTTACAAGTGGTGGAGCAGGTCTGCAAATGTCTATCTTTCTCTCCCCCTCTGTCATCCCCTCCTCTCTGCATCTCTCTCTGTCCTACTCAACAACAACAACTATATCAATAACAATGATAAACAACAAGAACAGCAAAAGGGAACAAAAATGGAGCAATGGATTCATAGTGCAGGTGCTGACCCCCAGCAATAACCTTGGAGGCAAAAAAAAATCATATAATCTAATAAATTTATTAGAACTATTTATATACCACCAAAAATGAATATCCTCCTAATATATAAAATAAACAAACAGAGAAAAACAGCATTAAGTCTATAATGGCCAACTGCTAGCTTAGTATTTTCATGAATTAATTAATACAATATTCACCATCCTGACATGAGGTAAATACTGTTGTAAGTGACCCCATTTTTTTAAATCTTTATTTATTAATTGGATAGACACAGCCAGAAATCAAGAGGGAAGGGGGAGATAGAGAGGGATTGAGATAGACAGACACCTGCAGCACTGCTTCACCACTTGTGAAGCTTTTCCACTGCAGGTGGGGATCGGGGATTCGAACCTGGGTCCTTGCGTACTGTAACATGTATGCTCAGCCAGTTGCACCACCACCCGGCCTCGTGACCCCGTGTTATATTTGAGTCAACTAAGATGCAAAGTGAAAACCCTAGGCAAAATTCTTTGAAAACAGATAAAATCTAAGATTGTGTTCACTATGATGCCTGGCCTCTCCCCTGTAGAAGCATATATGCAAGCTTAATAGTAGACTCATTAACACTAAGCTGATATCTATACTGAAAGCCATACAATTAAATTGTTAAACTTTGAGTTATAGAGTTAGATATAAGTCCGGATAATTTCAGAGTTGATAGTAAATAGTATGACTTAAATATATGTTGAGTGAAGCATACTAAAGACAATAAGAATATTTTCATTTTGTTATTATTCCTTCAACATGTATTGTTCTGCTTTTTAAAAAAATTTTTAAAAAGTACTCTTACCTCCCAAATGTATGTTATTAGCTTCCCTGTCTGTTCTCTGTTTTCCTCTTTCTCATCTTCCTGCATTTGTATAAAAGATCCTTGCTCTTTCTTTTGTGTACTCTACCAACCTTTATTTCCTCTCTTTCTTTTTAAACACCATATGACTTGTTCTGGCTGGGAATATAACATGCCTCAACACAGTCCATATCCTCACATCACAGCAGCTAAAAGAATAAGCGTTGATTTTCATCTTCAGTATCAATATGAATCTCACTTTAATGTCATTCTGAAATGTTCCAGTGTAATCTTACTCCTCCAGGAGGTCTCCTTCTGAACCTCATATCCATGATGAGTTTAGGCGGCTACAAACAGCAGACCTTGCGAAGCTCGGCAGTTTCTCCAACTCCCTCTCCTTCCTCCATCAGCTTCTCTAGAATAAAATTACAGAGCTCACTTCCGAGAAACATATGAAATTTACATTGTACTTCCAAATAAAGAATAATAGTTCTCTTCAACGAGGAAAAAAGTAAGAACTGGATTGTACCTTAAAAGTTCAGCCATGGGGGTCGGGCCACAGCGGGTTAAGCACACATGGCGCAAAGCTCAAGGACCAGCATAAGGATCCCGGTTCCAGCCCCTTCACAGGCGGTGAAGCAGGTCTGCAAGTGTCTATTGATCTCCCCTCCTCTCTTGATTTCTCTCCGTCCTACCCAACATCAATGGCAACAATAACAACAAAATGGGAAAATATGACCTCCACAAGTAGTGGATTCTTAGTGCAGGCACTGATCCCCAGCAATAACCTTGGAGGCAATAAATAAATAAATAAAAGTCCAGAGACCACAAGCATTTCACATTGTTGAATAGCTGTATAATCATATTGATATGCACACACACATGTATAGAGATGTCAATTTTATTTACTTATTCATGTGCTTTTGTATGAAAATTTTCACATAGAAATTTTCTTTCTTGAGATGAATTTTTTAAAAAATATTTATTTATTTATTCCCTTTTGTTGCCCTTGTTGTTTTATTGTTGTAGTTACTGATGTCATCATTGTTGGATAGGACAGAGAGAAATGGAGAGAGGAGTGAAGGCAAAGATAGACACCTGCAGACCTGCTTCATGGCTTGTGAAGCGACTCCCCTGAAGGTGGAGAGCCTGGGGCTGAACCCGGATCTTTAGGCCAGTCCTTCTACTTTGTGCCAGGTGCGCTTAACCCGTTGTGCTACGGCCCGACTCCCCTAGATCAAGATAAATTTATTTCCCTCTCTTCACAATTCACTGGGTACCTTTTCGTCACCCCTGAACTTTATTCTGGATGTAATTAGAAGTTTTCAATGTGCATAGTTAAAGGGTCCCACTTAACTGTTTGATGCTCGTTCTGGCACTATCACCAGAATCAAACTAATTAGTACGCACATGAACTCACAGTCATTATCTTTATTTTATTTTGTAAGATTTCATATCGATTATACTATAAAATAATGTTAACTGTCATCATCATGCCATTTATTATATTTATAGAACTTGATCATTCGCCACACCTGAAGTTCTATGCTCTTTTAACCACCATCTCCCCTTTCTCCCCTTCTCTAGACTCTGTAAATCACTATTCTGGTTGTTTTTCTATGGGTATTCTAGATTTTACACATGAATGAGAACACATGAGGATATCTCTTCCTCTAATGTAATTGTTCTGAGACTTTTCACTATTTTACATAACATATCCTTTAGCATCGCCCATGTTACAGCAAACAGCAAAGTATGTTTCTTTCTAAGGGATGAGTAGCATTCCACATGAATGGGCATCTTAAACTCAATACTGTGTGTTAGAAAGAAAAAAAAAAAAACCTCAATTATTCATCCTTGTTTTCCCAGTCACTGTTTAGTATCCTGCTATAATCCCTCATGACTTTTTTTTTCCCTTTGTGAAGCATTTGTATGCAGTCTCTTGACTAATCTAACTTCATTTCCTTATCATTCTATTTATTTGTTTGTATACTGTATCATCTATATTCTCTTGGGTTCTTGCCCAATTTCAATGCTCAATTTTCTTTTTTTATAAGTATATACACAAATATATATATATATATATATATATTAATCATTATTTATTTACTGGATAGAGATACCCAAGAGTGACATCCAATGCATTGCTTCACCATTCATAAAGTTCTCCCCCTGAAGCTGGGATCTAGGGGCTTAATCTCAGGTCCTGGTGCTTTGTAATGTGCATTCAACCACAGTTTTCTTGTAAATTTTTTTTCACAAGCAATCAACACTTGAAAAAAATGTTATTCATAGCTAAGACTAGCTATGAATAACATAGCTAAAACACACTACAGAAGTGTGTTTTCATTGTATTGCATAACAGTGTTTTTTTTTTTAATATGACTAAGCAGTTATTAAAGTGGGAGCCATAGAGAAATCAAGTTTCATGTGATCTATTAAATCCACAGGAATCAATTTAGGCATCAAAACAGTTAATGTCAGGTTTCTTTGTAATAGATATGATCCATGGGCAGGTTATGAGCATGAGCCAGAAAGTGTGTATGCTCTGATATTCCTTTTTTTAAAAAAGATTTTATTTATTTATTCATGAGGAAGATAGGAGGAGAGAGAGAGAAAGAAGCAGACATCACTCTGGCACATGTGCTGCCAGGGACTGAACCCAGGACCTCATGCTTGAGAGTCTGATGCTTTATCCACTGCACCACCTCCAGGACCACTGATATTTCTTTTTAATTGATTAATATATTTATTTTCATCATGGGGAGCTTGCATATGTGTGACTTCACATTTCTTCATCAATATTTTTCAGATAAAAAGAGACAGAGAGGCCGGGGGAGACAGCATAATGATTATGCAAAGAAATTCTCTTGCCTGAGGCTCCAAAGTCCCAGGTTCAAATACCCACACTACCACAAGCCAGAGCTGAGCAGTGCTCAGGTTAAAGGTGAGAGAGAGAGAGAGAGAGAGAGAGAACAACCATAGGCAGTTTGGCAGGGCAGAGCATGTCAGACGCCTTCAGCAGGTAGGCTCTCCCTTGACCCCTTTTGTCTATTTAAACTTTATAGAAAAAAATCAGTTTTAATTATATTAAAGTCTGATTCAGAAAGATGGGAATGACTAAGATGTAGGTTCACACAGACTTTGGAATTCCAATGGAAATATAAAGATTTTTCTAGGGGAAGAAAACCCAAACAGCTATGAAAGTCACCAGGTGCCCCTACTAAAAGTCACATGAGAACTCAGGGAATTTCTATAAGTGGTGTGGGAGACATCTTAGAAAATTTGCTTTAGATGGTAAAGAAGAATATATATAAAGATTTTTTTTTTTTTTTTTACTCTTGCGCTAAGCTCCGAAGTCCTGAGAAAAGACCCAGAGTGAACTAACTACTCAATACCCTGACTGTCCCCTATGGGGGTGTTAGGCATGAAGACACAGGCATATCTTTACTGTGGGGATTTAGATTGTACTGGCCTTCTATAAGTGAGCCTGAGACCACTTTATCAGGATCATCATGGAACGACTTTATTTATTAATTATGAATTAATGTTTTGCATTCGACAGTAAATATAATAGTTTGTACATGCATAACATTTCTCAGTTTTCCATATAACAGTACAACCCCCCACTAGGTCCTCTGTCATCCTTTTTGAACCTGTATTCTCCCCCCCAACCCCCCACCCGAGTCTTTTACTTTGGTGCAATAAGTCAATTCCAGTTGAGGTTCTACTTGTGGTTTCTCTTCTGATTTTGTTTTTCAGCTTCTGCCTGAGAGTGAGATCATCCCATATTCATCCTGCTGTGTCTGACTTATTTCACTTCACATGAATTTTTCAAGATCCATCCAAGATCAGCTGAAAATGGTGAAGTCACTATTTTTAATAGCTGAGTAGTATTCCATTGTGTATATATACCACAACTTGCTCAGCCACTCATCTGTTGTTGGACATCTGGGTTGCCTCCAGGTTTTGGCTATTACAAATTGTGCTGCTAAGAACATATGTGTACACAGATCTTTTTGGATGGGTGTGTTGGGTTCCTTAGGATATAGCCCCAGAAGACTCTATTATTAAATATTTAGACACTAGTAGAAGATATGTGTGGGATGTTGTATTTGCCCTCTGCCCCATGTTTTTGGTAAAACTGATTGATCTATGGCCAGAAATGTAGGGGAAAAGCCATTTATATGGTAACCCCATATCACGGGTGACTCTACCACTTTACAAATTACTGACTCATTAAAACAGAGACTATTGACTGTGAATAAATGACATATCTTCTTTAATAATATGATGCAAAATGTGAAAACTAGAACAATTCCACACTCATTTATAACCAGCTTCATATGACAATGTTTGCTCTTATTTTTAGAATTGGTACTAAAAGTTTAATATATTTTTTAATTCAAGGTTATCGACTTTAGACCAGCACCACCAATGTTTCTTGTCAGTCTTACAGTAATTCTTCAGTTAATTTCCGCCTCACCACAATTGCTTTTTCTAAAGTTTTCTAATATCCTGCAAGTTTCTATCTCAACACTAAAACCTTCTCTCTTCGTACCAGATAAGATTGCCTTCTAAATCACAGGTTAAATATGAGCCATTCAACTGGAACCTCTCCAGATTCTTTTCATTCATTTTCCCCCAACTACGGTTTTAATGGAAGAGACATATTTTTATTAAAGGTCAATAATTTCATCAATGCTTTGGATCTTTTCTCCTATATGGAGAATATTAAACAATACATTTATTATTTTTCTCCATTTTCTATCAATGTTTTTCTTCAGTTTAAAGTATTTTCAGGACTCTGCACCTTTTACTATAGTTTCTCTGTAAAGCCGAAAATCTTTGGCAGAACCATAATATATAATTTTCCCTATTTTCTCATTTCCCACTCACCCCATCTATTTTCTATTTATTGCCACAATATAGCCATAGCCAAAAATACTAGTCATGATCCTATTGTTAAGCCCAATGTACATGTCCACTGTCCCAACAAAATGAGTAATGAAATATTTTCCTCTTTGTGGAAGTTGGATGGTAGTGCAGTGGATTAGTGCATGTGGCACAGAGTGCAAGGACCATGAGAATACTGGTTCGAGCCCCTGGCTCCCCACCTTCAGGGGAGTCACTTTATAGGCAGTGAAGCAAGTCTATCTTTTTCTCCCCCTCTCTGTCTTCCCCTACTCTCTCCATTTCTCTCTGTCCTACCCAATAACAATGATGACAAGATAACTACAGCAATAAAACAAGGGCAACAAAAGGGAATAAATAATTAAAAATTTCCCTGTTTGTTAGAAAATTTTCTTTCTATGAAATAGTATTCTAGTAATTCCCAAAACCCTGAACACTCATTTTGGTCTTCCACTTTTGTTTTATTGGTTTGTTCTTGAATAATGTGGTCCTCTAGTTACCCACAAAGAGCTATCCTTTCTTCCTGCCCCCAAATATCTCCATTTTAAAGATAATTATCAGCTGTCACATGGCAGGTTCACAGCTAGATGTTGAGAGGTACTGGAAACTAAGTAAAATATGTTCTCTTTTCTCATGAATCATGTGAAAGGCAAAACAATGAAAATATAAAATTACCATGTACTTGGAATGAACTGTTTAATTAATTAATTAATTAATTCTTTCCTATAGACCATGTATATACCTGAAGGGATTTATGGGATGTTTTCGCCACCAAAATAATTTTTAACTTTATCTTATGCAGCAATTAGTTCTTCAATACTTAGCTGGGAAGACTCCAAATTTATGGAACTTCAATATTACCTTTCTTCTCTATGTCAAAATTTGTCTTTTTCTCAAATGCTAAATGTTCTTGTAATATACTGTTTAAAGTAGTAAAGACAGTGTGCATATATGGTATTCATAATCTGTTGTTTAATCTCATCAAACATAATTAATTTTGCCTGATGAAATTACAATCATTATCTTAAAATTTTGTAAATCAATATTAAGTCACTAATAAAATTACAATTAAAAGGTGGCACACACCCCTAGAATATACAGTGGATAGTAGATTTGCATAACTGTCTATTTCAGCTATCCTTGTCTAGTCCTGAGGGTTTTTTTTTTTCTCCTCATTCTTAACAATCAGCTGCCTCTGATCACAAGGTTTGAGGTAATCTGGGACAGGGTTTTTATTTTATTTTTTACCCTGCTCTATTTTACTATTAATATTATATAAAGGCATATATCTTCTCCCCATTTAGGTTGATCAGAATTAACTCTTAGCATATATTTCAGTGCTAGTGTAGTGGGCATCTTACCTATTGGGAGAGGAACTTGTCTCCTTAATACTACCTCCTCTACAGACTCTCCCCTCCCTCCCCCTCCTAGCTAATCAAAAAAATTAAATTAAATTAAAAATAAAATAATAAAAAAAAACTTTCCTTTCACTGCTCTTTAATTACAGCTCTTTTTCTTATCTTTTCCCTTTTCTCTCTCTTGTCCCTTCTTTCTTCTTCTTTTTTTTTTTATCTTGTCACACACTTCTTCCTTCCTTCTTGTTTGCCTTTCTGAATTTGTTAATTATTTGGGGGAAGAAATCTGACTCAGAGTGGACTCTCTATGTGTGTATCTAGTTCCCTTTCCCCTCTTGTTACCCCTAGAATATACAGTGGACAGTAGATTTGCATAACTGTCTATTCATGCTATCCCTTCTTTCTTTTCTCTTTCTTCTTCACTGGGATTTGGTTACTATTTTTTCACGGACTGGAGAAATTGTTTGGCTAACTGGTAACGATTAAACTGCTTCAATACTTGCTTCAGTTGCTACTGTAATTCCTGAGGTTGGTGAGTGCAATTGTCATAAAGGTATTCAGTACAGTGTTGCTTATACTCAAGACACAACAACTGAGGAGCAACAGAGCATATATATAAAAAAAGAAACACATAAATCAAAAAAAAATGGGTAGATCAAAAACAAATAAAACTGCTACTCCAATGAATGAAGACAAGAGCCCAGAAGAAACTACAAATCAGCCAGAAGTAACCATACATAAGAAAAGTATGCAAGCAATAATAAACTTATTAATCACAGAAATGAAAACAACATTGGAGGAAAGGAATGGCAGTATTAGGGAAACAACAGTTGAGACCGCCAAGGAAAATACTGATTATCTTGAGGCAATTAGAGAACTGAAAGCTGAAATAGCTATAATGAAGAAAGAAGCTGAGGCAAAGGAAAGCAGACTAACAGAAGCAGAAAACAGAATTAGTCAGACAGAGGATGAGCTAGAGAAAACGAAGACAGAGGTGAAAGAGCTTAAAAAGAGATTGAGAGACACTGAAAACAACAACAGAGACATATGGGATGATCTCAAAAGAAATAACATGCGTATAATTGGCCAGCCAGAGGAAGAAAGAGAGGAAGGGGAAGCAAACATTCTAGTAGGAAATAATACAAGAAAACTTCCAGACCTGAATAACAGAAAGGACATCAAGATTCAAGAGGCCCAGAGAGTACCAAACAGAATCAACCCAGACCTGAAGACACCAAGACATATCATAGTCACAATGAGAAGTAGTAAGGATAAAGAAAGGATCCTAAAGGCTGCAAGAGAGAAACAAAAAGTCACATACAAGGGAAAACCCATAAGATTATCTGCAAACTTCTCCACTCAAACTCTATAAGCCAGAAGAGAATGGCAAGATATCTATCGAGCCCTGAATGAAAAAGGGTTTCAACCAAGGATAATATATCCTGCTAGACTTTCATTCACTAGATGGAGGGATCAAAACCTTCTTAGCAAACAACAATTAAAGGAGGCAACCATCACCAAGCCGGCCCTGAAAGAGGTTCTAAAAGACCTCTTATAAACAAGAACATCACTATAATACTGGCAATATATCAGAGCAAACAACAAAAAAAATTTTTGAACAATGGCACTACAATTCATTAAATCCAAAAATGTCAATAAATGTCAATGGCTTAAACTCACCCATCAAAAGGCACAGGGTGGGGGGATGGATCAGAAAACATAACCCAACCATATGCTGCTTGCAAGAATCCCATCTGTCACAACAAGATAAACACAGACTTAAAGTGAAAGGATGGAAAACTATCATACAGGCTGACGGACCACAAAAAAGGGCAGGAACAGACATTCTCTTCTAGACACGATAGATTTTAAATTAAATAAAGTAATAAAAGATAGGCAAGGACATTACATAATGATTAGAGGATCAATCAGCCAAGAAGACTTAACAATTATTAACATCTATGCACCCAATGAGGGACCATCTAAATACATTAAGCACCTACTGAAAGAATTTCAAAAATACATCAATAGTAATACAATAATAGTGGGAGACTTCAATACCCCACTCTCACACTTAGACAGATCAACAAAGCAGAGAAGCAATAAAGATACAAGAGAATTGAATGAAAAGATTGACAGAGTAGACCTCTTGGACATTTTCAGAGTCCTTCACCCCCCAAAAAGGAATACACCTTCTTTTCAAATCCACATAACACATACTCAAGGATAGACCACATGTTAGGCCACAAAGACAGCATCAATAAATTCAGGAGCATTGAAATCATCCCAAGTATCTTCTCAGACCACAGTGGAGTAAAACTAACATTTAACAACAAACAGGAAATTATTAAAAGTCACAGAATTTGGAAACTAAACAACATACTCCTTAAGAACCACTGGGTCAGAGATTCACTCAAGCAGGAAATTCAAATGTTCCTGGAAAAAAATGAAAATGAAGACACAACCTAACAAAATATTTGGGACATAGCTAAAGCAGTACTGAGAGGGAAACTTATAGCCATACAATCACATATTAAACACCAAGAAGAAGCTCAAATGAACAACCTTACTGCACACCTCAAGGACTTAGAGGAAGAGGAAGAAAGGAACCCTAAAACAACCAGAAGGACAAAATTCACTAAAGTTAGAGAAGAAATAAACAACATCGAAAATAAAAGAACCATACAAAAGATCAATGAAGCCAAATGTTGGTTCTTTGAAAGATTAAACAAAATTGACAAACCCCTAGCCAGACTCACCAAACAAAAAAGAGAGAAGACTCAAATTAATAGAATAGTAAACGATGGAGTAGATATCACAACTGACACCACAGAAATCCAGAGAATCCTGCGAAACTTCTATAAAGAACTATACGCCACCAAGCTAGAGAATCTGAAAGAAATGGAACAATTCCTAGAAGCATATGCCCTTCCAAAACTGAACCAAAAAGAACTACAAAAATCTAAATGAACCAATCACAGACAAAGAAATTGAAACCGTTATTAAGAATCTCCCCAACTACAAAAGTCCTGGACCAGATGGCTTCACAAATGAATTCTACAATACTTTCAGGAAACAGTTAGTACCCATACTTCTTAAGCTTTTTCATAAAATTGAAGAAACAGGAATACTCCCTTCCACCTTCTATGAAGCCAACATCACCCTGATACCAAAAGCTGATAGGGACAGAACAAAAAAGGAAAACTACAGACCAAATCTCTGATGAACATAGATGCCAAAATATTAAAACAAGATCTTGGCCAACCGGATACAGCAACATATCAAAAAGATTGTTCATCATGACCAAGTGGGATTCATCCCAGGTATGCATGGCTGGTTCAACATCCGTAAGTCAATCAATGTCATTCACCACATCAATAAAAGCAAAGCCAAAAACCACATGATTATCGCAATAAATGCAGAGAAAGCCTTTGACAAAATCCAACACCCGTTCATGCTCAAAACTCTACAAAAAAATGGGAATAGATGGGAAATTCCTCAAGATAGTGGAGTCTATATATAGCAAACCTACAGCCAACATCATACTCAATGGACAGAAGATGAAAGCATTCCCCCTCAGATGGGGGACTAGACAGGGCTGTCCACTGTCACCGTTACTCTTCAACATAGTATTGGATGTTCTTGCAATAGCAATCAGGCAAGAGAAAGAAATCAAAGGAATACAGATTGGAAGGGAAGAAGTCAAGCTCTCACTATTTGCAGATGATATGATAGTATACATAGAAAAACCTAAAGAATCCAGCAGAAAACTACTGGAAATTATTAGGCAATATAGCAAGGTATCAGGCTACAAAATCAATGTACAAAAATCAGTGGCATTTCTTTCTGCAAACACTAAAACTGAAGAAGAAGACATCCAGAAATCACTCCCACTTACTGTTTCAGCAAAATCAATCAAATACCTAGGAATAAAGTTGACCAAAGAAGTGAAAGACTTGTATGCTGAAAACTATGAGTCGCTACTCAAGGAAATAGAAACTGATACCAAGAAATGGAAAGATATCCCATGCTCATGGATTGGAAGAATAAATATCATCAAAAGGAATATTCTCCCCAGAGCCATATACAAATTTAATGCAATACCCATCAAAGTTCCACCAAGCTTCTTTAAGAGAATAGAACAAACACTACAATCATTTATCTGGAACCTGAAAACACCTAGAATTGCCAAAACCATCTTGAGGAAAAGAAACAGAAATGGAGGTATCACACTCCCAGAACTTAAACTATATTATAAAGCCATCATCATCAAAACAGCATGGTACTGGAACAAAAATAGGCACACAGACCAGTGGAACAGAATTGAAAGCCCACACCTATGGACATCTAATCTTTGATAAGGGGGCCCAAAGGAATAAATGGAAAAAGAAGGCTCTCTTCTATAAATTTTTCTGGGAAAACTGGATTGTAACATGCAAAAGAATGAAATTGAACCACTTTATCTCACCAGAAACAAAAATCAACTCCAAATGCATCAAAGACCTAGATGTCAGACCAGAAACAATCAAATACTTAGAGGAAAACATTGGTAAAACACTTTCCCACCTACACCTCAAGGACATCTTTGATGAATCAAACCCAATTGCAAGGAAGACTAAAGCAGAAACAAACCAGTGGGACTACATCAAATTGAAAAGCATCTGCACATGCAAAGAAACTATTAAACAAACAAAGAGACCCCTCAGAGAATGGGAGAAGATCTTCACATGCCATACATCAGACAAGAAACTAATCACCAAAATATATAAAGAGCTCAGCAAACTTAGCACCAAAAAAGCGAATGACCCCATCCAAAAATGGGCAGAGGATATGAACAAAACATTCACCTCAGAGGAGATCCAAAAGGCTAACAAACATATGAAAAACTGCTCTAGGTCACTGATTGTCAGATAAATGCAAATTAAGACAACACTAAGATACCACCTCACTCCTGTAAGAATGGCATACATCAAAAAGGACAGCAGCAACAAATGCTAGAGAGGTTGTGGGGACAGAGGAACCCTTTTACATTGCTGGTGGGAATGTAAATTGGTACAGCCTCTGTGGACAGCAGTCTGGAAAACTCTCAGAAGGTTAGACATGGACCTTCCATATGATCCAGTAATTCCTCTCCTGGGGTTATACCCCAAGAAGTCCATAACACCCAACCAAAAAGAAGTGTGTACTCCTATGTTCATAGCAGCACAATTCATAATAACTAAAACCTGGAGGCAACCCAGGTGCCAAACAACAGATGAGTGGCTGAGAAAGCTGTGGTATATCTACACAATGGAATACTATGCAGCTATCAAGAACAATGAACCCACCTTCTCTGACCCATTTTGGACAGAGCTAGAAGGAATTATGTTAAGTGAGCTAAGTCAGAAAGATAAATATGAGTATGGGATGATCCCACTCATCAACAGAAGCTGAGTAAGAAGATCTGAAAGGGAAACTAAAAGAAGGACCTGACCAAATTGGAGTAGGGCACCAAAGTAAAAACCCTGTGGTAAGGGGTAGACATGCAGCTTCCTGGGACAGTGGGGGGAGTGAGTGGGTGGGAGGGATGGGTCACAGTCTTTTGGTGGTGGGAATGGTGTTTATGTACACTCCTAGCAAAATGTAGACATATAAATCACTAGTTAATTAATTTGAGATGGGTAAAATTAATTGTATGTCTCAAAGTTTTTCAAAACACAAACTGAATCTTTTTAATATATAGGCTGTTTATTTGATATGCAGACTGTCTCAAAAGCCTAGACCAAGTAGATTAGAAGCATCCAATAGCACAGCTATATACAAGATACTGGATACTGTACAGCAAACCATAACAAAAGGACTTTTCAAAGTTAACCCAATTACCAAATAATGTGATAATAACATTAACTATCGATTGTCTTTTTGAACCCTAAGACAGCAGGAACCTCACATCTCCACTATAGAGCCCCTACTTCCCCCATTCCTGGAACCCTTGGATAGGGTCCACTTTCCCATATGCCTCTCCCAATCCATACCAAATAATATTGCATCCGCCGATCACAACCTAACCAAAGCAACGATTGCCACCTCAACATGCTTCACCTCAGACTGTGTCCAGAGACTTCACATGTGGAATGACAACCCTTTAGCTTCATTACTCGGGTGAGACCTTTCCTTTCATAGTATACTCTAATTTCATCTCAGGTGGTTCACTTTCTAACAAAGTCCCAAAACCTAGATATACAACAGTTTCTGTGAGAGAGAGCATATCTTCACACGTATCTATAAACTACTGCAAAATATATACCTGAAAGCAGAAGTACACTAGAGTTTGCACTGTTTACCTCCCTAACACTTCCTCTCCACTATTCCAACCTTTGGGTCCACGATTGCTCAACAATTTGTTTGGCTTCGTATGTTAACTCTCTGTTCAGTCACCAGGTTCCAGATGCCATCAGGATGCTGGCCAGGCTTCCCTGTATTGAAGACCCCACCAATGTGTGATGGAGCTCCGCTTCCCCAGAGACCCACCCTACTAGGGAAAGAGAGAGGCAGACTGGGAGTATGGACCGACCAGTCAATGCCCATGTTCAGTGGGGAAGCAATTACAGAAGCCAGACCTTCTACCTTCTGCACCCCGCAATGACCCTGGGTCCATGCTCCCAGAGGGATAGAGAATGGGAAAGCTGTCAGGGGAGGGGGTTGGATATGGAGACTGGGTGGTGGGAATTGTTTGGAGTTGTACCCCTCCTACCCTATGGTTTTGTTAATTAATCCTTTTTTAAATAATAATAATAAAAAAATGTGGCACAATGGATAAAGCACTGGACTCTCAAGCATGAGATCCAGAGTTCAATCCCTGGCAATATGTGTACCAGAATGATTTCTGGTTCTTTCTCTCTCCTCCTATCTTTCTCACTATTAAATGAATAAAATATTTAAAAAGTGTTATCATGCCATTAATATAAGGGTGGAATTCAAAAAGCTTTTGCAAATCTAATCAGCTTAATACAATAAACTGAATTATGTTAAAAAAGGTTAGCTCTCACAAATTGACAATAAAGTAGTCATCGATTATACCCAATGTTCATATCAAAGAGTATATATACTGAATTTAATCGAAATAAAAAATCAATATATATATAGAACATACATAATTGCAACATCAAATCACACACTCAAGAAACCATCTTATTAAAAAAAAAAGGATGAAAGCATTTTCAAGTAATTAAAGCACATTGCTGCAGCGTACAGTGACAGATGACGGAGTAAAAATAGTCTCACTGTTTTTTGTACTTGTTTATTACAAAAACTCTTAGGAAAACAGGAGTCTATGGAATGAATATATATAAGTATATATATATTACAGTAGTTATTAAAACTGATGAGAAGTTTGAAGTTTTCTCAGTAAGCTTCAATAATATCAGTAATAAGATCAAGAATAAGAAAGAACATTTCCTCTCACCAATACCTTTCATCATTATGTTGGAAATACTGCATAATGCAGTAATATAAGGGAATCAAAATGCATATAGAATGTGAAAGAAGAAATAAAACCCTGGGAGTCAGGCGGTAGCGCAGTGGGTTAAGTGCAGGTGGTGCAAAGTGCAAGGACCCCATAAGGATCCCAGTTTGAGCCCCGGCTCCCCACCTGCAGGGGAGTCACCTCACAGGTGGTGAAGCAGGTCTGCAGGTGTCTATCTTTCTCTCCCCCTCTCTGTCTTCCCCTCCTCTCTTCATTTCTCTCTGTCCTATCCAACAACAATGACATCAATAACAACAACAATAATAACTACAACAATAAAACAACAAGGGCAACAAAAGGGAATAAATAAATAAATATTAAAAAAAGAAATAAAACCCTATTTGTTTGCTGATGCCATGATCTCTTATGAAAAAAGTTTAAAAATTTTAAAAAGTTTAAAAAAGTTTAAAAATTTTTTAAAAAGTTTAAAAAAGTTTAAACCCAGGAGGTGGTGCAGTGGATAAAGCATCAGACTCTCAGGCATGAGGTCCTGAGTTCAGTCCCCGGCAGCATATATACCAGAGTGATGTCTGGTTCCTTCTCTCTCTCCTCCTATGTTTCTCACTAGTAAATAAATAAATAAAAAATCTTTTAAAAAATCATATTAAAATAAAGATTAGGGCAAATGGAACTACGGGTCTTGGTGTTAAGAGAATCTAGGAAGTCAAGTTTAGATATATTCCAAAGAGGCCCATGACTTTCAATTTTTTTTTGCCCAAGCCATATAACCAACATGGAGGTGGGCTAAAAGTATTAAACCACCTGTATCTTAGACCAGGGAGACCAGAAACAACTGGTTCTGTCAGTATCTAAGATATAGTTATTTGTATAATATTAAGTGACATAAATTATGGTGAAGTCTTATATTATACGGTTAAGTCCTAAGCATGGGGTTTTCAAAGTAAACCAAGCTCCCAAATAACTTGGTTATAATAATAATAATTACCTATTGCTTTCTTAAACTGTGAGACAGCAAGGTGCCTTCCTCATTCTCTTTAAAATCCATATTACTCCCAGTCCTGGAACCTCTGGGCCTTTGGTCTTTCTCCTTCACTCTTCTCTTGATCCATACCATTGAATACCCCATCTGCTGACCTCAGTAACAATGGAAGAGACTATCCTGCTCTCAGAGGGAGGCTGAGACAACATACGATACCATTTGAGGAAGACTGGTCCTGAAATGAGTGCAGCCTAGACTATTCCCAGCTATGACCATGGAATGAGAGCTCAGACTGACAGGGATACAGAGGTTATACATGTTCCTGTGCTGAGAATGAATAGATATGGGCCCTAGGTCAGATTGCTGAAATCTACAGTTAATGGCATTTATATTCCTTCCTCATATTTGGGAGCAATTCTCTGCCCTGATCCAGTTTTGTAATTCTGTTTTCAACTCTGACACCATCTTCCCAGACAATAACTTTAGCCCACCTGCATGTTTGTTTGTTTTAATGGGCTGTGGGGGGCATTAAAGACAGAGATGAGAACAGCATTTTCCCATTGTAAATGGTGCCAAGGATCAACCCCTGGAATCTTATGAATGCAAAGTATGGACTCTACCAATTAATCCATTTTTTTTTTTTGGTGTGGAAAAGTGATTTTAAATATGCAAAGGAAAAAGGCTTGGAGCTACCAACACAAGGTGGAAGGAGAAAAAAAAATATTGGTAGGTTAGCATTACATGACTTTCTACTTACCAAAAGGCTGTAGTAATTAAAAGATTTTGGGAGAATATTAGCCAGAGTATGTCAAGGAATAAAGGAGAGAGTTCAGAAATAAATCCATACAAATACAATCAACTGAGAGTTGACAGAGGAACAAAGGTGACACAATGATGCTAGAGAATGATTTCAATAAATACTGTTGATAGCTAGATATCCACATGCAAGAAAAAAAATAATAACTCAAATGGTATCATACCCATAAATAGAAAACTATAAAACTCCCAGAAAATAATGTATAAAATTACCTTGAGTATGCTGACAACTTTTAAAAATAATACTAACAGAATGATCTATCATTAAAATTAAAAAGTAAAGTTTTGTTCTTAAAAGATAATGTCAAAATAATAATGAAAGCCATAAAGTATAAAGGATGTTCCTACAGAAACACATGATAAAAGACTGTTATTCAAAAAAATACAATAATCATGTGGGTTTTGGCTTTGCTTTTATTGATGTGGTGAATGACATTGATTGACTTACAGATGTTGAACCAGCATTGCATTGCTGATGAATCCCACTTGGTCGTGATGAATGATCTTTTTGATGTGCTGCTGTATCCGGTTGGCCAAGATCTTGTTTAATATTTTGGCGTCTATGTTCATCAGAGATATTGGTCTGTAGTTTTCCTTTTTTGGTTGTGTCCCTATCTGCTTTTGGTATCAGGGTGATGTTGGCTTCATAGAAGATGGAAGGGAGTATTCCTGTTTCTTCGATCTTATAGAAAACTTAAGAAGTATGGGTACTAACTGTTTCCTGAAGGTTTTGTAGAATTCGTTTATGAAGCCATCTGGTCCAGGACTTTTGTTGTTGGGGAGATTCTTAACAACGGTTTCAATTTCTTTGTCTGCGATTGGTGCATTTAGGTTTTGTAGTTCTTCTTGGTTCAGTTTTGGAAGGGCATATGCTTCTAGGAATTGTTCCATTTCTTCCAGATTCTCTAGCTTGGTGGCGTATAGTTCTTCATAGAAGTTTCGCACGATTTTCTGGATTTCTGTGGTGTCCGTTGTGATATCTCCTCCATCATTTACAATTCTATTAATTTGAGTCTTCTCTCTTTTTTATTTGGTGAGTCTGGCTAGGGGTTTGTCAACTTTGTTTAATCTTTCAAAGAACCAACATTTGGCTTCACTGATCTTTTCTATGGTTCTCTTATTTTCGATGTTATTTATTTCTGATCTAATTTTAGTGATTTCTGTCCTTCTGCTTGCTTTAGGGTTCTTTTGTTCCCCTTCCTCTAAGTCCTTAAGGTGCAGTAAGATAAAGGATGAGTATGGAATGATCCCACTCATCAACAGAAGTTGAGAAAGAAGATCTGAAAGGGAAACTAAAAGCAGGACCTGACCAAATTGTAAGTAGAGCACCAAAGTAAAAATCCTGTGGTGAGGAGTAGACATGCAGCTTCCTGGGCCAGTGGGGGGTGGGAGTGGGTAGAAGGGATGGGTCACTGTCTTTTGGTGGTGGGAATGGTGTTTATGTACACTCCTAGTAAAGTGTAGTCATATAAATCACTAGTTAATTAATATGAGAGGGGGAAATTAATTGTATGTCTCGAAGCTTTTAAAACACAGACTGAGTCTTCTTAATATATAGGCTGTGTATTTGATATGCAGACTCTCTCAAAAGTCTAGACCAAGTAGATCAGAGGAAACCAGTGGCACAGCTATTTACAAGATACTTGGTACTATACAACAAACTACAACAAAAGGACTTTTCAAAGTTAACCCAATTACCAAATAATGTGATGATAACATTAACTATCCATTGTCTTTTTGAACCCTAAGACAGCAGGAACCTCACATCTCCACGATAGAGCCTATATTTCTCCCAGTCCTGGAACCTTAGGATAGGGCCCACTTTCCCACATGCCTCTCCCAATCCATATCAAATAATATTGCATCAGCCAATCTCAACCTAATCAATGCAATGATTGCCACCTCAACATGCTTCAGCTCAGACTGTGTCAGAGACTTCACGTGTGGAATGACAACCCTTCAGCTTCATTACTCAGGTGAGACCTTTCCTTTCATAGCATTCTCTAATTCCATCCCAAGTGGATCACTTTCTAACAAAGTCCCAAAACCTAGATATACACCAGGTTCTGTGAGATAGAGCATATGTTCAGACATATCCATAAACAAGGGAAAAATATATACCTGAAAGCAGAAGTACAGTAGAGTTTGCAGTGAGCACCCCCCACCCCCAACACTTCCTCTCCACTATTCCAACCTTTGGGTCCATGATTGCTCAACAATTTGTTTGGCTTTGTATGTTAACTCTCTTTTCAGCCACCAGGTTCCAGATGCCATCTGGATGCCGGCCAGGCTTCCCAGGACTGAAGACCCCACCAATATGTCCTGAAGCTTCGCTTCCCCAGAGACCCACCGTACTAGAGAAAGAGAGAGGCAGACTAGGAGTATGGACCAACCAGTCAATGCCCATGTTCAGTGGGGAAGCAATTACAGAAGCCAGACCTTCTACCTTCTGGAACCCACAATGACCCTGGGTCCATGCTCCCAGAGGGATAGAGAATGGGAAAGCTATCAGGGGAGGGGATGGGATGGGATATGAAGATTGGGTGGTGTGAATTATGTGGAATTGTACCCATGCTACCTATGGTTTTGTTAATTTATCCTTTTCTAAATGAAAAAATACAATAAAATAAAGTTGGTTTCTTTGTTTTTGCTACTAGGACTCCATGTCTATATAATTCTACCACTCCTGGTTGAATTGAATCTTATTTATTTTTTCCAGCTAAAAGAGAAGAGAGAGGAGAAGGGAGAAAGAAAAAGAATACCCACCACAGTACCACCCCACAAATGGAGAATCCCCCCCTTTTTATGGTGGTTATTTGTAGTAGCTCTGGACTCAAAACACAGGTCATGCACATGAGGAAGCATATGCTTTATCAGTGAGTTATCTCCCTGGCCCTTAAAGCACACTTAATACTCAAGAACTAAAAAATTAAAATGGGGAATCAGTTGGTAGTGCAGGGGGTTAATGGACCAGCTTAAGGATCCCAGTTCGAGCCCCCGGCTCCCACCTGCAGGGGAGTCACTTCACAGGCAGTGAAGCAGGTCTGCAGGTGTCTATCTTTCTCTCCCCCTCTCTGTCTTCCCCTCCTCTTTCCATTTCTCTCTGTCCTATCCAACAATGATGACATCAAGAACAACAACAGTAATAATTACAATAATAAAAAACAAGGGCAAACAAAATGGAAAATAAATATATATATATATAATTAAAATGAACCCATATTTTAGGAAACAGCTTATCAAAGAGATACACATGTGAAATAAGCACTTTTAGATTTGCCTGAATTGGGCTGAATTATTTGAAGCTTTTGATGATTAATAAAAGTAAATTCAATTGTTCTTATGGTGATGTTTAGCACGACTGTCATCATTTTGAACAAATTTAACCTGAGGAATTTCTATGACATAAAAATCATGCTACCCTCTAGTGCTCTTTCCAGATGATTAGCTCAATGGGAAATATTTTGATTAAATATGACTTTTGTTTTCACAGTGTTACTATTGATAAGCAATGTTTAATTACCCCAAAGACCCATTTTTTCTTTAAATTCCATTTAAAGTATAATATATATGTTGCAATTTACATTCAGTTAGTTCTTCAAGGGACAGTCTTAAGAATTAGAGACGGCAGTATACCATTCTCTGTATAATACTGTCATTTACTTAACAGATAACTCTAGCTTATCTCTCAGCTTCCTAATCTTCATGCTAAATAATGACAGTCCATTTAACCTTCTTTTAGGGGTCATATTTGTAATCCTGTAATCATTTATGAGACTTCTTTTATCCTCTGCAACTTCTCTTTTGAGTTGCAGAGTCAAAACTTAATGTAGTAGCCATGAAAGGTTTTAACCATGCTGAGATGCTGAATAAAATGAGAGATTTATCTCATGGTATCAACATATTCTTCTTCTCACCATGAATTCCAGTATTGCTATATTTTTATAACTAAGGAATGACATTGTGAACTCATGTTCATCTTGTTAGTTCATCTTGTTACCCACTGCTAATGAATAGTTCCCATTGGGATTATGAGCCAGAGAACTAAAGATGTCACTTCATAGGATCAAACATGAATTACACAGTCACAATAAAGAATAATCATGCAAATCCAGTGACCTTCCTCAATAATAAAATGACTATCAATTAGAGCTTACCCTGGACACATTATCTACCAGTGTTGGGAGTTTGAGATTCATTTTAACTTCTATCACTATAATTAAAGGTCTGGACAGCCCAATATGGAGCAGAAAGAGATGGGTGGATTAATTTTAAATTAAGCAGTTAGGTTTTTAACATGTGCCTGACAGTGATTCTGTGGTATTCACTCAAACCAAAATTCACATTTCTTCCCTTCCTTCCTTCCTTCCTTCCTTCCTTCCTTCCTTCCTTCCTTCCTTCCTTCCTTCCTTCCTTCCTTCCTTTTTTAATAGATCTGTTCAACTCTGGTTTATGGTGGTGTGGGAGACTGAACCTGGGGCTTTGGAGCCTCAGGCATGAGAGTCTCTCTGAATAACCATTATGCTATCTACCCACCACCCACATTGTTTTAATAATAGTAATGTCATGGTTTAGCACCAGAAAGGATAGAATGCAACATTCCTGTAATTTACCTAAAGGTCACGGGTTTCTTTTTTTATTATTATTTTTTTCTAAACTTTATTGATTATTGGATAGAGACAGAGAGAAATTGAGGGAAGGAGAAATAGAGAATAGGGAGAGACAGAGAGACACCTGCAACCCTGCCCACCCCTTGTGAAGCTTTCCCCCTGCAGGTGAGGATCAGGGGCTTGAACACAGGTCCTTGTGCACTGTAGTGTGTGCACTTAACCAGGTGCACCACCACCTGGTCCCAGGTCATGGGTTTCTAAATGCCCCTTGGGCAGAGATGAAGGCACATAAAAGTTATCTATTGAGACTCCTTTACTTTATGGTGAAAGTTTACTTGTGAATGAATCAAAGAATTACATAGGATGCTGGGAGATGTCTCACCGGGTGAGTAAACAAGTTTCCATGGACAGGGACCCAGGTTTGAGTTCCTGAGCATCACATAGAAATTTCTTGGGGGTGGGGGAAGCTTTAGTAGTCATGGAATGGTGCTAGCAGTGAAGTGGTTCTACCCCTTCTCTCACTCCCTATTTCTCTCACCCTCTAAATGAAAAAAAAAGTTTCTGGGTATGACGGAATAATGCAAACACCAAGCTCCAGCAACAACCCTGGTGGAATAAATAAACAAATAAGTCAATGAAATAACAAGATATATCAAAGAAGTATACAGGAAGGTTCCATAATGCCTTTGTCTGTATGCCCAAATATTTATATCTTTTATCACTACAGTATATTGAAACAAAAAAATTAGCATTGGTACAATCCATAGAGCTTAATTTGCTTTCATCAGATGTACATGTTTTAGTGTGTATGTGTGCATCTCTGCATACTTTCATCAGATATGTAGCATCATGTAACCCCTAACACAATCAAGAAAACTGTAACATGATGAGACAGGCAACCTCTTTATAGCCATATATTTTTCCACTACTACTTACAAATAAACCTTGGCTATCACTAGCTTATCCTCGATTTTTTTTTTATATTATGGTATTTCAGAAATGTTGTGCAAATAGGACCATGCAATATGCATACCATAAGAGTTAAAGAACCTTTCAAATATAAGCTTCCAGTCTCAGAAATAAGAACTTTTATATAACTAGAAAGATACCTGAAAGCATAAAATTCATATGTTTAATGTTGCTAAAGTTCTTAGGCAATTCACATAGTATACATAGCACCGGCAGCAAATTACAGGATCGAGAGCTTGATAATTAAGATTCGTGCATAACAAATTTAAACTGTTATGTAATATTAAGGAACCATATAATCTGTTCATCATTTCACATGCAAATAGGATATTTTCCCACGCTAAATTATGTAATTTGATTCATTTGTCACTCCATTGTACTATATGTTATAAATATGAGCTACTATCAGAATTCCAACTAATTAATCCGAATTTATTTATTAAGAACTATTAATGTGAGATACTGTTTGGTCATTACAGAGATTAAGATATAACTACCAAATCATCAATCACACAATGTAGAAATGCATGACTATTAATATAGGACTATAAATACAATATTCAGAAATTAAACATGGTTGTCTATGTCACTGTTTCTCTGTGTCTGAAAATATCAACCCAGAGCAGTAGAGCACCCAAAATGACAAAAATAGAAGTGACTGAAAAATGTTGATAAAAGGCAATAGTTGGGAGACTTCCAGAAGGAGTGATTATAGAGTTACAGGAGATCAGATTTCAGCGCAAAACAACAAATTAATACAACAGCAGACCTAAACAGAATCAACCAACTACAGCTGAAACATTGCAGCCTCAGCCTCAACTTGCAGACCTGCTTCACCTCTTGTGAAGTGACTCCCCTGCAGGGGGGAGCCAGGGGCTCAAACTGGGATCCTTATGCCAGTCCTTGTGCTTTGAGCACAACTGACTCTTTTAACCCCACAATCTGATCCAGCAATCATATAGAAACATAATCAGCACAAGAATCTGTCTAACCTCAAAGTCCCTGTCAGTCTGAACTCACAGTCCATGGTCACAACTGGGAACATTCTAGGCTGCACTCATTTCATTACCAGGATAGGATGACATAGCCTTCCTTCAAAGAGTGGAACAGTCATTACCTCTGGTACTGTATAGTGAGTGCAAGGTCCTGTAGAGACACACAAGAGGGCTTATGACAGAGTTGGGCTGTAGCGCAGTGTGTTATGCACAGGTGGCGCAAAGCACAAGGACCAGCATAAGGATCCCGGTTTGAGCCCCAGCTCCCCACCTGCAGGGGAGTCGCCTCACAAGCGGTGAAGCAGGTCTGCAGGTGTCTATTTTTTTCTTCCTCTCTCTGTCTTTCCCCTCCTCTCTCCATTTCTCTCTGTCGTATCCAACAACAACAACAACAACAATAATAACTACAATAATAAAACAATAAGGGCAACAAAAGGGAATAAATAAAATAAATATTTAAAAAAAGAGGGCTTATGACAATGTTCCTGATGGAAGTGACAGTGATGGTGGAGAGAGGGCTCTATTAGATATTTAGGCCCACTGTATCTATGTAGGAATCCAAGGATTGCCTAACTAGTAACCCACTTGATGGGCTGGCCTGGTATTGACAAAAAAGTTTTATTTGCTTGGGTGATGGTTTCTTTTGCTGTGCAGAAGATTTTCACTTTGATGTAATTCCACTAGTCTGTTTCTGGTTTTGTCTTCCTTGCAACTGGATTTGTGTCACCAAAGATGTCTATAAAACTTAGATGAAAAAGGGTTCCACCAGTATCTTCCTCTAAGTATTTGACAGTTTCTGGTCTCACATACAATTCCTTGATTCGCTGCAGTTTACTTTTTTTTTTCTGGTGAAATGTAGTGGTTCAGTTCCATTCTTCTGCATGCATCAACTCACTTTCCCAATGCCATTAGTTGAAGAGATTCTCTTTTCTCCATTTAATAGTTTGAGCACCCTTGTTAAATATAAGATTTACTAAGTGTAAGAGCTTATTTGTGGGCTCCAAGTTCAGATCCACTTGTCAGTGTGTCTATTTTTGTTCCTATACCAAGATGTTTTGACTATGGTGATTCCATAATATAGTTTAAGATCTGGGAGTATGGGAGTCGGTGGTAGCACAGAGGGTTAAGTGCAGGTGGCGTGAAATAGCAAGGACTTGTTCAAGCCCCTGGCTCCCCACCTGCAGGGGAGTCGCTTCACAGGTGGTGAAGCAGGTCTGGTCTATCTTTTTCTCCCTATCTCTGTCTTCCCCTCCTCTCTCCATTTCTCTCTATTCTATCTAACAACGATGACATCAATAACAACAATAACCACACACACAAAAAAAATCAAGGGCAACAAAAAGGAAAAAAAAAATCTGGGTATATGAGGCCTCCAGTTCTACTTTTTTCTCAAGACTGTTTTGGTAATTCTAGGTGTTTTCTGGTTCTATATAAACTTTTGTAGCTTTGTTATAATCTTTTTAAAAAATGGTAGGTCCTGGAGGGCTGGTGATCGTGCAGCATGTTAAGCACACATGACATGAAGCCCAAGGACAAGCGTAATGATCTGAATTGGAGCCCCCAGTTATCCACCTGCGGAAGGGTCGCTCCACAGGCAGGTGACTATTCTTCTCTCCCCCCCTCTGTCTTCTTCTCCTCTCTCAGTTTCTCTCTGTCTTACACAACAACAACAACAACAGCAACAACAATAACAACAACGACCACAACAATGGCAACAATAAGGGCAACAAAATGGGAAAAAAGATCTCCAGGAGCAATGGATCCATAGTGAGGCACTGAGCCCCCGCAGAAACCCTGAAGGCAAAAAAAAAAAAATTGGTGGGCCCTAGATGGAGATGGTATTAATTAATTATTTATTGCCTTTTTGTTGACCTTGTTGTTTTATTGTTGTAGTTACTGTTGTTGTTATTGATGTTGTTCTGTTTGATAGGACAGAGAGAAACGGAGAGAGGAAGGGAAGACAGAGAGGGGGAGAGAATGCTAGACACCTGCAGACCTGCTTCACTGCTGGTGAAGTGACTTCCCCTGCTGGTGGGGAGCCAGAGGCTTGAACCAGGATCCTTACGCTGGTCCTTGTGCTTTGCGCCACGTGTGCTTAACCCGCTGCACTACTGCCCATCTCCGGTGTATTAAATTTGTAGATGGCTTTGGGTAGAACATTCACTTTCTTGATGTTGATTTTTGCAATCTATGAATATGTAGTATCTTTTCACTTCCTTGTATTTTTTTCTATTTCCTTGAATAATGATGCACGTTGTTAGTGTACAAGTCTTTTGCTTCTTTTGTTAAGTTTGTTCCTAGATATTTTGTTAGTTTTGCTCTATAGTGATCTCTCCGGATTTCTTCTTCTGACTTAGTGTTTGCATAAAGGAATGCCACTGGCTTTGTCTTGTGAAGAGGAAGTTTTCTGAAGAGCCTGACTGATGCTTTGCTCTTTCTTCACTGTACTGCAGGTCTGGGCAGAGCTCCAGTACTAGTTGCCCTGGTGCTCACTGAACAGGGAACGAGCTATGCAAACATAGTGCAGGTGATAAGACACAAAAGAAGAGGGACATTTACCAACAAACAGCTTGTGTATCAGGAGAAGTATTAGTCTACAAGGAGGATGCGTGTCAATGCCCCTTATGGCCACACTAACAGGTGTTGCCTTCAGGACTAAGTCATGAACTTAACATAAACACAGCCTTTGAACTTGGACAGGTTCAGTATATTGGAATAGACTGCAAAAACTCTTGCTATGTGTCATTAAACATGATATTGTGCTATGAATTCACTGACCTTTCATATAACCATGCAGTGTTGACTTATGTTTTTAATTCAGAGACAGTGGTATGTAGTCCTTAGTGGGCAAAGAACCCATCTCTGAGAGGTCACAGGCATTACTAGGTGAGAAGTCCTGGGATCCTGGTTAATAAAGAGCTTAGTTCACTTTAAAAAATGATAATAATAATTAAGCATACCAAGAAATAAAAATAAGGAGCAAGAGTAATTCACCAATAAGCTGCAAATATCAAAAAGGAATCTAACATATCCAAACTCTGAAGAATTCAATAAATGAGACGAAGAAAGTCATAGAAGACAATGACATAGGGAGTCGGGCTGTAGCGCAGCGGGTTAAGCGCAGGTGGCGCAAAGCTCAAGGACCGGCATAAGGATCCCGGTTCAAACCCCGGCTCCCCACCTGCAGGGGAGTCGCTTCCCAGGCGGTGAAGCAGGTCTGCAGGTGTCTATCTTTCTCTCCCCCTCTCTGTCTTCCCCTCCTCTCTCCATTTCTCTCTGTCCTATACAACAACGACAACAACAATAATAACTACAATAATAAAACAACAAGGGCAACAAAAGGGAATAAATAAATAAAATAAATATTAAAAAAAAGAAAGCAATGACATAGATCATATGGATATTAAAACCAGTGAATTCAAAGGTAAAAATCTAGTGGTATGTCAGGAAATGTCACGATGTGTTTCTCTATGTAAACATGTATCATGACTTTTCTGACAACCCTCAAACATTTTCTTTGGTGAGGTACTTTCATATGTCAACTAATAATGCTAGTATTACACCAAATAAGCAATCTTCATGCAGAGACTAAAACACCATGGCGCATAACAGTAAAATTTTGAAGAGTTAATTATAAAAAAATAGATATTAAAGGTTGCAAAAAATGTGATGTATAAAGGTACTCTCATCAGGCCATCATTAAATTTTTCAGCAGAAATACTAAAGATCAAAAGAGGGTGAAATGATGTATTCAAAATACTGGAATATAAAAACAACAAACCAGGAATAATCTATACTGGAAAGTTATCCTTCTACTAAGGAGAAATAACATCATGCCCACTTGAGAGTCAGTTACAGAAGCCAGAACTCCTTCCTTCTGCTTCATATTCCAAGAGGTGAGAAATGTAAGACCATGGACTCTGTGGACCTCTGTTCCACAAAAATCTGGAATGATTGTGGTTAGGAATCTTTGTTTCTATACCATCACTGAGAGGAAAGAGAAACTGTAGAACACCTAAGGAAGTAGTTACTCTTTCTTTTATCTGAGACAGATAGAACAAAAGAAAAGACACCTGGAAGTTGTCATGAGTGTGGGTGTGGCTTAGAAGGGAAGTGAAGGCAGCGCCATAAAAGTGAATAAAATGGTGGAGTATATATAATCCACCCATATCTATGACAATATTGATAGAACTCACAGTGGCCATCTTTTTTTTTCTTTTCCATTCTTTGATTTGATAGTACAGAGATATAAAGATGGGGATAGGAAGAGAAAGAGAAAACGGCTTTGTATACAGAACTTCATTGGTGGGAGTGGTGTGGAATTATACCCATATTACCTTAAAATCTTATAAATCATTATAAAATCACTAATAAAATAAAAAAGCTCTAAGCCACAAAATATGTAGAAGGAAACACCTGTGGAATGTTTGTCTTTAACATCAGCTATGCTGAAGGCTTTGTGCGCACTTATTCCCAATGGCATAAAAAAAAAATGCATTTGTCATTTAGTTACTTGTAAAAAAAAAAGATGTACAAATGAATGTCGAACATGTTCTTTGCTGTATTACCGTGTTTCTCATTTATGTTATCTTATTGTCTTCCATGATTGATAATTTTTACTATGACAAAATATGATCAGTTTCTTTCACTATATTGATTCTTGGAACAAGGTATATTTTCTACAAGTAAGACTTAGATATTTGCTTCCAGATAAAATGGCAAAGAAATTGATAATTTATGCAATATTGGCTTGGGTGCTTTGTTTTGCATACTTAGTTTAATGTAATCTGGGCTTTTCCATAATGCCACAGATAACAGGAATTTATTGATTTACTTGTTTATTGTGCATTGTACTGAACTTTACTATACTGTATTGTATTGTATCGTATCGTATCGTATCGTATTGTATTTTTATCACCTGAGCTACCATGGCACTTAGTGCCTATACAATCCACTGACCCTGGAAGTCCTTTTTTTTTCTTTATCATTAAAAGGATGAGAGAAATATTATTATTTTCTAAAATTATCTTCTGGCAGCTTATTATTACTGTGGGAGAGAGAGAGAGAGAGAGAAGGAGAAACACCTACAACACTGTTCTACTGTTCATGAAGCTTCTCCCTGCAGGTAGAAACCTCAGACCTGAGCCTGGATCTTCAAATATGGAAACAAGTGAAATTTACTAGGTGAGCCACCACCTGGCCCTTTTACTTCTGTTTTTAAGGCTAGTAGTATTCATATTATGAATGGAATTTTATCAATTTATGTTGTTTTTCCCTGGGTTGGCTTCATGGGCGGGTAACAGAGATGACCAGAGACACACGGCTGAGCTGAGAACCGCAGTTTAATCTTTATTCACGAGCCGGCAATCTGCTCCTCCATCTTTCTCTTCCAGCAGCCGCAGGGAGTCCTAAACTAATCACCACACAGATCTGTCCTGCATCCTTCTCCTCTGGCAGCTGCCCAGAAACTCAGGAAGTACAGAGGGTCAGGGGCGGGGAGAAGGGGAAGCGTGAAACTAGCAGGGGCTAAACCACAATCTCCCAGAGGCGGGGAGGATGAGACCAAACCAATGTCAGTCAAATGGTGAGTTAATGGTTTTCACATGTTGGGCATTGTGTAAGTTGTAATTACTTTTGAAGTGCAAATACCAATACCCAATAACTGTGATTTGCTTTATTTGAATGTATACAAAGGAGAGAGATTTCTAGATAATTATATTTTTCTCTTTTTTATTTTTATAAGGGATTCCCCATACTGTTTTCCTTTAGAATAATAATTTATACTCTCACCAACAGTGTTTTAATATACCCTTTCCTGGGGCCAAGTGGTGCTGTACTTGGTTGAGTGCACATGCTAGTATGAGCAAGAACCCAGAATAGAGCCCACAGTCCTCACCCACAGGGGGAAGGCTTCACAAGCAATGAAGCAGTATTCAAGGTATCTCTCTGTCTCTTCTCCTCTCTATCTCCCCCTACCCTCTCAATTTATGGCTGTCTCTATCCAATAAATAAATGAAGATAATAAAATTTTTTAAATAAAAATATACTCTTTCCTGTACATATATGTCTATATTTGTTTCTGTGCTTTATTCAATTTAATCAATGATTTTTAGCTTTCAGCATATTTATCTACTTTTTTTACCTCCTTAGTTAAATTTATTCTTGAATATGTTACATCTATCCTATTGAAACATGATTATTTTCTTAAATTATCTTTCTGGTGGCTAATTATTATTGCATGAGCAAACTCATTATTGTATATGAATTTTGCATTCTGAAATATCAATGATTTCAACTTCAAGGAAGATTTTTCTGGAATCTTTAGAGTTTTTTGTATATAATATCATGTCATGTCAAAGAGAAAAGTATTACTTCTTGTTTTTTTATTATTATTTAAATTTTTAATGTTTTTTAAATTTATTTAATTCTTTTGTTGCCCTTATTTTTTATCATTGTTGTGGTTATTATTCTTGTTGTTGTTGTTGTTTTGCTGTCTTTGGATTGGACAGAGAGAAATGGAGAGAGGAGGGGAAGACAGAGAGGGGGAGAGAAAGACAGACACCTGCAGACCAGCTTCACCACCTGTGAAGCGACTCCCCTACAGGTGGGGAGCCGAGGCTTGAACCAGAATCCTTACGCTGGTCCTTGGCTTTGCACCATGTGTGCTTAACCCGCTGCGCTACCGCCCGGCTCCCTAATGTTTGTTTTGTGTTTCTTGCTTAACTTATCCAGGTAGGACTTCCACAAGTACTTTGAATAAAAATGACAGAAATGGCCATTATTATCTTATTCCTTACTATAGGGGAAAAGAAGGAGGAAGAGAATGTATTCTGATCTCCTGCCCTCTCCCTATAATATTAATATTTTTTAATTTATTTATTTTAATGAGAGTGTTACAAGATAAAAATACAAAGAGATGACCAAGCAGTACTAAGCTGTTGCTAATGGTTATGCTAGGAATAGAAACTGGGATAATGGGGGCTTAGGCATGATAGTAATTTGCCTAACTATTATATCTTCCCAGCTCAAATAAATTTTTTTAAATGCAAGAATAAAAATATTTTAAAGTTTTCAACCTTATATGAAATTATCATAGATGACCTTTTTATTTGGAGAGACATTTTCTTCTACCTTCATTTTGTTAAAACAATTATCTATAAAAGAAGTGAAAGACAATGAAAATTGGCCCTACCCCTGTGGAGAACAGTCTGGAGAACCCTCACAAGGCTGGAAAGTGACCAAAAAAAAAAAAAAAAAAAATGTGAAGGACTTGTGTACTAAAAGTTTTGAGTCACTATTCAAGGAAATAGAAAAATATATATAAAGAAATGGAAAGATATTCCATGTTCATGGGCTGGAAGAATTAATATCACCAGAATGAACATACTACCCAGAGACTTATACAAATTTAATGCAATCCCCATCAAAATCCCAATCAATTTTTTAGAATACAACAAAAACTACAAATGTTTATCTGAAACAATAAAATACCTAGAATGCCAAAACAATCTTGAGAAGAAATAACAGAACTTTTAGTCATCATACTCCCAGATCTCAGATTGTATTCTTGGGCCACTGTAATCAAAACTGCTTGGTTCTGGATCATAAATAGACACTCTGATTAGTGGAACAGAATTAAGAGCCAAGAAACAAGCCCCCACACCTATGGACATCTAATCTGTGGCAAGGTGCCCAGACTATTAACTGGGGAAAAAGACAGTCTCTTCAACAAGTGGTGTCAGGAAAAATTGAATTGAAACATATAGGAGAATGAAACTGATTTCATCTAAGAATGGGGAGAGGATATGAACAGAATATTCACCACAGAAGAGATCCAAAAGACCAACAAACCAGAATTCTGAAGCTTCCTCTGTTTGGTGAGGGCAAGATATATTATCCAAGTTTATCCTGTTTTTTCTGGGACACATAATTTTATTAATGCAGTGCATCACATTAATTAATTTGCATAAATAAAACTTGTATCCCTATAGTAAGTCCCATGTGATCGTGATGTGTGGTTCTTGTAATGTTCTCTTGAATTTAATGTACTCTAAAACACTTCTGAGGATACTGTATTTATGTTCATCAGGGATAATGACATGTGATTTTTCTCATCTTCCAGTGTTTTTGCCTTGCTACAGTTAAAAGGATAATGCTAATCTGGTAAGTGAGTTCTTCAGTTCTCCCTCATCTTTTATTTTTACAAAGATCTTGAGAAGTATTAGCTAGGAGAAACTATCCCTACTGCTTGGAAACAAAGAAGAACTTCAATTTCTGAGTCAGCATTGAATGGAATAAAGAGAAAACATTATCTAAAACAAAGTTCTGAGTTAGTAGTTGTACTTCTTAACCTCCCTCAGGGCAGGTTTCATCTTAGAAGCAGTTTTAAAAAAGGCAGACTATCCTGGAGGCAAATTTACATGATAGTAACTTTTAAAGCAACAAGTTTCCTGTTTGTGAGGGCATAAAGTAATCCCTAGCTTGTTGATAAGACAATACATGCTTGGTTGGAACATAAGATGCATTATGTGTGAAAAGAGAGAGAGAGAGAGAGGAGGATCCTATGTGTAAAAAATTGCAAATTAAGAAACAAAAATCCTCTTACATTATTTTTTGTTTAGATGGACATATGTTACAGGTTCATTCTCCTCAAAGGAGAAGGCTGGTATGGAAAGAAGAAAGCAGCATACTCTTGGAAGAATTTAATGAATTCAACTTTGTAGAAATCAGTGTCTTACTCATGATACAGAATGTGAGTTCAGATCTACAGGGATGCAGAGGTCACATAGGCTCCAAAGATAAATATGGGCCCCAGATCATATCAAACTGATGAGGTTTACAGTCAACAATATTTATACACCTTTCCCATATTTGGGAGCTACTCTCTTCCCTGATCTAGCTTTCTGGTCCTTTTTCCATGACACCATCTCCCCAGATAATAACTTGGATCCACCTGTATATCAGATGTCAGGCTCAGAAAAAAAAAAAAAAAAAAAAAAAAAACTAGTATACTCATGGGTCCTTTGAAATATAAATAAAATAGGGGGGTTGGGCGGTAGTGCAGCAGGTTAAGTGCACGTGGCACAAAGCACAAGAACCTGAATAAGGATCCCAGTTAGAGCCCATAGCTCCCTACCTGAAAGGAGGTCGCTTCACTGTTATATATAATGTTAAGGAGAACCTTAAAAACAGTTCAGGTATGCAGTCCAAATAACACTCCACAGATTAAAGATGGGGGCTGGGAATTTCCTCCCTATTATATGGTAATATGTTGATAGTAAAGGTTAAGGCCACATTTTATCTTAGTTTTACCTATCTAACTTAATGTAGATGCTTTCTCACCCAAAGGAATCTCTCATTTTGTTTCTGGATTTTTCTTAGAAATTTACTCAATATGTAGCTGTAAATTCAGATTGTCTGTGCAAAGAAGTTCAGGAAACTGAGTTTCTTTTACACACATTCACAGACACACACACACACACACACACACTCATATATAAGATCTTCGTGCTACAAAAACAATCTGAACTAAAAATAAAGTCTAGATACACAAAGAAGTAGAAAGAACCATCAAAATGAGAAAGTAAATTAATCTTGAGTATGCCAGTACTTCAAGATTTATTAAAGACTTCAAAATGTTGTCAAATTATTATCCAAGGTTTTTAGAGTTGAGAAGTCTTTGGAAAGAATCAACCATCATTCACTGAAAGAGATAAAACTATGAAGCTAAAGTTAAAAAAGGGGGGAGAGGTAAAATTGATTTTTTTAAAGATCATGAAGTACTCTAACCAAGTAAAAATTTTCAGACTGAGAAAAATTCTTCCGAAATCACAGAATGTCTAAAAAGACTGAGGCATTTCAGAGCAAGGACGAGGATGAGAAAATGATTGAAAGCTCTAGAACTGAATGCCCCAAGGAAACATTAAATTTGCAATTTTATGCAAATAGATTTTAGCTGTTCCTCTTTTAACAGACACTAAAAGGACAGTTTTTTTTTTTCACAAGAGATTTTTAAAGTAGAATATCAAGGGTGAGATTTACCAGATTTCTCAACAGTGAGAAATAAATCTAATGACAGTCACAAAATAAATAAATATTGCTTTAAGAAAAAAATATTTGTATTTTAAGCACAGCAACAATAAAACAAGTCATCATGGTATTATTAAGCCACTCAATAAAATATACATTATTTATAGTATGTTTGATATTGTTCTAGCTGTGAAAATATACAAGTATAAAAATGTTAAATACTACCACTAAAGGTACTTACTTATTAAAATTTTACTGACTAGAGAAATGATAAACAAAACAGATATGTTTCAGATGGCAACCAATGCATGAAGAATAAAAGTAAGGTAATGCAAGTTGTAGAGAGTGACATGTGTGTAAAGTGGTTGTAATGATTCCAGGAAATTAGATACCAATCAACAAATGATTAGGATCTCAAAAACTTACAAGTTCTTTCTTAAATCTCCAGGTACTTATTATCCTTATATCCATTACTATGAAATTATTAACATTTCTAGCCACTAAGCTTATTGTACTAGTGGCACAGCAAAAGAAAATTTGTAGAGATCAGAGATATCTCACTGTGGAAGTTGCATGCCTTTCCTGTATGTAACCCAGGTTAGTTGCACCCCTCCTACTCTATGGTTTTGTTAGTTAATCGTTTCTTAAATAAAAAAAAAAAAACTCAGAAGCACACAAGATTGCATTAGGACTGGAGTAAATGTCAGCTTAGCTTCTGCCTCTCAGAAAAGCAGCCAGGGACCAGTAAAATCATGTTATGTGCAGGCAGGTCTGCAGGTGTCTGTCTTCCCCTCCTCTCTTGATGATTTCTCTCTGTCCTATCAAAAAAAAAAAAAAAAGAAAGAAAGAAAAGAAAAGGAAGGAAGAAAGAAAGAAAGAGATCATATATGTGATAATCCCCAGTTTCATATATAGAAACTATACAAGATATTAGCTACAAATAACAAAGTAGCTTTTTCTCATGGCTATGGAAATAGGGAACAGATTAATATAATGAAAAGAAAAACTCAACTGAACTCTTGTTTAAATAAAATACAAATAGATATTTAAACTCTGGAGTCTAACAGAAAAGCAATGGGTAATACTTATGAAGAATGTTGGTCCAAGTGATAAAGTCATTTATCACCTGTTTGCTGACAGGCACTGGTGGCAGTGTTCCTCACTTCAACAGAGAGTGAAGAGATTGCAGTGCTAGTTTTTAACAATTAAATTTCGACCAGGGGAGTCAGGCTGTAGCGCAGCGGGTTAAGCGCAGGTGGCGCAAAGCACAAGGACCGGCATAAGGATCCCGGTTCGAACCCCGGCTCCCCACCTGCAGGGGAGTCGCTTCACAGGCGGTGAAGCAGGTCTGCAGGTATCTATCTTTCTCTCCTCCTCTCTGTCTTCCCCTCCTCTCTCCATTTCTCTCTGTCCTATCCAACAACGACAACAACAATAATAACTACAACAATAAAACAACAAGGGCAACAAAAGGGAATAAATAAATAAAATAAATATTTTAAAAAAATTAAAAAAAAAATTTCAACCAGATGCCTCCCAGGACTTTATGGAAAGCATTCTAGGGTAGTAAACAATTTAACAACTTAGGGCTGGGGAGACAGCATAATAGTTATGTAAAGGACTCTGAGGCCTCAGGTTCCAAGTGGATAACTTAGGGTAGTTTCATTATACTTTGGTAAACCTCATAAAAAATGGAATTCTAATTTATTTATGGAAGTAACAACTTTCTATAAGGCTTTATGCTGAACATCAACCATTAAAAAGAATTTGAAATGATAGCTATAGTGCATGGATTAGTCACTAGATTTAAGACACTCCCTATGCATGGCATGACTTCTATTACTCTGATTCACTTACAAACATTACTTTATGTGCAGGTTACCACAAATCTCATCTGCTATATTCTTACCGTTAGGTTCTTGATTATTAAACAACTTGTTCTGCTTTATATCTTCCTGATTATTAAACAACTCGTTCTACTTTATATCTTAATGCTTTTTCAGCCACCAAGTTGCAGATGCTATCAGGATGCCAATCTGACTTCCCTGGGCAGAGGACCTCACCAAAGCATCCTGGAACCCCACCCCTCCAGAGCCCTGCTCCACTAGGAAAAGATAGAAAACAGGCTGGGAGTATGGATCGACCAGTGGAGAAGCAATTACAGAAGCCAGACCTTCCATCTCTTGCATCCCATAATGATCCTGGGTTCATATTCCCAGAGGGATAAGGAATAGGAAAGCTTCTAATGGAGGGAATGGAATACAGAACTCTGGTGGTGGGAATTGTGTGGAATTGTACCTCTCTTATCCTACAATCTTGTCAATCATTATTAAATCAATTTTTAAAAAAGTAAGGAAGAAATTCTAAACTCTCATAAGCTTCTCAGATGAATTTCTCATAAAACCTCTCTTAGCTGAGCAGCTTATTTCAAAATGAAGAAAATGCAGGTTCTGAATTTTCTAGAGCTCTCACTGCCTCCACATTAAAGTGAGTACCATTTAAATCATTATCTTTTTCCACAACTAAAAGAATGAGACGGTTACTTCGCCATTGCCTGGCACGTGAAATCCCTCCCACCCACCACCTCACCACTCTTTAATTATCTGAGCACACATGCTAAACAGGAACTATTTCCATATTCTAGTTTTATTAGGGTTGTAATTCCTGGTCCATTGGCAAACCAGAGACTTGGGAAATGTTCTCTGCTGGCCAGGACAGGTTTCTCTGTTTTCGTGTATCATCTCTTGAACTCATACTCCTTGCTCTGATGTTCTCCTAGCCTGGTTGTTTTCTTTCCCATATAACAGACAATACAAGAAACCAGAAAAACCATTTTTTAACAGACCCACATAAGATAGCTGCCAATGAATTTGATGGAATTACAGTCACAATGTGAAATTAGCTACATCAAGTGAATTGAGGACATATTCCATACTAAATTTAGAAATAAGAGCTATAAAATATAATCCCATAATGAGCTATAAAATATATAAAGAGCTATAAAATATAATCCCATAATTATATAAAATACAATCTCATAAAAAATTCAAAGAACAATTTTTGTGAAGTGGGAACTTTCTATACCTCTCTCCTCTTTGACATTCTATTTTCATATTTAAGCACTAAACTTTTTCCAGCCAAGTTCATGAGTTAATTCCTTTCATAGGCAGTATGAGTGCACAATTATTTAAGTAGTTAATTAATGTCTAAATATTTTCATTATATATTTGAAAAACAGACAGTTCAGTTGCTTATTTATATTTTAGTTAATTAATTTTTTACTGATTTTACCACCAAGAATATTGCTGGGGCTTGGTGTCTGCACAACTTCATTGATCCTGGAAGTCTTTTTTTTTTTTTTTTTTGCCTATAGGGTTATCTCCGGGGTTCTGTGCCTGCACTATGAATCCATTGCTCCTTTTATTTATTTATTTACTTTTTGGATAGGATAGAGAGAAATTGAGAGGGGAGGGGAAGACAAAGAGGGAAAGAGAGAGACGCCTACAAACATACTTTAAAAAAGTAAATCAACATTCCCTCAATAAAGTGACACTGGAATTAAAAAAAAAGGAGGAGGAGGAGGAGAAGGAGAAGAAGAAATATACTCAGGTAGTTTGAATTTATAATCCGCTCTAGAAAGCATTTAACTATTGTTCAGCCTACTTCTGCCTCAGGATAAGCAAGGAATACCACAGAATACGTGTCTATTCCAGTTAACAGTTTGAAGATGCTGGGACTATCAGTAAAGGTCCAGTATGTTCCACCAGCAAGATTTGATGAGACATACTTCACTGTGAAGCAACTCCTCCGCAGGCGGGGAGCCGGAGACTTGAACTGGGATCCTTTTGGAGCCCTTGAACTTCATACTGTGTGTGCTGAACCCAGTGCACCACCGCCCAGCCCCCTGGCAGCCAGTTTGAGAGACAGAAATATAACAGTTCTTCTCCATGACTCATAGAACTCCCCCCTTGTTTGAACAACCATGAGGTGGCTGGGGGCTTGAAACCTGATTCTCTGTCAAGGCAGTAACATGTGCAGTCTACCAGGTGAGTTACTACCAGGCTACTAGTCATCTTCTGAGAAGGTGATAGGACTATGGTATATCCTTATATATCATATTGTTGTTGTCATACATTAGAAATAGTGAATTGTGGGATTCGGGCGGTAGCACAGCATGTTAAGAGCAGGTGGTGCAAAGGGCAAGGACCTGCATAAGGATCCCGGTTCAATCCCCCGGCTCCCCACCTGCAGGAGCAATACTTCACAGGCAGAGAAGCAGGTCTGCTGGTGTCTTTGTCTCCCCCTCTCTGTCTCCCCCTCTTCTCTCCATTTCTCTCTGTCCTATCTAACAACGATGACATCAATAACAACAACAATAACTACAACAACAATTAAAAAGACAACAAAAGGGAAAATAAATAAAATTAAAAATTTAAAAAAAGAAATAGTGAAGTGTATAATATGACCAAAAAGAAATATACTCAGGATTTAGTTGAAATGGAAATATACTGATACATAACTCAGAAAAGTATGGGAATGTGCCTTTGAGAAATAAAAAATCCTGTAAATCGGCAATCCCTCAATAAAGTGACACTGGAATTAAAAAAAAAAAAGAAAAAGAAAAAATCTACTCAGTTAGTTTGAATTTATAATCTACTCTAGAAAACATTTAACTATTGTTCAACCTACTTCTGCCTCAGGATAAGCAAAGGATAAAACAGAATACATGTCTATTCCAGTTAACAATTTGAAGATGCTGGGACTATCAGTATAGGTCCAGTATGTTCCACCAGCAAGATTTGATGAGGCTCTTGACTGTGGGGAAGTCTGCCCCAAATTATCTTCAAAGGGCTCTTCTGTTGAAAACAGGTATAGTGTGTCTTTCTTGTAACAGTGTGATGGGGTGTCAGAATAATATGTGCACTTGCTGTCAATCTGTGCATAGTATGAATACCCGCATCTCCACATGTCTCATATACCTAGGGAGGAAGCCTTGGAGGTCTGACAACGGCAGCTGTATTAGCATCCCGATCTCTTTCAGAGCTGGCTGAAAACTGAGTCTTCTTTTTATTGTTTGTGGTTGTGTGTGTGATCATGAGCACAAATGCAATTGTCTATAGGAACCATTTTAATGCTAAAAAATTCCCAGAGAAATTTTCATTACTGAGAACACCATAATAAAGGTTTTACAGTTTTTTTGTTTCCTTGTTCTTATTCTCTCTCTCTCTCTCTCTCTCTGGTTTGCTTTCATTGTATAGTCATCTAGAATTCAGTTTGCCTGTTCACACTGCAAGGCCACTAGCTGCTGCCCAACAATGTGTAAACATTCAAACAGTACCCTAAGCACCCAAGCCTAACTTCTCTTCTACCGAAGAAATAAACAGCTCACTGCTCTGACCTTCTGTCACTAAGATTTTACCATCTGCAGGGTGCATCACAGATGACTCCAGCCAACAATGAGATTCTCACTTGGGAACCAAGATGTCTGTTTTCCCTCAGTCTAGAAGAACAATATTGCTCTGCTCGGTGTATGCAGGAAGGGGAGTAAGCATGTCCTTGGAGTGCTCTAAGAGTACACAGTGATTTAACCTCAGTCCTAAGAGTAGTGATTTAATCTCCTCGGGAACAAGGATATCCAGCATTCCCTGTTTAGTAAACTCAGAAAGATAATACTTCCATACTGAGTAGTTTATTATTGGATTTCTTTTTTACATTTTTTGAGTAGTTTTGGATATTTTATTTTCTATCACCCAATAAAGTATTACCCAGTTCCCCAAATATCTGATGTCCATAATGCTTATGACAGTTTATTATTTTTTTATTTTAGTTTTGTATTTTATTTATTTGCCTCCAGGGTTACTGTTGGGGCTTGGTGGCTGTGTTAGGAATCCACTGCTCCTGGTAGCATTTTTTTTTTCTCATTTTATTGGATAGGATGGAGAGAAATTGAAAGGGGAGGGGGAAGTAAAGAGGGAGAGAGAAACTCATCTGCAGACCTGCTTTACCACTTGTGAAGTTACCCCCTGCAGGTGGGGAACCCAAGGCTTGAACCGGGATCTTTGCACCATTCCCTTGTATCTCATATGCTAAGGGAAGATTACATCAATATCCTATAACAAGTTAGAAGGTATCTTTTTTTCAAGGTATCTTTTTGACCACCTGTGATAAGCAGCACTAATACAGATAGCCTCTGTGTCTAGAACCCAGGAACTTTATAGACAAGACTGACAGTTAAATTGCAGTTGCATCTATTGGTGAGGCACTGCTTGTACTACTGGGGCCTAAAATCCTAAACAATTCTGTGTTTATTCTTCCCAGAAGCAAAAGCAAATCACGCTGCCTTCAATATAGCGTTTTAACATGCTTTAAGTGGATGCCAAGTCCAAGTACTCAATTATGGTAGTTCAAATACCCTCACAGCAAAAGAATAAGAAAACTGGTATATTTAATTCGAATCCAGAAACGTGCTACGTGGTGTTGTCAGATGAAAGACAGAATTTGATCCAATGCAATACAAAAGGACATGCTAGAAAGGAAATACTAGAAATATATTTTTAAAAGAGTTTAAATTTATTTACTAAATCTGGTGCCTCTAACTTTGGGCCTGGCAATGAAGGAATTAGCCTTGATTTACTGCACTTTCAACAGAAAATACCCTATATCAGGTGCAGCTTAATCTAAGGAATGAATCGCCTCCTCGCTCAATTCTATTAGTCACTGTGGAACTCCTGGAGCCATCTGTTTTGTATACTGGCCACAAAGGACTGATAAAAAAGGACTTTCGAGGGGTTTAACAATTTCTTTCAACCACTCCCTTCATCATAGTAATGATCTTTTATTGCCCTCCTGGAATACTGTATTGCTTAACATTTACTATAAAGAAGAAATGAAGCAGTCAATATTTAGCTTGACCAGTTAATTAGTTGAAGAATAGATTTGGTCATGGGAAGGGCATAGGGAGAATGTCCCATTCACACAAAACAAACACTTGGCTAGACTAATCACCAGGGTGATGTCTTCTCTGTAGCACCTCTTGGTATTTTGTCATTTGTTAAGTCACTTGAATACCACTTGAATACCACCACGTATTTCCATAATTCCCTAATATAACCCTCAAACCCTGTTTGAGTGTCATCTCTATCACAAAATGTATTGCATTTAAGTCCCTAGACATGCTAACCAGTTATTTGTAAATATCTTAAAATTTCTTCCAGAAGTTGGACAAAGATATTTCTTTTCTTTAGTTCCATTTTTAGACTGTAATATTTCAACCCTGCTTGCCTATAGTCCCTGTCCATTCAATATATTTCACTCTAAGTCACCACTCTTCTATTGGGGGGGTTGACATTTTTTTAGGCTAGACAAAAGAGAGAATATCAGACGTGGAGATGGATAAGAGTTGGATGGAGTCATTCTATCATCTTTACTTTTCAATCTCTGTTGATAGTGAACTATCAACTCCTAAATAGAGATTCTTTTCAGGTCACAGAAATATTTTTTTAATATTTTCATATTACAGAATTACATGTCGACAGAATTACATGTTGACAGAATCCACACCATTCCCACCACCAGAGTTCTGAATCTTCACTCTCCCCACTGCAATCCACCACAGTTCCCCTAAAGTTTAGACATGGGCCAAACATCTTCTCTACAACTGTCTGTCCACATTTACACAGTTGTCCCTTCTTTTTCTGGTTTAATCATCTTTTTCCCTCTAAACTACTCATGACATCATAACTATATCCTCCTTTTCCTTCTCTCATTTTCCTTCTCTCTCTCTAGGTGCTGATGGAGTTGGAATGCAGAGTCCTGCTATCTTCATCCTATTACTTCTACTCCGTTGGGAGTATGGATCAAGGTTGTTTATGGGGAGCTGAAGGTAGGAGTTCTGGCTTCTGTAGCTGCTTCTCTGCTGAGCATGGGCATTAACAGGTGGATCCACATCCCCAGCCTGTTTCTGTCTTTCCCTAATGGATAAGAGCGCTGGAGATGTGAAAGTCCAGGACACACTGGTAAGGTCATCTGCCCAGAAAAGTCGGGGTGGAGTCATAGTAGCATCTGCAGCCTGGTGTCTGGAAGGTGGCATGACCGCTGGACCTCAGACCTGGTCTACTTCCTCAGGTATCCCTATAACTCGTATATTCACAGGTCACATAAATCTTTATCTTATTTATTTTAATCTCACTAAGAAATTTTCTAGTAGACATCAAGTTTTATCTTAACTGACAATAATAATAGGGAATTGAAAGTTTTGATAATTTTCCTTATACACAAAGTATATTCCATACATATTCATTATCCAAATTGCTGGAATGTAAGTCTGTTTTATCCCCTTGGTCTCTATATCCTGTTCCAATCTTTCACACTTTACATCAACTCTGAGTAACATGATCTTGATATCAAATTCTTAGTGTGCTTTTTCCATCTCTTACTAGTTCTCGGCCAAAGATGACTTAAATATATGTAAAACCACTAGTCTATATATAGACACTAGAATATAAATGGAAAAGTTTTGGGCCTTCAGGACCAGGTGGTGGTGCACCTGCTTAAGTACACAAGGCCCCAGGTTCAAGCCCCTGGTCCCCACTGCAGGGAGAAAGCTTTATGAGTGGTAAAGCAGGGCTACATGTGTCTCTCTGTCTCTTTCCCTCTCTATCTCCCCCTCCTAATTTTTCTCTGTCCCTATCCAATAATAAGTAAAAAATATTGAAAGTAAAGAATGTTAATAGAAAGAAAAGTTTGGGGCTTCAAAAACAGCTCTTCCCATTTTTGTTTGTTTGTTTGCATTTGGGTCCTCCCTCACATTTAAGACCTCTAAAAAAATGACTGTGGAGTCTCACAGTTCACACTACCGGCATTTTCTACTATTCCATGTCCCCCTGAAACCCATAAAATGTTTATTATAAAAATAGCAAACTAAGCTCATCAAAATGTTACACAGAAAAAGACTTCTCATCATCTCTATTATCTTCTCATGAAAGAAATGCACCTGAATATCTGACTGGAGACTGTGCACTAAGGAGATAGCACAGCAGTCACAGGACATGTTGTCATGAGACATAAAACTTTTTTGACTTGCTCAGAGGCCCCAGATTCAATCATTAATCAAGTGTATAAAATTAAATTAATAAAAAACGAGAGAGACTAAACCAGGTCAGATTTTCCTTCATTTGCTTTCTTTTCCCCTGAAGTATCAAATATAGAAAGGGTGAGTGATAAGACTAGTTGTTAACCCTTTACTTTCTAATTCTACTTGGAACCACAGAATGGAAAGTAGTCTTACACATATTAACTGCTGTAGCAAACACTTTAGTATCCTTTAATATGTCAGAAATTTTTGAAAGAAAAATTTACAATGTCTCATTAAATGCAACCCAGTGAATTTTTACTTCATTATTATAGTAGACATTTTATAGATAAGGAGACTAAAATATGGTGAGGTTAATAATTTCCCCGATATAAGTAGAAAAGACCAATTTGACATATAGCATCTGACTTCAAGATTTACCCCTATTGACTATACTTAACTATTTTTTTCTGAAAATAACTGCATATAAAGTCATTTATTTATTAATGGAGGTGTGACTGGACATCATTTGAGAAGCTCCAAACAATGTGTTACAAGGACTAGCGGTGGAGAGTTTTGGATTGTACCCTGGCTATGCCACTGTTTAGCAGACCTTTGCTGTGCCCACTGCTCAGCTTTCTAATCCGGATCATATGGGAGCTAGTCATGGCTGTGTAACTGAATCTCAGTTGAGAAACAGATGCCACAGGATGAGAGAAACAAAGTAGACTGATGCAAGAATGCCCTTTCAATGATGAGAAACATAACTTTTGACATGCTCAAGTGTGCAATGTGTACACACAAAGAGAAATGGATCAATGGATACATAAGTACTGCTTTAACAAGAATTACACTTATAACCAACTATATATTAATGATACATAGGTAGGTAGGTATGTGTATAGATACATGAAAAGACAGATACATGGATATCTGTATATCTTCTGGTCTCATAAACATTTTTTCTTTATTAGATCAAAAAGTAATTATAAGGCATTTACTATACTATCATTTGCTAGTATTGTTCTATGCAACAGGCACACGTGTGGCTTTAGTGAAATATTAATTTTGACATATAACGTGTGGATAGAAAAGTAAAATACATGTTTTCTATATTTTCATATTATTTATATGCTAAATATATAGTAAGATCCACGCTTTAGCAAATATATAAATGTTTCCTTGCAAGAGGTTATAAATTTATGTCTAACAAGTTATGTCTATTTTGGTTTGCATGCATAATATCTTGTTCTTTCATTGATTTATTTTCAAAGAAGTTATTTCCTATAAATTTATTTCTGCCGACAGCAGCCCTAGAGTATTACTTAACACGAGCAGGATGCAGGTGTCATATTTTTGCAAGCATATTTTACAGACAGTGACGTGAATACCTGTTATGAGGTTCATCATTTGTAACTGCGTTTTTCTGTAGTATAAGCAAAGTGAAAATCACTATTTAACATTTATTAAATCATTAGTCATTCTTTCTCTCTTTCATTCCACATCAATTATGTTTTTGACCTTGCAACTACACAGAAATTTCTCTTGTTTATGTCACCGAAGACTTATACTGAAGGTGGAGAATGTCCAGCCCACAGGTTGCTTCCAGCCTGTGAAATCATTCCATTTGGCCTTGCCAAGGCAACCACAGTTATGACTCCAAATTCAATGAATCTAAGAGCTCTATTCATAACAACATCAAGTGCTAATTTTCAAGTTGATGATTTTTGTATGGTCTGAGTTTAATATTATAGATACACAAATTGCCCTTGGCAAAAGATAGGTACCTCTTCCCTGAATATGATTTAGCACAACTGTAAATTTTCAATACCCTACTTACTTTGACCAGTTACATTTGACACAGTTGATGAGCACACACATTTTTTTATTTTAAATTTTTACAGAGGGGAGTTAATGCTTTACAATGCAATCATTGACATATGCATACAATTTCATTATATAATAGGACCCCAGAATTGTCTTCCTATCCACCTTCTCTCTCTCTCTCTCCCTCCCCAGAGTCCTTTGCTTTGGTGTAATACACCATGTTAAACTGTAAGCACACATTTTTAATGTGCTTTCTCCACTGGCCTCCTAGGAAATAACACTCTACCCCCCCCCCTCATTATATGGGTTATTCATTCTGTTTTCTCTGCTGGCTTCTTCACTTCCTTCCAAATGTCGCTGCTAGTATATCTCAGTCCTAGGCTTGCCTCTCATTTTTTATATTAGTTATCACAGTCAATTTGATACTCCATTCAGTTTCATAACTTTAAGTGTATGCTACAAACTGCCAGTTCTAGTAAAAATATTTAGCATGGTGTTGTCTCTGAACTTCCAACTTAAGTCCCTTCGATGGACATCTAATAGGCATCTCTTGTTTAACATGCTATTAACAAAGAATTGAAATCCAGAGTATGAACAGGATTTACAAATATTATTAATAATACATGTAAATAATTGAATGACTAAATAATGTATACAGATAAATAAAGGGATGTTACATAGTCAGAAAAGTATGTCAATACAAGTATTAACTGAAAAAGAAAAATTAAAGTCACAATTAGATTACACAGTTCATCTACTAGGAACAAAAAGAGAACAAGTTTTAACAAGGCTTTTTAAGTGACACAATATAAAATGATACAACCACTTGAAGGGAAAATTTCCTTAAAAAAGTAAAATATGTACCAATATATGATCTTAGATTTTAAGTAAAAATGAAAATAGATGTACACCAAGTAGATTTCTAACTGAATATGTATAGTAGATTTACTCATAATCTAAAAAGTAATAGCTCAAATTTCTATTGATAAATGAGCACAAATTACAGTATATACATAAATAAGGGACTACTTGTTAATAGAAAAAAAATAAACCTCCCATAGGTACAAACGGGATGGATATGTTAAACAAAAAAATAATCAGAAATCGCATATTGTCTGACCTCACAAATATGAATTTTTAGAGAAGACAAAACTTATGACAGAAAGCAAATTAGTGACTGCTAATATTTGCACCAGGAGGGCCGAACTGATTACAAAAAGGTATGGAAGGAACTTGGGAGATGAGAGATTGGTAGCTTGATCTTCTCGAGCAATGCACAAGACAGCAATGTTTTGGGCTCTAACTCAGTAAACACTCAAAACTTGCACAGGAACCTATATAACCTCTGCATCCCTATACGTCTTAACCCACATTTTGTGTTTACATAGGTTCCGGTGCTGAATACGGGGTCCCGATCAAATCAATGGGGTTCACAGTTAACAGTATTTATATACTTTCCTCATATTTTAGTAGCTACTCTCCTCCATAATCCAGGTTTCTAGTCCTTTTTCCAGCTATGACAACATCTCCCCAGACAATAACCTGGGTCCACCTGCATATTAGATGTCAGGCGCAGGCAAAAACTAATAGTCATGGGCCCCTTGGAATATACCTAAAATAGACCTACTAACTTTTTCCAAAACAGACATCCCAAATCTTCATCTGCAATATTCTTGCCTTTAGGTTCATGATTAGTCAACAATTTGTTCTGCTTCATATCTGAACTCTTTTTCAGCCACCATGTTGCAGATACTATCATGATGCCAACCTGACTTCCCTGGGCAGAGGACCCCACCAATGTGTCCTGGAATCCCACCTCTCCAGAGCCCCGCCCAACTAGAAAAAGAGAGAGGCAGGCTGGGAGTATGGATTGACCTGCCAATGCCCAAGACCAGAGGAGAAGCAATTCCAGAAGCCAGACCTTCCACCTTCTGCAACCCATAATGATCCTGGGTTCATACTCCCAGAGGGATAAAGAATAGGAAAGCTATCAGGGGAGGGGATGGGATATGGAGTCCTGATGCTGGGAATTGTGTGGAATTGTTGCTCTCTTATCCTATGGTCTTGTCAGGATTTCCATTTTATAAATATTTTTTTTTAAAAAATCAAAAGTTATTAAGGTTCCTTGCTTCTTACTATTTTCCCTTTTTCTCAGAGACACTGGTTCATCTGCTATCTTTAAAATGACATTCTTTTCTTTCTTTTTTGCCTCCAGGGTTATTGCTGGGGCTTGGTGCCTGCACTATGAATCCACTGGAGGCTATTTTTTCCCCTTTGTTGCCCTTTTTGTTTTATCATTGTTGTGGTTATTATTGTTATTGTTGGATAGGACAGAGAGAAATGGAGAGAGGAGAGGAAGACAGAGAGGGGGAGAGAAAGATAGACACCTGCAGACCAGCTTCACTGCTCCTGAAGTGACCCTCTCTGCAGGGGGATCTGGGGGCTGGAACCAGGATTCTTGAGCTGGTCCTTGCGCTTCACACCATGTGCACTTAACCTGCTGCGCTACTGCGCCACCCCCAGGACATACTTTTCTTAAATGGCATATTCTGCCTCAGTGTTTTCTCAGTTTAGAGGTTGTTGCTCAGATCTTCAGAGGGCTAATTCTGGAGTTTCACCCAGCCTTTTCTCATTCTGCTACCCAAGAACTTCATCTAAAATGCCAGCTACCCTCATCTAAAATGCCACAACTGTCTTGTTCTACATGTGCCTGCCTTACTGTATTTAAAACTATTAGTTTTATTTAATAGAACAGAAAAACTGAGGGAAAGGGGCTACATGGAGAGAAAGAGACAGAAACACATGCAGCACTCCTTCTCTCCTGCAGGTGGGGACCAGGTGGTTGAACAAGGAACTTTTTAAATTGTAACACATGCACTGTGCTACATGTGTCATCACCGACTCCTATTGTAGCCTATTTTAAAAAATTTTTCTATCCTCTTTAGAACATATTGTTATGGGGGAAGAGCATCCCAACACATGTCCCTTTCCCATATTGGGAAGCTACTCTCTTCCCTGATCCAGCTTTCTGGTCCCTTTCCCAGCCATGGCACCATCTCTCCAGACAATAACTTGGATCCACCTGCATATCAGATTTCAGGCTCAGGCAAAATAAAAAGAGAGAGAGACAGAGAGAGAGAGAGAGAGAGAAACACTAGTATAGCTACAGGCCCTTTGAAATATAACTAAAATATGCCTACTAGCTATCTACAAAATGGAGGACCCCCCCCAACACTTCATCTGCACTATTCTAGCCTTTAGTTCCATGTTTGTTTGGCTTTGTATGTTAACTCTCTTTTCAGCCACAGGGTTCCAGATGCTAGCAGTATACAACCAGACTTCCATAGACAGACAACCCCACCAATGTGCCTTGGAGCTCCTCCGCTTCCCCAGAGCCCTTCCCCACTAGGGAAAGAGAAAGGCAGGCTGGGAGTATGGATCAACTTGTCAATACCCATGTTCAATTACAGAAACCAGACCTTCAACCTACTGTATCCCACAATGATCATGGGTCCATATTCCCAGAGGGTTAAAGAATAGGAAAGCTATCAGGGGAGGGAATGGGATATGGAGGTCTGGTGGTGGGGATTGTGCAAGGTTGTACCCCTCTTATCCTATGGTTTTCTCAATGTTTCCTTTTTATAAATTAAAAATTAATAATAAAAAAAGAAGCTGCCACATATTATCTCAATAAAGAATTGAGGAAAGAACTTCATTTTCAGGAATTTTAAATTTCACTTGGAAAAACTGAGAAATAGGGAGGGAGGGAGGGAGGGAAAGAGAGAGAGAGGGAGAGAGAGAACAGAGGAAGCACTCACATGATGACCTGGATACACACACACAGAGAGAGAGACCCACAGGTCAAGCTTGGAAAGGCTATACTCTCCAGGTACCCCCTGCCCCTCACAACAGCAACTTGTAATATGCTGAGAACTTATTTCTTATGCTTATTCTCTGTCTCTTTCTTGCATCAGCATCTTGAGAACATAACATCTTTTTAATTCTATTCACTACAATGCCTGTATAACTTAGAATAGTAACTGAAATACAGAAGTCATTCAAAAAATGCTTGGAGTAAAGAAAACAAGCTATTGCATATTGTCTAGAAAGAGCATTACTTACAAATTTTAACAGAAAAATAGGAAAATATGGGCATTGCTAATCCTTAAGTCAATATTTTGAGAGTTTATATAGAATTTTCAGAGTAATAGATTTAGAGCTGGGGAGAAAGCATAATAGTTATACTAAAGATAGTCACACCTGAGGCTTTGAAGTCCCAACCCACTCCCTAGTACCACCATAAGCCAGAGCTGAGCCGTGCTCCAGTAAAAGAAAGAACAAAAAAGAAATAAAAAGGAAAAATAGTAAATAGAGTAAAGGATTTATAATATACAGATATAAGAATACTAGTCTTCCCCTCCTCTCTCTATTTCTCTCTGTCCTATCTAACAAAAATGACATCAACAACAATAATAACTACAACAACAATAAAAACAAGGGCAACAAAAAGGAAATAAATAATTAAATATAAAAAGAAGAAATGATGCATCATCTTAAATATGAGAACAAGTATTATGTAATATAAAAAATAGAGACATTCCATATAAACTCCAACCATATTTTTAAGATAGAGCGAAATTTTCCTTAAGGATGACTTATTTTGCTATTTAGGATATCTGAAGAATTACTCATGTTTGAAATTCAATAGTTTAAAAAGTTGTATTTGGATGGTAATGCTGTCTTTCTTGTAACAGGTATTTATTTATTTATTTACTTATTCATTGTTGCTAGAGCTTTGTCTCGCTAGTATGACTTTTAAGGCCGAGACAGAGTCAGTGAAAGACACCATAGCACTGAAGTTTCCTCCAATGAAGTGGGGCTCAGCTCAAATCTGGGTAGCAGAAATAACTAAGCAAGCAGTTATCCAAGTGGGAAAATTTGTTTTGATCATTATGTCTTCCCTTACATATATACTTACACATTGCTTTGCAAATCAAACTTTTCCTTTGATCACTACAATCTATCCCTTGTTGTATTCTGTTTACACTTTCCATATTCACTCATTTCTTTTATTCAGTACTTTTCCAATAGCAGATACCCTTGTATTAGATAATCATTGTCAATTTGAGATGCTTTTTCCCTTCATTGTGTAACCTTATTTCCATTTGCAAAAATATGATGAGTTAAATTTATTCTTTCACTCTGGAGTAGTTTTTCCTCAATTCTATAGGCCCCTGGATTTGATCATTATATCAATCTCATTTCCCAGTTTTCCTCAGCTATGCATTTATACTTTTCATTCCATCATTAATAGGTTGTTAGTTATTGAGCTCTTTTCTATTCTGTCTCTCTCTCTGCACTACTATTATCATGTTTTAAAATTAGTTTCTACTGCAATATGCATCATTCTTCTGTGATATGTACTTGTTATTGAGGCTATTTTCTTAAAAATTTAAGTCTTAACTTTTATGCTGTTATTCCCTTCTGTCACTGTTTTAGTTGTTTTTATTTAAATTATTTATTGAATAGAAACAGAGAAATTGAGAGGAAAGGGGGAGGTAGAGAGGGGGAGAAAAAGAGAGACACTTCCACCACTGCTTCACTGCTTGGAAATCTTTCCTTCTGCAGGTGGAGTCTGAGGGCTTGAAGCAGGTTCCTTCTGCTTGGTGGCATGTGCAAGATTTACAAAGTGCAAAACTGCCTGGTCCCTTACTTTCATTGTCTTAAAGGAGGAGATTCATAATTATTAATATTACTTATTAATATAGCTTCTCTATGTTTAGGCTTTACTGACAAATCTGCCAAGAACTTTCCTATTTATTCTGACTTACCATGGCTGAATTCTTGACACTCCTCCCAGTTTATTTTCTCTTTTTTTTTCTTTTTTAATTTTATTTATTTATTTATTTTTCCCCACCCACCCACCCAACCCAGAGTCTTTTACTTTGCTGTAATACTCCAATTCCATTTCAGGTTCGAATTGTGTTTTCTTTTCTGATCTTGTTTTTCAACTTCGGCCTGAGAGTGAGATCATCCCATATTCATCCTTCAGTTTCTGACTTATTTCACTCAACATGATTTTTTCAAGGTCCATCCAAGATCGGCTGAAAACGGTGAAGTCACCATTTTTTACAGCTGAGTAGTGTTGGACACATGGGTTGCTTCCAGGTTTTGGCTATTACAAATTGTGCTGCCAAGAACATATGTGTACACAGATCTTTTTGGATGGATGTGTTGGGTTCCTTAGGATATATCCCCAGGAGGGGAATTGCAGGGTCATAGGGTAGGTCCATTTCTAGCCTTCTGAGAGTTCTCCAGACTGTTCTCCACAGAGGTTGGACCAATTGACATTCCCACCAGCAGTGCAGGAGGGTTCCTTTGACCCCACACCCTCTCCAGCATTTGCTGCTGTTACCTTTTCTGATGTGTGACATTCTCACAGGAGTGAAGTGATATCTCATTGTTGTCTTGATTTGCATTTCTCTGACAATCAGAGACTTGGAGCATTTTTTCATGTGTTTCTCGGCCTTTTGGATTTCTTCTGTAGTGAATATTCTGTCCAAGTCCTCCCCCCATTTTTGGATGGGGTTATTTGTTGTCTTGTTGTTGAGTCTGGCAAGCTCTTTATATATGTTGGTTATTAAACTCTTATCTGATGTATGGCATGTAAAGATCTTCTCCCATTCTGTGAGGGGTCTGTTGGTTTGGGTAGTGGTTTCTTTTGCTGTGAAGAAGCTTTTTAATTTGATTTAGTCCCATAGGTTTATACTTGCCTTAGTCCAGTTTATTTTCTCATGTTATGCTAGTGTTTGAAGGCTAAGTTTTGTTTTCTCTACATTTTTCCAAACAAAAGCATGAAGGACTGAGGTATCATAGTTCAGTATCACTCTGCTCCTGGGTTCCTTTGGTAAAGACTTATCCTATATCTTTTTAAAAAAATGTCTTCTGACATCCTATCCATTTCAAGAAATACTGAAATTTAGGTGTTTTTAGTTTCTTCACAAATATCTAAACATCTAATCTGTTTTTATTCTCTCTAACTTGAAAGTTGCAACTGAAGATACTCAAAATATCTGTATCTGAAAATTGCACTGTCATAAGTAATACAGTTTAAACCATGTTAGCCCAAATGTTTGGATTTTCAAAGTGCATAATTATAATTCATTTTTACCTTTGCATTGTTGCAGGGAAATTTTAGATTTTTTGGTCTCTACCTCTTTAATTATGTTATCAATCTATATTCTCAGATTTCTGAAAGTGATCTCTGTAGTAAATGTTCATCTTGCCTTAGCTTCCTCAGTTATAAAACAGAGTTTTAGCAGAAATACTTTACATCAAGTTCTGGGTCTATATTAACTATGGAATGGAATGTATGGAGTTTGGCATATAGATCTGCACAAAGTTAGAGAAACAAAAGACATTAAAGTACCTAATATACAAATATGTTTAGAAAGAAAGGTGGTAATTCAATAAATACTTATAACAATTTCCTTCCAAGATCAACAAAACAGCTCATCTGGACAGTGTTCCTGCTTTGTCATGCAAAAAATGAAACCCAGGTTTAACTCAATCTACAACTATGCTTCTGTTTTTTTCTTTCTTTCTTATTTTTTTGTTTGTTTGTTTTATTGGTGGTGGTATTATATGGTACAGTCTTTAACACACAGGCATAGCCTCTCAGCTCCCCCTTGACAGGTGTCTAAGAGACACACCAGACTCAAATGTCCCTTCATCCTGTTCTTTTCATTCCTTCCTCAGAGTCCCCTCCTTTGGTGCAATATACTAACCTGGTCCAAATTTCACTTAATGTTTTCCATTACTGTCCTTTCCTGGACAGTTCTGCCTATAAGTGAGATCACATTACACTACTCTTTCTTGCTTTTATCATTCAATATCATAGCTTCAAATTCTGACCAAGATATTGAGAGGAGATGACCTCTTTACATTTAAGAGCTGCACAGTATGATATATATATATATATATATATATATATATATATATCACAACCTTCTTAGTCATTCAACTGTCGTTGAACATCTGGGTTGTTTCCAAGTTTGGGCTATTATAAAGTGTGCTGCTACAAACATAGACATGTATGTCTTTTCTGATAAGTGCTTTTGTTTTCTCTGGGTAAATCCCTAGGAGACAGACTGCTGGGTCACTAGGTAGGTCCATTTATTTATTTATTTTTTAATATTTAGTTATTTTTCCCTTTTGTTGCCCTTGTTTTCTTGTTGTAGTTATTGATGTCATCGTTGTTGGATAGGATAGAGAGAAATGGAGAGAGGAGGGGAAGACAGAGATGAGGAGAGAAAGACAGACACCTGCAGACCTGCTTCACCACCTGTGAAGCGACTCCCCTGCATGTGGGGAGCCGGGGCTTGAACCAGGTTCTTTATGCCGGTCCTTGGGCTTTGCGCCATGTGCACTTAACCCGCTGCACTGTCATCCAACTCCCAGGTAGGTCCATTTCTAGCTAGTATGCTGATGAATCTCAAGACCTTAAATGCAGGGATTGGACCAATTTACATTCTCACTAGTAGTGGAGGAGAGCCAGCCCCAAAAGTCAGGCCAGAATGGTGAAGATCATAAATAAATAAACAAACAAATAAATAAGTAAGAAAAATATAAAAAGGTTTTCCTTCCAGGAATTTCATAAAGCAAGAAGAAAAGTATATATATTTAGGTTTCATATAAAACCTACATATAATTTATAATGGGCATGAAAGAAAACTCTGACTTTTAAAAGTGTGCTATTTTTCTTTAATTTTGGATATTGTATTCCAATGAAGCAGATGGAAAAGCTGTAGGTGAACCCCCACTGCCATTAATTACGTATATCTGTTGGATTTCAACAGCTGGTATCATTATAAACGTTATTAGCCTTATTAGGCATGTATGTAGCATTTTATTTGCAAGATGCTTTATAGTTTTTAATTAGTGCAAAACAGTTTTAAGAAATGGATGAGGTTGGTTCTATGAAATGTCACCTAATGGAAACCAAAGTTTCTAGGATTCTCTCTCAGCTGGTGCTGTTGGTCGTGTAGGTAGAGAATGAACGTGACACTCCTCAGTGCTTATAATCACTCTGCATTCTCCTTGAATTGAGCTTCTTTCTACTATTTACTAGTCATTCACTTGTCATGCCTGGAACATGAGTCTTCCCTATTTAAGATTTAATTTAATTTTATTAAAAAACAAGAGTATTAAGGAGGGTGATTTTTTTTTTAATCATCAAAAGTACATATTCATTTGTGTTTTATGAGGAAAGTCCATGTAAGGATTCTTCACATATGTAATATACATAATTTACAAGATTATTTTTATTAAAAAGATAATACAGGTCAAATTTAATATACTGTAAATACTGAAGTATAACTTTCAAATAGCACTTTTATATAAAATCATCAGAATTGCAGCCCCAACTGTGATTACTACATATGTTAATTAGAAGCTAAAACTCAGGATTTCCAAATGTAATTATCATGAACGCTAAGAACACCTGATGACAGGTTATGTTCCAGTGAGTTTTGGCTGATTGATGGCTATACTGACTGGACATTCATCTAGTCATCAGGAGTTCTGGTCTCAAAGCCTAAAGCAAAGAGCACTATTGGGTAGTAAAGCAATAATTGTTTCTCTCTCCTTTTTGAACTTTACTCTGAAATCAGGCCAATTATCCTATTCATACAATTCTTTCTTATACATAGAGTTACAGAATGTAAGATTTTCAGAGTTCTTCTTCATTGTTATTATTATTATTTATTGTCTTTATTTATTGGATATAGACAGCCAGAAATCGAGAAGATGGGGGAGATAAAGAAAGCAGCCTTAGGACCAGGTAAAGCTCACATAGTATGAAGTGCAAGGACTGGCGTAAGCATCCAGGTTCGAGCCCCGGGGTCCCCACCTGCAGGCGGGTTGGTTCATGAAAGGTGAAGCAGATTGGCAGGTATCTTTCTCTCCTCCTTTCTATCTTCTTCTACCCTCTCAATGTCTCTCTGTCTTATCCAATAACACGAAAAGAATGGCCGCCAGAAGCAGGGGATTCTTAGTGCCAGCAATAATCCTGGAGGCAAAAAAATAAAAGGAAGAAAAAAGAAAAAAAGGAAGGATGGAATGAAAGAAGGAGGAAGGGAAGCAAGAAAGAGAATGAATGAGAGAGAATAAATGAGAGAAAGAAAGAAAGAGAGATAATGAATGAGAGGGAAAGAAAGGAAGGAAGGGGAGAAAGAAAGAAGAAAAGACAGAAAGAAAGAGAAGGAGAGAGAGAAAGAAGGAAGGAAGAAAGAAAGAGAGAGAAAGAAAGGAAGGAAGGAAGGGAGAAAGAAAAAGAAAGAAAGAAAGAAAGAAAGAAAGAAAGAAAGAAAGAAAGAAAGAAAGAAAGAAAGAAAGAAAGAAAGGTAGGTAGAAACCAGCCCTGCTTCACTACTCGCAAAGCTTTCCCCTGCAGAAGGGAGGCAGGAAGCTGGGTCTCTGCGCACTGTAAGCACTGCAACATGCACACTCAACCAAGTGCAGCCACAACTCCGTGCCTGTTTTTCTCTTTAAGTCTGTGAAAAGCTCACAAACATACAGACTATTACACACATTTAAATTATTTTAAAATATTTTAAATAATACTGGTGGTCATATAGTCATTAGAATGTGTGTGTGAGTATTCAAAAAGCTAATTATCAAATGAAAGGTGATAAAATAACTGATATCAACCTGACTTTGCAACTTAATGTAATTCATTGCTTAACTACCTAGAATTAGGATAGTTGACTTCTTAATTAAGTTATTAATTAGATAGCTACAGATAATTAAATTTATTCACTACTTGTTACATTTAATATCTTTTTTCCTCCACTTTATTATGACCACAGTCTCTAGGAAATTCATATTACACACAAGGACAAATGTAAGTTAAATGTTATAGTGAAGGAAAATTACAAAAAGAGTCATTGCAGTATAGTTCATATTAAAAGAAAAACAGAGACGTACATTTATATATTTACTGGAAGGGTCATCGGGGTGAATTGAAATCATCGTATGCTATTATTAGCTTCAGGTAGCTTACATTGCCCCAGGAAAACACTGCCATAATCATCACTTCTGGGATTTGCTAAAGAGCCATTTATAAACTGCTAGTACTCAAAAATAACATAAAACTGGTTTCAAGAGTGATACTTTTCCCCTGCAGGTGTAATATTTGAGACAAATGCAATTTAATTTAAAATGCTTAGCCCAGATTAAAATAATCAAGTTTCACTGAGACACAAGATTATGTGTCCGGTGTAGGGTCCTGAAGACGAATATGTGTAATTTGCTCTTTGTCTTCCAGAAATACTCACTAGTTCAAGCATAATGAAACATTAAAATCATAAACAGTAAGGATGGGTGCTAAACTTTTAAAAATAATCTATTTTGGAAAACAGATTTAAACAAAGATGTTTAAAATATGATTAGCTAAAATATTAGATAAAATATGATTAGGGAGTTAAGTGCACATGGCAGGAAGGTGTAAAGATGCCAAGGACCGGTGTAAAGATGCCAGTTCGAGCCCCCAACTCCCCACCTGCAAGGGAGTTGCTTCACAGGTGGTGAAGCAGGTCTGTAGGTGTCTGTCTTTCTCTTCCTCTGTCTTCCCCTCCTCTCTCCATTTTCTCTCTCCTATCTAACAATGATGACAACAATAAAACTACGATAAAAACAACAAGGGCAACAAAAGGGAAAATAAATAAATAAAATTAAAATATATTTATGATTAGATTAATAAAACTGCAAAATTATAAGTGTAAAGCATATTAATAATGTAGTAATTAAAGTGGGATTATCAACTACAAATGTATTCACAACCATTCCTTCATAAAAAAAAAAATCCTCAAGTAATCTTATTGTCTAATGTATAATCCATTTGATACAACTTCTCAAAACGATTTTCTGAGCTCAAGCTTCACATATGTGTGGTTTTACTGCTTTTAAGGTGAAGTTTTTCATCCAGATACAGGTAGAGAGATACTATGTAACACCAGTACTTCCTGTTATGCCAGAATTCTCTCATGTGGCACCAGGACTTAAACCTGGGCCTTAGGAATGACAATGTGTGAGCCCTACCTAGTTATTCATTCATTCATTCATTCATTCATTCATTCATTCATTCATTCATTCATTCATTTATTTTATTTATTTTTGAGAGGTAAATGGTTTACAGTCCAGTTGTTGGCTCATGGATACAATTTACCATCTTTCTTTTCCTTTCTTTCTTTCTTTCTTTCTTTCTTTCTTTCTTTCTTTCTTTCTTTCTTTCTTTCTTTCTTCTTCTTATTTTCTATGATAGGTGTCTGCAAAAAACTTATCCCCAGTTTAGGTCCTTTCCCACGATCATTTCTCAGGACCTGAAAGTCCGCTTCCACTCCCACCGACTTTTCTTCTTACCCCATAGCCCTTTGCTTTTGTGTAATGCCCCCAACCAGTACTTTTTTATTTTTAGTATTTTATTTAATTACTATTGGGAACAGAGAGAATTTAAGAGGGGATAGAGTGAGAAAGAGAGACAGAGAGATACTTTCAGACCTGTAAGAGGGGACCAGGGGCTTGAACTTGGGTCCTCGTGCGCTCTAATGTGAGCGCTTAACCAGTTGTGCCATCATGTGCCCCCCCCACTTTTATTTGTATTGCTCCTTTTTGTTCTTGCTGAGTGAGATCATTCTATATTCATCCTCTTTCTGGTTTATCTCACTAAACATGATTCCTTCAAGCACCATTCAAGATGACAAGATTGGCTAAGAAAGTTGTAGTTTATAGCTGGTAAATGTATCTTCTAGCTTCAGGACACATATAGATACAAATATATTAACGAATAGCCTAAAATGAGTTGACTCTTCTTTAACCAAGACAAAATCATCAGTAATTTATTTTAGTTGGGTGAGCTGATGCTGTCAATGAATTGCCCACTGGTGACTGATCTTAGAATAATGGTTTTCAAACTTAGTTGCTTCTTAAAATTACCTGGGGTGGGTATTAAATTATATCTAAGTTTATGCTAATTATATAATTTATGAAGTTGAAACATCATCAATATTTTAAAGTGTGTGCCCATGCCTACATGTGTATGTGCATGCATATCATATATATACATATACATATACATATACATATACATATACATATACATATACATATACATATACATATACATATACATATACATATACATATACATATACATATACATATACATATACATATATATATATATATATATATAAATAAATTAGAGAGTGATTTCTTAGAGTAGTATTTATGAGAAGCATTTCTTAGGGTAGTATAAATTTACATGTAATTCATAATTCAAAAGGTCTCAGACATGGTCTTCAATTTGACTTCTCTAGCAAGCATTGACGGCTACTGTTGCTGTAAGTCCTTGAGAAGTCACTTTATTAACAGATGACTAGAATACTATGTGAAAGTTGAACACACTATGTGTTTCTCTTACAAAGTGGAGTTATGTGAAATTTTTGATGTCTTCTAAAGTTCATTATTTTAGTTCTATAAATGTTCATTTCATTAAAATCAAATTATTGCACCTAAGCTTACAATAATTCAATATTGGTATTTGGAAATAGTTATCTAGGAAGACACAGAATGATAATAGGTACTTTGTATACTGGAATTTTTCTAATTTCCTGAAAGATGCATTTTTCTTTATTGTGAAAGGTCCACAGTTTGCAGTCAGGAAAATCATTAAATGGCAGAGCACAGGACTTGTAAGGCATGAGATTCCAGCACTGAAAACACCACAGTAATTCCTTGGTTCACTCCTTGCTGCAAACACATACTTCTCTTTTTCTATCTCTTATTAAAACAAATGCATCTTAAAAAGAAATTAAGATATAAGACTTGAGCAAAATTAAATTTTCTTTTAGTCTGCATTACTTTCAATTTTCTCAAAAATTTTCAAAAGTTACTATATATGCTTGTTTTCAACATATTAGTTTGTTCAATCAAAAATAGCAGTCGAATATCTTAATAACAAATATGATAACATATTATACACATTATTCATCTGCAAATGTCAAAGACCAAATTAACTGGATAGCAATCTACAGATGGTTTAATGAATTCTGCTATATTTTGACATGCTTATTAAAGGAATAACTAAAAATAAAAATGACTAGTATATATCCTGTGTCTATAATTCTGCTAATTGTGTTCTTTTAACTATTTACTGAGTAGATACTGAAAGTCCTAATTTGCTTCTTTAAATGTACTTTACTCCTGTTACTGTAGAAGAATCTCATTTACCTTCACTTAATTACATTTTGTTAATCAAAGCAATACATCTATGCAGACATTCCTTTACTCGTTATCTTCATATCTGATTAATACAAGTGACTTTTCTAAATGATCCTCTAAGTGTATTAAACATTAGGTGAAGTAGTAACTGAACTTATTTTGATTTTGAAAATTGACATCCTGAGTTGGAAGAAGAAACCATTGTAATTCCCTAATTGTGTTTCTTAATCTCACTGCTTTATAAAACTGACTAGACCATGTCATCTCAGGTATGTATTCTATGTTTTCCTATTACTAAAAGCTACTGCCAAAAACATTTCATGATCTATGCTGTAGCAATGTCTTTGCTAAAGTTCTTTCTATGCATTATCTGACTAGTGTTCTTCAAAAGTGTCAGGGTCATAAATGAATACCAAAAAGGTACCATCACCCAAACAGAAAGACACCCTACAGTGTGGGAGAAGATCTTTTTACAGAATTATTTCAGGTAAAGGACTAATGGAGAATAACAAAAGTATATAAAGAGCGTAGTAAACTTAGCACTAAAAAAATTAGAAAAATAGATGAGGACAGAAACTTCATCAAAATGTTTCCTTTATTTGAAAAGTAGAAAAACTCCTCTAGCATGATGTTCCAACCTTCTCTACTAAAAAAAAGTACTGTGCACTCTCAGATCCTTCCTACTGTGATTTTTTTTTTTTCTGTTACATTTCTGTTTGGCATAAATTTCATCTTAGAATTGAGAGCTTCAAGATGAAATCAAAGCATATGTTTACCAATATAAAGGCTGGAAAAATATGGGCAGTTTTTGCTACTATTTGTCTAGAAGGAAACTATCACAGTACTAAGAGCAAAAAATATATAAATTGTGTTGCAGTTTTAAATAAATTTTAGACTTGAAAATAAAACTTCAGTTTAAGATTCACATGCATTTTTTTCTTTTTGAAATAACTTTGTATGCATAGATACATTTCAAAATAGATTTCCTTGCATCCCTTCACTCAGCTCCTTTTAATATAAATGCATTGACTATAAGTAACATAACTATGAAAAGGAAATTAAAACTCAGCATGCTAGTAATTAAACATCAGATTGTATTAGGTTTCTCCAGAAATTTCATACTCACTTTCTCCTCCAGAATCTAAAATTTCATGTCATAGCGTGACTACTTGATCTTCTCTATTCTGTGACAACTAGGATTCTTTTATGACCCTGACAATTTTGAAGAATACTAGTCAGATAATGCGTAGACATAACTTCAGTTAAGTTTCAAAATGATAATGTGATGATTTAACATTCAAGCAGTTGGAAATACAGACTCTGGATCCAAAATAACTCAACCAGACTGGGTTTTGAATTAAAAATAAAAAAAGGCTAGATAATACATAATTGCTCCTGTTTTGTGCATATGGCTCAACTCCATTCTGTTTTCCTAGAATTCAAGGAAGAATAAATAGAAGATATTTTGCCAAAAAATGTATAAAAATGAAAAAGGAGGATAGATGAAAAAAGTAAATCTGAATAGAAAACAGGTGCTGAAGCCCCAAAAGACACTATTAGTTTAGATTGCTTTTCCCAGAAGATGAACTTCTCTTGTCAATAGTCTGTGAGAGGGTAGACATTCTATATTGTGTTTTCACAAAACTTAGAGGCAAAGTGTCCTTCCTTCGGTTCTGAAAAGAAAACCAAAGATCTCTCAAGAAAAATAAAGAAACCTTCAGTGTAAGAGGCCATCAAATATTTCAAAATTTCCCAAACCCATATCTGTACAATTGTCAAGAGAACTTTCTCTGGGAAAAGCAAAAATCCCAAAATGGAAGGGACAAGAAGGCTCACAAGGTCACGTTTCAGATGGAGATGTCAAATGCATCCTCATTCTCCTCTCAAACTCCAGAGAGCCATCACTTTAATTCTGATCAAAGTCATGGTGACACAGGAGATGTTCGTTCCTCTAAGAATTCCACGGAAGACAAAAGTCTTTTCCACTGAGGCATAAAATACTAGATTTCCAGTGGGTTTGTCCTTGTCTGGAAATAGCTTAGCTTAATCACCCTCTTCACTCTCTTCCTTGGTGCCACATAAGTGAATTCATTATGACATCTCCAATATGGCCATCCCCTTCAACATCTCAGACAAAAACTTGGTAACCTCCAATACTGCAAGGTCTAATTGTGTGTGTGTGTGTGTGTGTGTGTGTGTGTGTGTGTGTGTGTGTGTGTATAAGGAAAACAAAAAGTGATTTGTCTCTTTAAAGAAAGAAATATAAAGAAAGAGAAGGAAATTTTGGTGTCTTTCTCCTCTAAATATCTTTAAAATATAGTAAAATGAAATAAAATAGGTAAATCTACCTTTCACATCCTACACTGAATATAATCTGAGAAACTTTTAAATCTTTATCTGTATTAAATCCCAAATTAGGGGGTCGGGTGGTAGCACAGATGGTTAAGAGCAAGTGGCCCAAAGGGTAAGGACCGGCTTAAGGATCCAGGTTTGAGCCCCTGGCTCCCCACCTGCAGGGGGGGGTCGCTTCACAAGCAGTGAAGCAGGTCTGAAGATGTCTTTCTCTCCCCCTCTCTGTCTCCCCTCCTCTTCCATTTTTCTCTGTCCTATGCAACAACTACTACCACAAGGGAAACAAAAGGGGATAAATAAATAAATAAATATAAAAAAGAAAGAAAATTCATTATTAAAAAGAAAAAAAATCCAAATTAGTATAGTACTTCAGAGGCATATTATTTAGGCATATTATAAGATACATATTATTTTTAAAGGACACTAGCATTACTTCCAAAATAAAATAACTATTCCCTTATCAATAAAAACGAACAAAACCAAAAAACATTCATGTATGTTTAAGTCCAAAGCTCAGTTACAGTTTCCAAAATATAGCATACTGTACAGTATCCAGTATCTTGTATATAGCTGTGCTATTAGATGCTTCTAATCTACTTGGTCTAGGCTTTTGAGAGAGTCGGCATATCAAATACACAGCCTATATATTAAAAAGATTCAGTTTGTGTTTTGAAAAACTTTGAGACATACAATTGATTTTCCCCCTCTCATATTGATTAACTACTGATTTATATGTCTACATTTTGCTAGGAGTGTACATAAACAATATAGCAAAATTACTTTACATTTAGTAAAATATAACTAATTTTACTATTTTGATTTAAATAGAATTATTCAAAGCTATTCCCAGAGGAGTAAACTATTTATAATGATGCACTATAGAACACAACATTGATATTTATTGATTGATTGATTGCAATCTTGCTACTACCAGCAGTTATTTTCAGAAAACTGTCTAAAGGTGGCATGCTCACTAAGGAACTTCGTTAAGGATAGTCCCTGTCTTCTGCCCTGGCAGTTTATGACTAGTGTACTATGCTGATTTCGATAAAAATTAAGTCCCTGAAGTTATTCACAAATAGAAATCTGCATTCAGAACTTTGTTTTCCTATGAAAAGGTATAGTTCAGTCCACACTATGTTCTTTTCAGGTTTTATAGCAGTTGTGTTTACTTCTACTCAGGAGTGCTTTGATGTGCCTAAAATTCGTAACCTTCACTTCTCCTCCAAAAAAGAAAATCCAAAATGACAGAAGGCGATGTGATCATTCCTTAGACAACTTGTGACAATCTTAAGATTTGAGTCACTCAACCCTGTTCAGGAAAACATACAAAACTTTCAGGAATATAATGGCAACCAACTAAAGAAAACAAACTCACAAAGATAATTTTTTTCTTGAATCTGAGACTTCTCAAATGCAATTCTCTGCTCTGCCACTGAGTTACTTCTCCAACCATAACTATAATCTTTCCTCTATGAATACTTCACCTGAAAGAGAATGTCTGAATAATTTTCATGGCAATAATGTAATAAACTTTTATTTTGCATTTTTAATTGATATATGCTTTGCCATACTGATTATTTTATAAAACAATTAAGAAGCATATCTTATTACTTTAAAAATTTTATTAAACAAAGATTTCTCTAACTCTGGTAAGTTTCTGGACCAGAGACATTCTTTTTTAAAGTTTTTAAAAACCAATTTATTATTTATTGTTAATGTATTTATTTATTTATTTATTTATTATTGGATGGAGACAGAGAGATATTGAGAGGGGAGGGGAAGGTAGGGAAAGAGACAGACACCTGCAGCCACGTTTCACCACTCCTGAATCTTTCTCCCTTCAGGTGGAGACCGGGGTTTGAACCGGGGTCCTTGCGCACTGAAATGTGAGCACTTAACCAGCTGTGCCACTGCTTGGCCCTAACTCAAATTCTTCTATATGCCGAATATGTTAAGGTGTACAGCATTTCAAACTCAATATTACAAAGCAGAACCATTAACTTTTGTTACTAAGCTTTTTTCTCCCACAATATTGCCTATTAGTTATAATTTATAGTCTTTCTGGGAAAACACCTTTTTCCTGACTTTTTAACAAACTCTCCAAAAATCAAATATTGAAAAAAAATTGTCAACTACAATCTTACAACATATTGTAAATCATCACTTCCCCCCATTTATAATGCTAAGATCTAAGTATAAGACTTGACCAGTTTTATTTTTCTCTCTAAAGTTCTTAACTGATCTTCATGATTATTTAAATTTTTTATTTATTTTTTTATTTATAAAAAGGAAACATTGACAAAATCATAGGATAAGAGTGATGGAACTCCACACAATTCCCACCAGCAGAACTCCGTATCCTATCCCTTCCCAGATAGCTTTCCTATTCTTTGATCTTCATGATTTTTATCCTTGTAGTTTATTATTTATTGCTCCTAATGATAATAGAGTTTAACTTCTAAATATTAAGGTCAGTTCGGGGTGGGTAGGCAAAGTAGCTCACTTGGAAATGGGTTTTTTTTTTTTTTTTTTTTGGCCTCTAGGGTTATTGCTGGGGCCTGCACTATGAATCCACTGCTCCTGGAGGCCATTTTTCCCCCTTTCGTTGACCTTGTTGTTATTATTGAATAGCACAGAGAGAAATCATGAGATGAGGCGAAGATAGAGAGGGGGAGAGAAAGACACATGCAAACCTGCTTCACCACTTGTGAGGTGACCCCTCTGCAGGCGGGGAGCCGGGACTCAAGCTGGGATCCTTACTCTAGTCCTTGTGCTTTGCGCCATGTCTGCTTAACCCACTGCACTACCACGCAGCCCAAAATGTATGCCCCTTTACCAAATATGTAATCCATTTTTAAGTTCAGTACCTCACTCATTGAAGGAAATTTTGGTGTCTTTCTCCTCTAAATATCTTTAAAATATAGTAAAATGAAATAAAATAGGTAAATCTACCTTTCACATCCTACACTGAATATAATCTGAGAAACTTTTAAATCTTTATCTGTATTAAATCCCAAATTAGGGGGTCGGGTGGTAGCACAGATGGTTAAGAGCAAGTGGCCCAAAGGGTAAGGACCGGCTTAAGGATCCAGGTTTGAGCCCCTGGCTCCCCACCTGCAGGGGGGGGTCGCTTCACAAGCAGTGAAGCAGGTCTGAAGATGTCTTTCTCTCCCCCTCTCTGTCTCCCCTCCTCTTCCATTTTTCTCTGTCCTATGCAACAACTACTACCACAAGGGAAACAAAAGGGGATAAATAAATAAATAAATATAAAAAAGAAAGAAAATTCATTATTAAAAAGAAAAAAAATCCAAATTAGTATAGTACTTCAGAGGCTACTGGAAATACATGTTTCTTTTTTCATTCTATTCTCTCCATAAACTGATTCCTTTTGAAATAAGTTTCATATATATATATATATATATATATATATATATATATATATATACATACATATATATATATATATTTTTTAACTGAACTCAAACCTCACACTAGCATGATTTTGTCATGTTGCTTCTTCATCCGGGTAAAAAGACAGAGAAACCACAGCTCCAGACTTCCTCTGGTGCCAAGAACCTCCTATAAGGATTTCAGGCTCAAATATGCCCCATGTACCCTGCAAGGAACAAATACTACGTACTAAACTATTTTACCAGCCCCTAAAATTATTTTTTCTAACATGCTTTTAAGGGAACTCAATGGTTAATAAGATATAAGCAAAGATTTTTAAGGTAATGTCAGAAATGTACCTACAGTGGCAGCAAGAGACTCTCTGGCCTGAGGCTCCAAAGACCTAGGTTCAATCCCCAGCACCAGCATAAACCAGAGTTTAGCAGTGCTCTGGTAAAACAAAACAAAACAAAACAAAACAAAACAAAACAAAACAAAACAAAAGGACTTAAATCCCTCCTCCCACCACCCTATAACCCTAAGTCCTATCTAACTGTGTGAGTTTGTTATGGTTACTTTAAACAAAGTACCTGACAATGAATAATTCTTACTCTGTTTTTGGTCTTTCCAATTAATAGTATCCTAGAATGTGATTATGTCATTTAAACGTGGTGGTCATTTTAAAACTATAGAGATAATAGAGAGATGGTGTAGAAGATGTCTACAGTGATTCAGAATATTTGCTAAATCTGGATGTATCTTGTTCCATGATTGTGTCAATGTGTGTGTTGTCATTTGAATTTTCTATTACATGTAGTTGACTTTAGTCTTTATTTATACAGGATAAAGACCTAGAGCAGTGGTAAATAACAAGGTTATGCAGTTCTCTTGCCTGAGGCTCCAAACTCCCAGGGTCAATCATCTGCACCACCATAAACAAGAGCTAAGCAGTGATATGGTAAACAAAACAAAACAACACAGAGGGAGTCAGTAGCGCAGCAGGTTAAGTGCATGTGGCACAAAGCGCAAGGACCAGTGTAAGGATCCTGGTTCAAGCCCCTGGCTCCCCACCTGCAGAAGAGTCACTTCACAAGCAGTGAAGCAGGTCTGCTGTTGTCTATCTTTCTCTCCCCCTCTCTGTCTTCCCCTCCTCTCTCCATTTCTCTCTGTCCTATCCAACAATGACAAACCAATAACAACAATAATAACTACAACAATAAAACAAGGGCAACAAAAAAGGGAATAAGTAAATAAATATAAATTTAAAAAAAAAAACAGAATAAGCAGAGCCATCACCACAAGATATGAAACTGTATATCTGATTTTCAAGAGGATGATGGATGTATTAAACAGTGTAATTGGGCAGTAAACTTAAAGGGTATAATTTTGCTAGTTATGAGTTTTGAGAAAATACAAATTAAATAATGAAATTTGTAGTCTTCCTCTCCTGAGTTTACTACTGTTTGCCTCTCTGTCAACAAGTAATCTGACAGCAAGGATAGGAAAATAGGGCAATGTTTTAAACAGAAATAGTTAAGCTAAAGAGCAGGGGGGTGGGTACTGATGCACCTGGTAGAGCACATATATCACAATGCCCAAGGGCTGGAGTCTAAACCAGTATTCAGCGGTAAAGGAATACTGCATTTCTCTCGGTATAGGTATAGGTATAGGTATAGGTATAGGTATAGGTATAGGTATAGGTATAGGTATAGGTATAGGTATAGGTATAGGTATAGGTATAGGTATAGGTATAGGTATAGGTATAGGTATAGGTATAGGTATAGGTATAGGTATATGTCAGGCATTAAGCCAGGCCCCCTGCTCCATCCTGCATTGCTGATATTATGGCCTATTTACATAATCATTGTTCTGCCTGAAAGATCCCCAACCATCCCAATTGATCTATCTTCTTTCTACCTGGAGACCCACCCTGCCTGCAGGATAACATTAATCCCAATGGTTAAAACCCTCGCAACAGTTGCTAAGGAAGCTTCCACCTTCCCAGTGTGCTTTTGCCTTTCTCTACCGCCTTTCCTAGCCATTTCCGTTTCTGACTTGCCACTTCTAGTTTTATCCTATAAAAGCATTGGCTCTCTGATCAGTAGATCCTTTTGCATTACCACACTGCCACGAGTTCCTGAGTCATCTGTCTCCCACGTTGCTGAGTGAGTAGCAGTCCAGGCTGAATCCCATCAAATTCTCTCCAAACTAGAGAGCACGTTCCCAGGGAAGAAGCACCCCCACGCTAGCCCAGCATATATATATTTTTTTTTTCTGAATTTTCCAGTCTCAATAAATAAAAAAAAAAAAAGTGACCAGAAGCTGTGGATTTTACGGACACATGACAGGCTCTAGTGATCAACCTGGTAGCAATAAAGAGAGGGAGAGGGAAAAATACAACAGCTAAACTAAAAAGTAAAATTGAGAGGCAGAATAGTAGACAAGGAGTAGCACCTGACGGCATCAGCAAGCAAGAGTATATACCAATGCAAAACTCAACTAGCAATATAAAGTAAATAATAATAATAATAATCATGTGAGCATAGATTTCATTATGATCTGTTCTTGGAAGGCATGTACATCATATTGATTTGATTAACTGATTAGGGGCTAATTATTGATTAAAATCATGAACAAAATTGAAAACAATAAATTGACCTCTACATTTTGTGAATTTAATTGATCTTATTTTAATCATTATAAAAGACAAACCATGAGACTTATAATTGCATTTCAATTTATTCTTTATGATGATATGAATGATAACAAGAATACAGGATGAATGTAGAGATAAGAACACCAATAAATACACATATATAAACACAAATACATATATATATTTCATTTTGTAACAGTTTCTTTAATTCATTATTAAAGAGAAGTATTAATTTGGGAAATATGTTTTCTTAAAAATATAGAGCATATATATTTTTATAAACTAATTAGATAATATATTTGAAACACTACAACTCATTAGTTTACCACTCAAACAATTACACAAAATATGTTTATTCACATTACTTTTTGCCATATTGCTCATATATGTAACCCTTCCTTTTCAGTTTTACTGATTATCCAGCTGCATCCTGACCCTAGTAATAGCCTTGAGACATGACTAGGCAGAGTATGGATTTTAAGAACATGAGTAGAAAGAAAAGATAATTGTTAGTTAGCCAAGAAGCTTCTGGAGTCCTGGTAACAGAGTAATGACAGAACAGTTTTTGGAGATAATGATGCAATTAAATGATTTTGTAGTCACCTATCTTTGACAAGTGTGTAACACAATAGAAAGATTAGATGCTTATGTTATGTTGACCTCTAAAAAAAGCAAGTAAATATTCTGAAATAATTATAGAAAGTATCTTTACAGCTAAATTAATATAAATTTGTCTTTGTATTTTACTTTATGCTATATATATCACAACTTACTTAATCTGTCTTTAAATCAGGAAAGTCATTATTTCACTAAATTATCAAATATCGAAGATTCTAGAAAAAAAATTTTAAAAGCCTATAACATTCTCTTCTAGTTCAGGATATATTTTAACTATATTAATGGTATTATGTTCTTTAAAAAATGCATGTAAGCAATTAGAATTTTTGTTTTGTATTTAAGTGAGATAAGTTAGAAGGAAAAAAAATCTAATACTAGATAAGATATAAAGAAGCAAAGTAGAAAGCATATTGTGAAATGTGAACTAGATGTAGTGTTTTAACCAAAGCAAAGGACTCTGAGGAAGGAGGGAAAATGATAGGACAGGGCTCTGGGCCAGAGCATAATAGTGAGAAAGGACCCAATTGGAGAAGTGTTGGGCCAGATATCTATGCATGATAATGTATTTGGACAGGTAATTGCTTTGCTATGCATACAACCCAGGTTTGAACCTGGTCCCCACTGCATTGAGGGAAATACCAACACTCCTAATATCTTTCTTTTTCTCCGTCTGTCTCAAAAAGTTGACCAAGAAAGGTAAAGTTCAGAAATGACAGCAAATGGGGATATTTATATAATATTTTGTCATATTAATATACAGCAAACCCTAACAAAAGGACTTTTCTTTTTTTTAATTTAGTACATATTTTATTATTTATTTATATATTTTTTAATTTTTTATTTAAGAAAGGATTAATGAACAAAAACATAACGTAGGAGGGGTACAATTCCACACAATTCCCACCACCCAATCCCCATAACCCACCCCCTCACATGAAAGCTTTCCCATTCTCTAGCCCTCTGGGAGCATGGACCCAGGGTCATTGAGGGTTGCAGAAGGTAGAAGGTCTGGCTTCTGTAATTGCTTCCCCGCTGAACATGGGCGTTGACTGGTCGGTCCATACTCCCAGTCTGCCTCTCTCTTTCCCTAGTAAGGTGTGTCTCTGGGGAAGCTGAGCTCCAGGACACATTGGTGGGGTGTTCAATCCAGGGAAGCCTGGCCAGCATCCTGGTGGCATCTGGAACCGGGTGATTGAAAAGAGAGTGAACATACGAAGCCAAACAATTTGTTGAGCAATCATGGATCCCAAGCTTGGAGTAGTGGAGAGGAAGTGTTAGGGAGGTACTCACTGCAAACTCTAGTGTACTTCTGCTTTCAGGTATATATTTTGCAGTAGTTTATGGATACATGTGCACATAAGCTCTCTCTCACAGAAACTGGTGTATATCTAGGTTATGGGACTTTGTTAGAAAGTGAACTACCTGAGATGAAATTAGAGTGTACTATAAAAGGAAAGGTCTCACCCGAGTAATGAAGCTGAAGGGTTGTCATTCCACACGTGAAGTCTCTGGACACAGTCTGAGATGAAGCATGTTGAGGTGGCAATCGTTGCGTTGGTTAGGTTGTGATCGGCGGATGCAATATTATTTGGTTTGGATTGGGAGACGCATACGGGAAAGTGGGCCCTATCCAAGGGTTCCTGGACTGGAGGAAGTAGGGGCTCTATAGTGGAGATGTGAGGTTCCTGCTGTCTTAGGGTTCAAAAAGACAATCGATAGTTAATGTTATCATCACATTATTTGTTAATTGGGTTAACTTTGAAAAGTCCCTTTGTTATAGTTTGCTGTACAGTATCCAGTATCTTGTATATAGCTGTGCTATTGGATGCTTCTAATCTACTTGGTCTAAGCTTTTGAGAGAGTCCGCATATCAAATACACAGCCTATATATTAAAAGGATTCAGTTTGTTTTTTGAGAAACTTTGAGACATACAACTGATTTTCCCCCTCTCATATTAATTAACTACTGATTTATATGTCTACATTTTGCTAGGAGTGTACATAAACACCATTCCCACCACCAAAGGACTGTGACCCATCCCTCCCGCCCACTCCCACCCCCCACTGGCCCAGGAAGCTGCATGTCTACCCCTCACCACTGGGTTTTTACTTTGGTGCCCTACTCACAATTTGATCAGGTCCTGCTTTTAGTTTCCCTTTCAGATCTTCTTAGTCAACTTCTGTTGATGAGTGGGAACATCCCATACTCATCTTTATCTTTCTGACTTAGTTGACTTAACATAATTCCTTCTAGCTCTGTCCAAGATGGGTCAGAGAAGGTGGGTTCATTGTTTTTGATAGCTGCGTAGTATTCCATTGTGTATATATACCACAGCTTTGTCAGCCACTCATCTGTTGTTGGGCACCTGGGTTGCTTCCAGGTTTTAGCTATTATGAATTGTGCTGCTATGAACATAGGAGTACACACCTCTTTTTGGTTGGGTGTTATGGAGTCCTTGGGGTATAAGCCCAGGAGAGGAATTACTGGATCATATGGAAGGTCCATGTCTAGCCTTCTGAGAGTTTTCCAGACTGCTGTCCACAGAGGCTGTACCAATTTACATTCCCACCAGCAATGTAAAAGGGTTCCTCTGTCCCCACATCCTCTCCAGCATTTTTTGCTGCTGTCCTTTTTGATGTATGCCATTCTTACAGGAGTGAGGTGGTATCTTAGTGTTGTCTTAATTTGCATTTCTCTGACAATCAGCGACCTAGAGTAGTTTTTCATATGTTTGTTAGCCTTTTGGATCTCCTCTGAGGTGAATGTTTTGTTCATATCCTCTGCCCATTTTTGGATGGGGTCATACAAAAGGACTTTTCAAAGTTAACCCAATTACCAAATAATGTGATGATAACATTAACTATCCATTGTCTCTTTGAACCCTAAGACAGCAGGAACCTCACATCTCCACTATAGAGCCTATATTTCACCCATCCTGGAACCTTAGGATAGGGCCCACTTTCCTGCATGCCTCTCCCAATCCATATCAAATAATACTGCATCTGCCAGGCACAACCTAAGCAATGCAACGATTGCCACCTCAACATGCTTCAGCTCAGATTGTGTCCAGAGACTTCAGGTGTGGAAAGACAACCCTTCAGTTTCATTACTCGGGTGAGACCTTTCCTTTCATAGTATACTCTAATTCCATTCCCAGGTGGATCACTTACTAACAAAGTCCCAAAACCTAGATATAGACCAGGTTCTGTGAGAGAGAGCATAGGTTCACACGTATCCATAAACTATTGCAAAATATATACCTGAAAGCAAAAGTACACTAGAGTTTGCAGTGAGTACCTCCCCAACACTTCCTCTCCACTATTCCAACCTTTGGGTCCATGATTGCTCAACAATTTGTTTGGCTTTGTATGTGAACTCTCTTTTCAGCCATCAGGTTCCAGATGCCATAAGGATGTCGACCAGGCTTCCCAGAACTGAAGACCCCACCAATGTTTCCTGGAGCTCCGCTTCCCCAGAGACCCACCCTACTAGGGAAAGAGAGAGGCAGACTGGGAGCATGGACCAACCAGTCAACGCCCATGTTCAGCAGGGAAGCAATTACAGAAGCCAGACCTTCCACTTTGTGCAACCCACAGAGTCCCTGCGTCCATGCACCCAGAGGGATAGAGAATGGGAAAGCTATCAGGGGAGGGGATGGGATATGGAGATTGGGTAGTGGGAATTGTGTGGAGCTGTACACCTCCTACCCTATGGTTTTGTTAATTTATCCTTTCTTAAATAAAAAAATAAATTCAAAAAATTTGTCATATAAGAAGAAAACTTCATATATAAGACAGCCTTACATTTAAAATGTGTATCTTAATAGAGACTAATCAGAATTTGTATCAATTATGCTTCCTTAGAGTGAGGATGTTATATGTGGCAATTATCTTCATAGAAGAGTTTAAATATATCATTAAAGTTTGCTGGGTACAGATGATATATATAGAGAGACAATAATAGATGATAAATTGATTCATAGATAGACATACATGGATAATGATACTTTATATACATTTATGCTTATAGACACACAAAAATATACCTAGGCATTAAATGCTTCCCCCTTTTGCATTCTCCTTTAAAATAGAAACTATAACAATTAGATTGAATTAGTACATATCATCAGGGACAACACTAAAGGCACAAGTGTGTTCATGTCTGCTGTATGGGAGCCAGAGCTATTCAGTTTTGCTTTAAGCTTCTTTAGTAAAAACAACCCAGGAGACTGCATTCTTATATCACTTGGGGGTACCTCTTATGGTACATATTAATTTACATTGGCAGGAAGTTTTGGAAGTCAGCCATTTGCTGGCTTTCCAAGTATGAATTGTACAGCTGACATGTTGCAGCTGTAGGTAGGTACAGAAAAGTAGGAACCATGAGAAGCCAATGCACATTATTGTTGATTTCTTTGAGGTGGTATGCAAAATATTCAGGACTGATAAACTATTAAAATTGGAAACATACAATTTAACTTTATCTGAGGAAGTTAGCTTGAATATTAATAGGATTAAATTGTTTTCTCTAATACAAATATTTAAGTTAAGTAAGTGACCACAAGATAGCTGGCAAACAAAATTATATCTAATCAAAAAGACTAGATCTATTTTTGAGACTGCTTCTAAAAAATCATTTCCTTGCTAAAGAATTCTCCATCTATTCATATTGACGTATATAAAAATATTAATATATTTTCAGCAGTAATGGTAAGACTCACATAAGCTGCTACTTACATTCAATAGTTTACAATTAAAGGGCTTAAAATATGAATTTAGGGGGTAAAGAAGGGAAAAATGTGGTCTATAACCAGAATGGCACACACAAAGATATCATTTTAATTGAGCTTTTAAAAGTGTTTTATTCGATTTTAATATACAAAATTTGAAAGATAATTAATCTATTTCAACTATTCATAATTCCAAATAGCCCAATTTAAACCAGTTCCCATAAGAAATATTAAGTCTCATTATTATTGAAAATTGCATATCTTTAAATTAACCCATTGATTTGCTAATTAGAGCCTCTACTTCTGGAAAAATTACTTCTTTTATCTTCATTGGAGGACAGAGGAATATATGAGAATGTATTTTGAATTCATATTTTTTAAATTGACTTAAATAATGGGCATTTGTATACACTTGTGAAAATATTATTTTAATATTATCAAATATTAATATAAAAGTAGTAAAATCATTGTCTTCAAGCAAACATACACTCAAAACTGCAGTTTTTAAAGCAACCACCTTGGGAAATGTTAAGTACACTGACATTTTGACGTACTTTGTTTTGGAGAATAAATTGTGCTATTTTTAACGCTAATTTATATATATATATATATATATATATATATATATATATATATATATAATACATATATATATATATTGCCTCTAGGGTTATTGCTGGAGCTTGGTGCCTGCACTACTAATTCACTGCTTCTGCAGGCCATTTTTCCCATTTTGTTGCCTTTGTTGTTGATGTTGTTATTGTTGCCGTTGTTGTTGTTGGATAAGACAGAGACAAATGGAGAGAGGAAGGGAAGACAGAGAGGGGAAGAGAAAAATAGACACCTACAGACCTGCTACTCAGCCTGTGAGGCAACTCCTCTGCAGGTGGGGAACTAGGGACTTGAACTTGAATCCTTTTGCTGGTCCTTTAGCTTTGCACCATATGTGATTAGTCTGCTGCGCTATAGCCTGGCCCCCTTTTAACACTATTTTAATGATATGATGCATCCATCAAGTGTTCTATCTTTGAGAATGAATCTGATATTAAATAAAATGTGCACTAGTTGAGTACACTTAGGTTGAAAATCAGTAATGTAAAGTAACTATGTCTAAGGTCTGAAGGGTAATACTATTAAAGATCCAGTGGAGTTGAGTAGAATACTATTATTTTACATAAAAATGCTGCTGCTGGGGCCAGGCAATGGCACATCTGGTTAAGCGCTCACATTACAGTGGTGATCAGGGATCTAGGATCAAGCCCCTGGTTCCCACCTGCAGGGGCAAAGCTTCACTAGCAGTGAAGCAAGATTGCAGGTGTCTCTCTGTATCTTTCCCCTTTCTACCTTCCCCTCCCCTCTCATTTTTCCTGTTACTATCCAATAATAAATAAAAATTTTAAAAGATGAAAATTTTAAAAATAATACTGCTTTAAATAATTTTCAGATTCTTATGAAAAACAAAAGTTTATGACAGTTTTGTGTTATTAAAATTAGATTAAAATATTAAATTACTTACTGCATGTACCTAGAACCCCTCAAAAAGTAGTTACTATTTTTAATAGTGGGGTGGTGATTTTGAATCACATCTTGATAGAGTTGTGTTAAATCCACAAAAGCACAATTAATTTTAAAATAAAAATAAGTTTCATTAGCACATCCAAAATAAATATATTTAAATATTCCATAGATATAAAAATATTTGAGGGGTCAACTAGGAATAAAAAAGGAGATCACCTGGAACTGCAACAAGGAAGGACTAGAATGACTTCTGAAAACCACCAAACCACCCTGAGTGCAAACGTGGCTCATGGACAGGGAGTAGCATAAGGAGAGATTAAGTGGCTGGTAACAGACTGGCACTTTACCAGTTAAGGCACCACCTACAGTCTGTTTTACTAAAAAAAAAAAAAAAAAAAAAAAAAAAAAACTGCTGAAAGGAGGAGAGGATTCCCCTAAGACTCACCAAATGCAACGTCGGGGGGTTGGGGGGGTTGTGCTGACATCTGGGACAGAGAACTGAACAGTAAACTCAGGAGAAGATCCACACCTTGGTGGTCTAGCAGTGGGGCTGTAGTGGGAGCCTTTCCACATTGTTCTCCTGATGAGAACATGGTGAATAATTGCCTCAGAACCTACAGACTTGTTTAGAAACTCACAGGGCCTAGCAGTGCTGCCTGGCTTGGAGAAAAGCTGAATTATGCCTGGAGATTTGGATCCTTGAGGTGCAAGAGTCTCTTTGCATAGCCACTGTGCAAATACTCCCCCACCTAACTTTACCTCTTGGTCATGAGTGAGTGATTAAGCTAAGAAATATACTTATAGTTTAAAAGCCCTCAGGCTCCCATAGCCTACAGGGAAGAAATAGAACAAAAGAGACTTTTAACAGCCTCTGTGCCCCAACTCAGGGATTAAAATAATATTAAAAACAACTGTTAATTTCCATAACTGTGAACTCTTTAAGTACCTTACTTAGACATAAATTAATCCAGGCAAGAGTGATCAGTAATTTGAAAAGTACTGAGAGAGGGACATCATAACATACTATATAGAAGAGTTAAACCAACAAGAAGAAATGTTGGAGAAATGAACCAGGATGAGAGTTCAGCTAAAAGGCCCCCAAAGATTGAACTACAAAATGAGGTCAACATCCAAACTCTCTTTAAGGAAATATTCACAGGAGTGAGTAAAGAGATTGAAAGAATTGTCATCAGAAATGCAGAAACAACAAATGAGATTCTGTAAGAAAACAGTTATCTCAAGGTTATTAGAGATCTGAAAGCTGAAATAGCTGAGCTAAGAACACAATTAGCTGAACAAGCTAAAACAGTACGAGTACAGGGTAACAGAACAGATGAACTACAGAAAACAGAGAGGAGGGAGAATAGATAAATGAGGATGAATTAGAAACAACAGAAAACTGAAGAGATCTCAAAAAGAGATTAAGAGATTCTGAAAACGACAGCTGAGATGGGATGACTTCAAAAGAAATAATATGTGCATTATTGGCTTACCAGAGGAAGAAAGAGAGGGAGGGGAAGAAAGCATTAACAGGATGTTCCACCATCCGGCACCAACAGCTTTATTTTTTATGAGAAAGAGATCAGAGCACCATAACATGGATTGTGGTTGTGCAGGGGATTGAGCCTGGAAACTCTGGTTCTTAAAGCAATCGTTGCCTCAATTCAAATATATATGTATTATATCTTATTATGAATTATAATATCACACCGTTTATGTAGAAAAGTCAGAAATAAGCAGAAGATTTCTGAAACTAATTCTATACGATAACTATAAACCAAAGCTGAGCAGTGCTCTGATAGGAAAAAAAAAAAAGGACATGTGCACATTTGTATTATCTTAATAGGAGTCTGCATTTATTTAATTTTATTCACCAGTATTATACACAATGTAGAGTTTATTTGTTTTAGTACTTGTATAGAATTTTTTCACAATTAGCCATTCTTGAACTCATGCTTGTAATTAGTATTAGATACAGAGTAACGCATAGTGATAATTTCTTAGCTTAACATTTCTTGGCTTGTTGCATTTCCTTTTTATTTTTAAGAACACAGTTTCTACTCACTTCAATGCTTCTTTTAAACAAGTCTGAAAAACTGAGACTTGATTCTGAAGAAATTTGAACCCAAACTATTGCAATAACAGTTTGCTCACTGAGGTCTGCTTGGAGGTCCTAATTGGTATGAGAGAAGCATGAGTTGAAGGCAGCAGCTCAATTTGTATGCAGGAGTCTGTAGAGAAGTGTGATAGTCATACCACAAGTAGAAAGCAGTAAGTCAACAGTTCAGGACTAGTCAGTCAAAAGACTCAAGGTCACTTCCTTGTTTCTATGTCTCTTACAAAGAGTTATTTAGAGGTAGGAGATGGGAGAAATGAATATTTCATGAAATATAGCACCAGAGGAAAAGGAAGAAAAATGTCTATTCTACTATGTAGCTCCAGAGCTGAGTAAAAGATAGTAGAGCCCAAAATGTCATAGGCAAATCTTCACTCTTCTACTTCACATTTGGACAAGGAGAACTTGGAAGTGACAAGTGATGTATCATTTTCCTCTATAGTAAGTTTGTATAATAGACAAGTACAAGAAAACAATCTTCCATCAGCACCTACGAAATAATTTATTGCGTCAAAAGCAAAATCTAGAAATATTCCCAAGCTACTGTAAAAGGTTTTACTACTTAAATTGCCATGGAAATATCCACCCCTATTTTTATTTAATGTTTGAAAATTTGGTAATATTCTCAGCTGTATATTACACAGACACGAAGATTTGAATTTATAATAACAGGGATATTTAAAAGAGTGTATCTTTTACATTACTGCTAATTAGATACCCTAGGAAATTTCAGTAGATCTCACTTCAAATCTTGTGACATGATGTGGGTTAAAAGAGAAATGGAAAAAAAATTAAAACAAAACAAAAAATAAAGAGAAATGGATTTTTTAAAAAATGAGAAAAAAATAGAGAGGAGGAAAATACCAATAAGAGAAAAAAAAATCAATGAGAAAAATAAGGAGGAAAAATATGATTTTTCAATATATGATATACGGTTGCAGATTGCTAATAAATTATATTAAAATTAAGTGTATTGGTACTATGGATGCGAATCAGTAGGGAAATTCAGGGCTTTTATATGTGAGATGCAGAGCTCAATTCCAGCTTCCAGAAATCCCACAGTGACATTCTGGCACTCATTCTCTCTATCTAAAAAAAAAAAAAGCGAACAACAAGAACAAAATCAATGTGGAGGTTGGTGGTAGCGCAGCAGGTTGAAAGCACATGGCTTGAAGCTCAAGGATGGGCTAAAGGAACCCGGTTCCAGCCCCCAGGTCCCCACCTGCAGGAGGGGTCGCTTTATGGGTTGTGCAGCAAGTCTGCAGGAGTCTATCTTTCTCTCCCTAGCCCTCTATTCCCCTCCTCTCTTGATTTCTTTCTGTCCTATCCAACAACGACGACGGCAATAACAACAAGGATAAACAACAAGGGCAAAAAAGAAAGAAAAATGGCCTCCAGGAGCAGTGGATTCATAGGGTAGGTAATGAGCCCCAGTAATAACCCTGAAGGCAAAAAAAAAATGTGTAGGAGTGTAGTAATGGGTAAACAGTAATGCAATGCAAGTCTATGTCCAAAGCCTAGCTAGTTTATTGATTGAAAGGTTATTGCAATGAATTTCACTTTGTTTTCCAATAACAAAAATTCACCAACCAACTAACTAAAAATCACCTCAAGGGAAATACATGTGGGCCACTCAATCGTTTAAATTAGATGGGGAAATGGTACAATTTCCTGAAGTAATAGTTGATATATTTTTTACTTATCTTTTTTTTTAAATTTTTTATTTAAGAAAGGATTAATGAACAAAAACATAAGGTAGGAGGGGTACAACTCCACACAATTCCCACCACCCAATCTCCATAACCTACCCCCTCCCATGATAGCTTTCCCATTCTCTAGCCCTCTTATCTTTATTTATTGTATAGAGACAGCCAAAAAATCCAGAAGGGGAAGATAGCAAGAGAAAGAGATTCTCCAGGTGGAGACCAGGGCTTGAACCCAGGTACTTGCATACTGTAACATGTGCACTATACCAGGTGTGCCACCAGCAGGACCTTTCTGTTTATTTATTTATTTTTTTTATAGAAAGGAAACACTGACTAAACCATAGGATAAGAGGAGTACAATGGGAGTCGGGCGGTAGCAGTGGGTTAAGTGCACGTGGCGCAAAGCACAAGGAACAGCATAAAGATCCGGGTTGGAGCACCTGGCTCCCACTTGCAGGGGAGTTGCTTCACAATCTGTGAAGTAGGTCTGTAGGTGTCTGTCTTTCTCTCCCCCTCTCTGTCTTCCCCACCTCTCTCATTTCTCTCTGTCCTATCCATCAACAATGACATCAATAATAACTACAAAAACAAAACAACAAGGGCATCAGAAGGGAATAAATAATTAAATAATAATAATAAATTATAATAAATTATAATTATTTATTAAATAATAATAAATATATTATTATGAATAATAATTATATTATTATAAATAATAATATTAAATATTTAATTATTTAATATTATTTATAATTATTTAATTAGGGGTACAACTCCCACCCCCTCCCCTGATAGCTTTCCTGTTCTCTAACCATGTGGGAGTATGGACCCAAGGTCATTGTGGGGTGTAGAAGGTGGAAGGTCTGATTTCTGAAATTGCTTCCCCACTGAACATGAGCCTTGACAGGTCAATCCACACTCCTAGCCAGTCTCTCTCTTTCCCTAGTAGGGCAGAGCTCTGGAGAAGCAGAGCTCCGGGACACATTGGTGGGGTTGTCTGTCCAGGGAAGTCTGGCTGGCATTGTGTTAGCATCTGGAATCTGGTGGTTGAAAAGAGAGTTAATATGCAAAGCCAAACAAATTGTTGACTAATCATGAGACTAAAGGCTGGAACAGTACAGATGAAGAGTTGGGGGGTGGGGGGTGGGGACTACATTTGTAGATAGCTAGCAGGCATATTTTAGTTGTATTACAAAGGGCCTGTGGCTACACTAGGTTTTTCTTTTTTTTCTTTTTCCCCCTGAGCCTGAAATCTGATATGCTGGTGGATCCAAGTTATTATCTGGGGAGATGATGTCATTCTGTGGTCATGAGTAGGAACATTCCAAGATGCCACAATTTCAGGACCTATCTTCCTCAGGTGTAGCATAGAGTATATTGTCCAGCCACCCTTCAGAGGATGGAACATTCTCTACTGTTGTTGATCTAAGTTGAGGGCAAAGTCCTATGGGGGCCCACAAAGGGATCTATTTGTTGTTCCTGATAGAGATGTCCTGTAACAATGGAGTGAAGTCTGGAGAAGTCTCACAAGGCTAGACATGGACCTTCCAAATGACCCAGGAATGCCCCTTCTAGGGATATAACCCAAGGACTTCAAAACACCCAACCAAAAAGATATGTGTACACCAATGTTCATAGTAGCACAGTTTGCAATAGCTAAAACCTGGAAGCAACCCAGGTGCCCAACAACAGATGAGTGGCTGACAAAGCTGTGGTATATATATATGGAATACTATGCAGTTATGAAGAACAATGAACCCACCTTCTAGGAACCAACCACCTTGGATGGGGCTAGAAGGAATTATGTTAAGTGAGATAAGTCAGAAAGATAAAAATTAGTATGGGATGATCCCATTCATAAACAGACGTTTACAAAGGAGAGAAAGAGAAACTGTAAACAGAATTTGACTGAATTTGGAGCATGGCACCAAAGTAAAAAGCCCTGGGTTGAGGGTGAGGGTGGATGTTAGGCTTCACAGAGTGGGTGGGGGTGGGAGAATGGGATGAGACACAGTCTTTTGGTGGTGAGAATGGTGTTTATGTACTCTCCTATTAATTTGTAGTTGTATAAATCACTATTTAATATGAGGGGAAAATTGATTGGGTGTCTCAAATTTTTAATACACAGAATAAGTCTTTTTAATGCATTGGCTGAGTCTGTGATATGTTAACTTTCCTAGGAGCTTGGACCAGGGAAAGCGGAAGCAACTGGTGGCACAACTATATACAAATAATTTAAAAGGACATAAATTATGGTGATATTGTATATGATACAGCAAATCCTAAATAGGTAGAATTCAAAGTTAACACAGTTGACAAATAATGTGGTTATAGCAATAACTATCTATTACCTTCTTAAACCCTAAGACAGCAGGAACTTCCCACTTCCTCTATAGAGTCTATAGTTCCCCCAGTCCTGGAATCTTTAGGGTAGGGCTCACTTTCCTGCATGTTTCTCTCAATTCATAGGAAAGGATATTGCATCCTCCAATCCAAACCTAATCAAAACAAGTACCACCTCAGCATACTTCACTTCAGACTGTGTCCAGAGATTTCAGGCATGGAATGTCAACCCTTCAGCCTCATTACTGGGCTGAGACCTTTCCTTTCATAGGATTATCTAACTCCATTCCAGGTGGTCCATTTCCTAACAAAGTCTCAAAAGTTCATGAGATAGAGCATATGTTCACATGTATCCATAAATTAGGACAAAATATATACCTGAAAGCAAAAGTACACAATAGTCTGTACACAGTGAGTCAGTATCAAGTTCATAATGAAATAGTATCTACGTAGACTTAGATACCCTCCTCACCTACCTGCTATTAGACTTCTCTCACTCATTCCAAAACTAACCTTTTACCTTTGTAAAAGCAAGGACTGCAAAAGCTGAATAAGGGCAAGAAACTGATATACTTTAATGATGACTCTTTAGTCACTGTCAGGCTACTCCATCAGCTGGAGCCCTAGTCGGGGAGTCCTAAGATTCCCAAACATACATGTTGGGCCTAGATCTCAAATAGATCACTCTCTTCATTATTACAGATCATCTCTATCAGGAACAACAAAATAGATCCCTTTGTGGGCCCCCATAGGACCTTGCCCTCAACTTGGATCAACAACAGTAGAGAATGTTCCATCCTCTGAAGGGAAGCTAGACAGTATACTATATGCTACACCTGAGGAAGATGGGTCAATATTGGGGCAGCTTGGAAAATTCCTACTCATGACCACAGAATGTGAGCTCAGATATACAGGGATGCAGAGGTCACATAGGCTCCTAAACTGAATATGGGCCCAAGATCACATCAGATTGCTGGGGTTTACAGTCAACAATATCTATGCCCCTTTCCCATATTAGGGAGCTACTCTCTTTCCCTGATTCAGCTTTCAGGTCCTTTTCCCAGCCATGACATCATTTCCCCAAACAATAACTTGTATCTGCCTGCATTTCAGATTTCAGGCTAAGGGGAAAAAAATAGTATAGTCATGGGCTCTTTGGACTATAGCTAAAATATGCCTACTAGCTATCTACAAAATGGAAAACCCCCCCCCCCCCCAACTCTTCATCTGCACCATTCCAGCCTTTAGGTTCAAGTCAACAATTTGTTTTGGTTAGTCAACAATTTGTTTGGCTTTGTATGTTAACCCTCTTATCAGCCACCAGGCTCCAGATTCTAGCATGATTCTGACTTGACTTCCCTGGACAGACAACCCTACCAATGTTTCCTGGAGCTCTGCTTCTCCAGAGTACTTCCCAACTAGGGAAAGAGAGAGGCAGGCTAGTAGTATGGATTGGCCTGTCAATACCCATGTTCAGTGGGGAAGCAATTACAGAAGTCATAACTTCCACCCTCTGTATACCACAATGACCTTGGATCCTCCCATAGGGGAAGGGATGGGATACGGAGTTCTGATGGTAGGAATTGTGTGGAGTTGTACCCCTCTTATTCTATGGTTTTGTCAATATTTCCTTTTTACAAATTAAAAAAAGAATTTGTAAAAGTTTAGCATATGTATTTCCTTTTCTAAGATTCTTGAAAATAAAAAAGGTTTGTGTTTTTGGTGTTTTTTTTTTTTAATGAAAACCAGGATTATCACTGAGGTTCAAAGTCTATAGTATATATCTGCCACTCCTGGTGACCATTTTTTTTTTTTTAGAGAGAGAGAGATACAGAGTAATTGAGAGTAATATGGGAGATAAAGAGGGAGAGAGAAAGAAAAAGATAAGATACCTGCAGCACTAATTCACCACATGTAAAGCTTCCCTTCTGCTTGTGGGAACCAGGGGCTTGAACCCTGGCCATTGTGCATTTTAATGTGTGTGCTATACTACGTGCCTCACTACCCAGGCCTTTTCCCCCCAAATTATCACACACACACACACACACACACACACACACACACACACACACACACACACACTGTGTGCATCAAAGAAAATATTACCAAAATATTATCAATTATATTAATATTATTAAATAATAATAAATATTATCAAGTGAATATTATCCAATATTATCAATTATATCAAAGAAAACAATTTGTTTAAGAAAATACTGCATTAGCAATGTTATTTTTCTTCATAGCAATTATTATGCTATAATTATGCTATTACCACAAAATCACAAAGCTCCATCATCACCTCTCTATCAGATTGCTGAGCGCACGTGGGACTTAGCAACGGGCTCTATTTATAGAACACAATAATGTAATCGCACTCTACCTGTCCACTTGTTTTCCTTGGTATCTTCCAGATTGAATAAAAACATACCTGTTCATCGCATTTAATTGTATGAGCTCATCGAATGGAACGTCCCTCGCATCCTCTTGTGAGTCTGTGTTGCTGGGAGACCTAGATTACTTCCTACACTTTGTTTTTGTTCCAAATAAAGCAGCAGGAATGCAATCAAAGAGTTTTTTTTGCAAAAGCACTACCCGTCATCATGCCTCTCCTGCCTTTGGGATCTGGAGAGGCATCTCTGCTTGGAAGGCTACGACGTTTGCAGTTCTCTATGGCTACTGTGTTTCCTGAGATACGTTATTTTCTCAGATTTCAGTGGAAAAGTTGGATTGACATGTTCTCACAGATTTTCACACTTTGAGGCTCAAGCTCAGTAAGAATCACTTTCTAGCAAGGCCAGTGCTACACTGCTATACAGTTTTGTTACTGGAATTAACACAATTTACCTAGTTTTTCATCTTAGTTTTATTTTATATGGCAAATATTTCTTTTTCATTCACTTGAGTCTTTTAACACAATCTTCAGATTTAATGATTTCAGATACATCTGCATGAGAATAATCTTCAGGCAGGTCGGGCGGTGGCTAGCGTTTTAAGCGCATGTGGCCCAAAGCGCAAGGACCAACTTAAGAATGGCAGTTCAAGCCCCCTGTTCCCCACCTGCAGGGGAGTCGCTTCACAGGCGGTGAAGCAGGTCTGCAGGTGTCTGTCTTTCTCTACCCCTCTCTGTCTTCCCCTCCTCTCTCCATTTCTCTCTGTCCTATCCAACAATGAACGACATCAACAATAACAATAATAACCACAACAAGGCTACAACAACAAGGGCAACAAAAGGAGGAAAAAATGGCCTCCAGGAGCGGTGGATTCATGGAGCAGCAGGCACTGAGCCCAGCAATAACCCTGGAGGCAAAACAACAACAACAACAACAAAAGAAAAGAATCTTCAGGATCTCAATCCTTAAACTTTCAAAATCTTCCATTTACTAGGACAGTATCAATCAGAGTCTTACTATGTCAGTAAGAAAGATGAAGGCATTATTTTACTTATGTTCTACTTAAGTGTGATAACTATAACTTATATTGAGCTCTTTTGTTCATTTATTTTACTACAGAGGCAAAATATATTATTATGCAGACCATCCTGATTAATATTCAAAATATTTTAGAAGTTATTTTAAAATCATAGCCCTATGTAAGTTTCTCCATTAAAGTATTTACCTCCCAGAGCCCCAGTGGTAGTGCAGTGAGTTAAGGCACATGGCACAAAGCACATGGACAGGCATATGGATCCGGGTTCAACCCCCCAACTCCCCACCTGCAGGGGGTTCCCTTCACAAATGGTGAGGCAGGTCTACAGGTGCCTATCATCCTCTCCTTCTCTCTGTCTTCCCCTCCTCTCTCCATTTCTCTCTGTCCTATCCAACAGCACCAATAACAAAAATAATCACAACAACAACGATAAACAACAAGGGCAAAAAAAAAAAAAAAGAGGAAAAAAATAGCATCCAGCAGCAATGGCCTCGTAGTGCAGGCACTGAGCCCCAGCAATAACCCTGGAGGGGAACGAACAAAAGTATTTATCTTCCCTACACCTCTAAAAAAGCTTTAACAAACATTTCTGATATAAGGGTTAGTGACAAATATTTTATACTTGCTGGTCATACTGTTTTATTTTATTTTTAAATTATATTTTAATTATCTTTATTTATTGAAGAGAGACAGCCAGAAATCAAGAAGGGAGGGTGTAATAGAGAAGGAGAGAAACAGAGACACACCTGCAACACCACTTCACCACTTGCAAAGCTTTCCCCCTACAGGTGGGGACTGGGGGCTTGAACCTGGGTCCTTGTGCAATGCAACATGTGTGCTCAACCAGGTGTGCCACCACCCAGCACCCAGGCCATACTATTTTATCCACAGTTTTGAGTCAATGTGAAATCAACCACAGAAAAATATATAAACAAATGAGCCTGCTGCCTATTTATTTTTGTTCCTGTTTGCTATGATTGCCATAATATAATGTCTTGTACTAGGTAATTAAAATATCAGAAGTTGATTTTAACACAACTCTGGAGGTTTGAAGTCCCAAATCAAGGTGTGTGCAGATAGATAAGGTTTCTTCTGAGGTATTGACTCTTCCTGGACTCAGATGACCGACTACCTTCACATGGTCTTTTCCTATGAGTACTAGATTCTTGAAGTATGTGTCTGATTTTTTTTTTAAATATTTATTTTATTTATTTATTCCCTTTTGTTGCCCTTGTTGTTTTATTGTTGTAGTTATTATTATTGTTGTTGTTGTTGTTGGGTAGGACAGAGAGAAATGGAGAGAGGAGGGGAAGACAGAGAGGAGGAGAGAAAGATAGACACCTGCAGACCTGCTTCACCGCCTGTGAAGCGACTCCCCTACAGGTGGGGAGCCGGGGTTGGAACCGGGATCCTTATGCCGGTCCTTGTGCTTTGCGCCACCTGCGCTTAACCCGCTGCGCTACAGCCCGACTCCCTGTGTCTGATTTTTTTTTTTTATTTCTTTTAAAGATACTGATGGACTAAATCAGAGAATATCTTACTGGTTTTATTTTAAATTAATAGTTTTTTAAAAAACAAATATGGAAAACACAATCACATTCTGAAACTGGTGTGTTTGTTTCAGTATATGAACCTGGGATGATATGGTTTGTTTTATAACAACGTGAACTTAAATTTCATATAATTTTCAAGAGTCATGAAAAATCATCTTTGTGTGTGTGTGTGTGTGTGTTTCAAAACACTGGAATTATTAAAATGCATACACTAAAACTCTTACACATATATGCATACACACATACAAATATTCCAGAAAGTAAAATTTACTTTAGTAAGCCATCTCTTGTTCCATAAAACTGTTCCTTTCTTTAAGCATTTCACAAACATCTTACTACTACAAGTCATACTACATGTAATTTGCAGTACACTGATTCTTTTCTGATAAGAACAGACTTGTTGCAATTTAATTTTATACTGAGACACACACACACACACAAACTAATAAATGCTATTGGAGCTATTGGTCAGTTGTTTTGTTAAGGCTAATTTCATGCAAAAACATTTGCTAAGTATCTTTGTTTTCATAATCTAATTTATGTTTTAAAAATATGAATAGAATAATCCTCTACATTTGCCCTGTTAATCAAACCCAAGGTTTGAATTGTTGCCTACTCATAAAGTTAATTAAGCAAAAAGCAAAGGGTAGCACAAAAAAAGCAGATTTCAAAAACCAGTTGTTTGGGGCTGAAGAAACAGCATAACTGATATGCAAAAAAGCTTTTATGCCTGAAACTCTGAGGTCCCAGGCTCAATAACCAGCATGACCATAAGCCAGAACTGCGCTGTGCTCTGCTCTCTCTCTCCTCCTCCCCTCATTAAAATAAAATAATTAGTAAAAAGTTCAGTTGTTAGCAAATCTTGAGAATATGGTAGACACGTGTTTAAAAAAATCATTTTACTCTCCTGTTGGGGGTTAGAGTTTATAGGTGGGAGTGCAGGATAAGGGATCCTTTGATATAGCTGCTGGGCTGACATCAAGGACACTATCTTATGGCCTTACTAGAAGGGATCCTGTCATGCGGAATGAACCACTGAGACCCGGAGGTCTGGTTTTTGTAGAACTTTGAGATAACACCTAAAATATTAAGTAATACTTTTTCCCTGGATGTCTGAATGACTGGTTCCTAGATAAATTTCCTCAGCATCAGAAGGCTAAGAAGAAAGGCCAAAGGGAGTGAGAGACCATGAAGATCAATGTGGGATCTGTAATGCTCATTCACAAAAGTTTACTATTTAGTTTCGTACAGAGTATCGCTAGGTTCTCTAGTTTTTGTTTTGCATGTAGTGACAGTGTCTTGCTCAACTATTTGTCACTGTTAAAACAACCAACCATAATCGTTGCACTGCTGTCAATGGACAAATGCATATAAATATATGAAGCAAGGAAGGCAAAGGTAACTCTAAGAATATGGATAGATGAACTAAGCCTCAGAGAGATTAAATATATATAATGAGTGGAGGCTGGGCAATAGCGCAGCGGGTTAAGCATACGTGGGCCTGTGTAAGAATCCTGGTTCGAGCCCCGGCTCCCCACTATGCAGGAGGCATCGCTTCACAAGCAGTGAACCGAGTCTGCAGATACCTATCTTTCTCTCTCCTCTGTCTTCCCCTCCTCTCTCGATTTCTCTCTGTCCTATCCAACAACTGCAGCAGAAATAACAATAATAACAACAAGGGATACAAAGGGGAAAAGATGGTCTCCAGGAGTAGAGGATTTGTAGTTCATCTCCCCAGTTTCTACAGATTTCCCTGTCTTGCCCTCATCTATTATGTTGACAAAAATATCACACTGTGTAAATAGGGATTTTTTTTTTTTTGCTGATGAATCACAGTTCAACTTCTGTTATGTAAATAACACCTGTGATGTAATGCTCATTTCCAACTTTTACTGACTACCTCCTGGTATTCCTACAATAAAACTAGTGACCCATCAGTGACACTGGCTTCTTCATTAATAATTAGCTAGGTGATTAACATCAAGGAATTTACAGGATTATGTGAGATTATGTAATGTGTAAAGAATGATTAGTGCCACAGAATTGGGGTGAAATTCAATAGCTAAGTGTCAGGTTATTTTTGTTTGTTTTATTTTTGTGATTTAATATTGATTTAGAAAATTATGAGGTAAAAGTGTATCAATGTTTGTTCCCAACACTAGAGTTCCATGTCCCATCCTCCCCATTGGAAGCTTCCTTATTCTTTATCCCACTCTGGGAGTATGGATCAAAATTCTTTATGGGATGCAGAAGGTGGAAGGTCTGACTTTTGTAATTGCTTCTCCACAAAACATGGATGTTGGCAGGTCAATCCATACCCCCAGCCTGTTTCTATCTTCCCTCAGTGGAGTAGGGTTCTGGAGAGGTGAGGTATCAGGGCAGACTGACACAAGGTCTCCTACAGGGAAGTCAGGAAGTCATCATAGTAGTATCTGCATCTTGATGGATGAAAGGTACTCTAGGCCCTTACTATCTGTGTGGATAGCCATGGATTTCATGACGAGGGCCCCAAATGCTGGGATCACCTGTTATTGACTGAAAGGTCACCACTGAGTGAGCCACTCTTGCCTTTATCCAGCTTTTGTAGTCCTTTCTTTGTCTTGAGAGTTTAGACTTTATCCTTGTTAAAATGTTGAGTGTTATTTATTGCATCAAAACTGGTATTAATTTTATAGGGTCTGGCCTTAAATTAGGGAGAAAATATACCTCGTATTTCAGTAGAATCTAAATTAATCTTGATTTTTCCTGCTTTTACTTGTTTGATAATTCTAATAAAGGTAGTCAGAGGTAATAATTGTCCTTTAGTTGATATGTATTTTTTTGCCAGTAGATCTCTTGCCAATTGTATATAGCATTTCTTCTAAAAATTATGAAGGGGTGACATTACTGCTGTATATAGGTATATAGTTGACCCCTAACTTATGGATGTGCATATCATGTACCCAGCCCACTAGGCCCTAGCATTGATCTAGGGACTGTAACATTGTTGAAGAGCGATGCATCCTTTGAAATGGAGCTAGATAGCTTCATGTGCTAGGAAAGGTCTCACCAGATTATTGGATCTAGAAGGTTAATACCTCAGGCTGGGCATCTCTGGATATAATCTGAAGCAAAGAGAAAGTGGCAGCATTCTACAGCAGCATAGTGACACTGGTTGCATTGATTTAATTAGGATCAACAGAAGCAGTATAACAGGGTTTGGGATCAAGAGGAGATGCATCAAGAGATAAGGGCCAAATCCCAGAGGTTCAAAAACTAAGAGAAATATGGAATGTAAAGAGAATGAGAAAGGTTCCTTGCAGTCTTAAACTTTAAGAAGGCAATAGATAATAGATAATTAATTATTATTATTGTCAAGTTACTTAGGATCTTGTTTACCTTTGAAATCCCAATAGTTAGGATTTGCCATACTATACTTGACCTTTCCATGAATTCATTTAATGCTATCTAGTAATAACTGTATCTTAGATACAAAGAGGACTAGATGGTTCTGATTTACGTGGTCTATGGTCATAGGTCATCTTTAAGAAATCTTATTATTAGGATTTGGTGGTAGTACAGCGGGTTAAGGACACATGTTGCAAAGTATAAGGAACAGCATAAGGGTCCAGCTTTGAGCCCCGGCTCCCCACCTGCAGTAGAGTCACTTTACAAGCAGTGAAGCAGTCTACAGGTGTCTTTCTCTCCTCCTCTTTGTCTTCCCCTGCTCTCTCCATTTCTCTCTGTTCTATCCAAAAACTACAACTGTAATAACAACAACAATCAAGCAACAAGGGCAACAAAAGGGAATAAATAAATGAATATTAAAAAAACTTTTAAAATATTATTATCGTTATTTCTTTATTTATTCATAGAGACTGACAGAAATAGAGAGGAAAGGGAGATAGAGAGACAGAGAGACACCTGCAGCCCTGGGCTTTACCATTTTCGAAGCTTTCCTCCTTCAGGTGGGGACCACGGGCTAGAACATTGTAACATGTGTGCTCAACCAGGTGCACCACCACCTGGCTAGGTATTTTAATATATATATTTTTTAAGAAAGCTATTGGGAGTCAGGCGGCAGAGCAGCAGGTTAAGTGCACGTGGCACAAAGCTCAAGGGCTGGTGTGAGGATCCCAGTTCAAGCCCCTGGCTCCCCACGTGCAAGGGAGTCACTTCACAAGTGGTAAAGCAGGTCTGCAGGTGTCTCTCTTTCTCTCCCACCCTCTGTCTTTCCCCTCCTCTCTCCATTTCTCTCTGTCCTATCCAGCAATGATAACATCAATAACAACAATAATAACTACAACAACAATTAAAAAAACCAAGGGTAACAAAAAGGAAATACATAAGAAAGCTATTTCTAGAAATACGTTAACAGTTGAATACCAGTTTTAGAATTCAATCAATTTACAAATTTGAAACATCAAATACTTAGACTGGTATTTTGGGGTGTATCCTCAGGCAGGGAATTTCAGGGCCACAGGGGAGGTAGTTCCACTTCTAGCCTTGTGAGCATTCTGCAGACTGCTCTCCACAGGGATTGAACCAATTTACATTCCCACTCACAGTGCCTCTCTAGTATTTATTGTCATTATCCTTTCTGAAGTCTGACTTTCTCACAGGAGTGAAGTGGTATCTCATTGTTGACTTCATTTGAATTTCTCTGACAATCAAAGATTTGGAGCATTTTTTCATATGTCTATTGGCCTTTTTTGTCTCTTCTGTGTTGAATATTTTGTTCATATCCTCTTCCTATTTTTGGATGGGCCATTTGTTTTCTTGTTGCTGAATCTGGAGATCTCCTTTACATATTTTGATTATTAGCTTTTTGTCTGATCTATGGTATCTTCTATTCTGTAAGGAGTCTCTCTGTTTTGCTGGAGGTTTCTTTTATTCTGTAGAGATTTTCTTATTTGATATAGCCCCATGGGTTTATTTTTGTTTTTTGTCTTCCTGGGGTTTATATTACTGACTATGCCTATAAAATGTAGATGGGGGCAGCCAATAGAGCAGCAAGTTAAGTGCACATGGCACAAAGCACAAGGACCAGCTTAAGGATCCCAGGTAGAGCTCCAGCTGCAGAGGAGTCGCTTCACAAGGTGTGAAGCAGGTCTGTAGGTGTCTATCTTTCTCTCCCTCCCCCCATCTTCCCCTCCTTTCTTGACTTCTCTCTGTCCTATCTAACAATGACAACAATAATAACGACAACAATGATAAACAACAAGGGCAACAAAAGGAAAAAAATAGCCTCCAGGAGCAGTGGATTCATAGTGCAGGCACTGAGCCCCAGGGATAACTCTGGAGGCAAAATAAATAAATAAATAAATAAATAAATAAATAAATAAAAAATGGAAATGGGAGAGAGTGTTGCCAATTGTTTCCTCTAAGTACTTGATCATTTCTGGTCTAATATTCAAGCCCTTGATCTATTTAGAGTTTACTATTGTTTGTGGGGAGATGTTCAGTTTTATTCTTCTGCACATTTCAACACCATTTTCTCAACACCATTTGTTGAAGAGACTCTCCTTTCTTTATTTAATAATTTGAGCCCCTTGTCAAAAATCATATGACCATATTCAGATGTGGGTTAAGTGTCAGCTTTTATATCAGTTTTTTTTTTAATATACTCCCCCAAAGGTGACTACAGCTCTGGTGCGCAATATAGTCTATCTATCTATCTATCTATCTATCTATCTATCTATCTATCTATCTCTATCTGACTTATTTTATTTGTTTTTAACTGAGGGGAGATGGAAGATTTATGTCTCTGTGAGAGAAGAAGAAAACAGTTTGTACTTAGACTTATCATGGGGAAATGTGGAAATGTACTCTCTTGACAATAATAATTATATAGATCAATATCCCTTCAATAATTATATAAATCAATATCCCTTCAATATACTGAAATTTAAAAAAAAAGCCATGATGCCAACCTGACTTCCCTGGGCAGACGACCCATCAGTATGTCCTAGAACCCTACCTTCCCAGGCTCCCACCCCACCACAGAAACTGACTTGCCAACACCCATGTTCAGCGGGGAAGCAATTACAGAAGCCAGACCTCCCACCCTATGCACTCCATGATGATCCTGGGTCCATACTCCCAGAGGGATAAACAATAGGAAAACTGTCAAGGGGGAATGGTATAGGGAGTTGTGGTGGTGCGAATTGTGTGGAATTGTACCCCGCTTATCCTATAGTCTTGTCAATATCTCCATTTTATAAATAAGAAGAAAGAAAAAGGGATGCAAAAAAGTCACTAAAGAAACCTGTAGCATATATGTACAGAAGGAGGCTGGATAATCCTACTCTACCACTGGAGGAAGACTGGTCCTGAAATGAGTGCAGCCTAGAATGTTCCCAGCAGTAACAATGAACTGCGAGCTCAATCTGACAGGGACTTAGGGATTGCACAGGTCCCTATATGAAATGTGAATATATAAGATCCCGGGGTCAGATTGATGGGGTAAACAGTTAATTATATTTGTATCATTTCTTCTTATTTCAGAGTTCTACCCTCTGCCATAACCCAGATTTCTAGTTCTGTTCTCAACTCTGACACCATCCTCCCAGACAGTATTTTTAGTCCACCTGGATATTAGCTACCAAGCTTTGACAAAAAAATACTAAAGTCATGGGCCACTTGGAATATAGCATAAATGGTCTTCCTAGTTTCTTTTCACCCCAAGCCCCTTATCTAATCATCTCTATTTCTACTGTTTGTTTCCTGTTTATTGAACACTTTTTCCTATTTTATATCTTACCAGCTTTCAGCCACCAAATTGCAGAAGCTACTATAATTCAGTCCCAGCAAAAATGATTTTGCTGGGCAGATGACCTCACCAATGTTTCCTGAAACCTCACCTCTCCAGAGTCCTAACCCACTATAGAAAGATAGAAACAGGCTGAAGCTATGGAGCAACCTGTCAACACCTATGTGCAGTGGAAAAGCAGAACTCCCACATACTGCACCCCATAAAGAATTTTGATCTATACTACCAGATGGGGAAAATGTTAGGGGAAGATGACCAGAAGGTTTTGAACTCCAATTCCATCAGGATCTGGAGAGAGAAGAGGAAATAAGAAAGACATTTAGAAGGAGTCGGGCAGTAGTACAGTGGGTTAAATGCACTTGGCAGGAAGTGCAAGGACCTGCAGAATCTCAGTTCTAGCCCCCTGCTACCCACCCCTTCACAGGCAGTGAAGCAGGTCTGCAGGTGTCTGTCTTTCTCTCCCCCTCCCTGTCTTCCCCTCCTCTCTCCATTTCTCTTTGTCCTATCTAACAACGACATCACCAATAACAACAACATCTACAACAATGATAAAAAAAAAAACAAGGGCAACAAAAGGGAAAATAAGTAAATACATATATATATATATATATATATATATATATATATATATATATATGAAAGACATTTGGAAATGGCAATGGATGTAAGTTTGATTTAGAGGGGAGAAGATGGCAGGACCATGGAAGAAATGGGCAAATACATATAAATATAGACAGATGGTTATAGAAATAATAGTTGACACATATTGTAACTTTGGGAGAACAACTGCAGATTCCAGTGGAGGGAATGGGGACTCAGAACTCTGGGGGTAGGAATGTTGTGGAATTTTATCCCTATTGCTCCATAATTTTGTAAATCAATATCAAATCACTAATATAAAAATATTTAGCTTGTTGTTAACTATTAGTAATTTAATTTAAAAATTCAGGTGATAGGGGGTCAAGTGGTAGCACAGAGGGTTAAGCACACATGGCATGAAGCCAAGGACTGGCCTAAGGAACTGGGTTCAAGACCCGGGCTCCCCACCTGCAAGGGGGTTACCTCACAAGTGGTGAAGCAGGTCTGCAAGTGTCTATCTTTCTCTCCCCCTCTCTGTCTTCCCCTCCGCTCTCGATTTCTCTCTGTCCTGTCCGACAACAACAACAGCAATAACAGCAATGATAACAACAACAATGATAAACAACCAGGGCAACAAACAGGGAATAAATAGCTTTCAGGAGCAGTGGATTCATAGTGTAGGCACGAAGCCCCAGCAATAACCCTGAGGCAAAAAAAAATCAGATGATAATAATTATTAACTTGTATTCTGTTTTTTAAATTTGGAGCCTATCAAATTAGTGACTTACTGTGGTGATTTTGTACTTTAATTTTTTTCATTTTATATGATATGACTACATTTATGATTGCTGAGAAGTTCAATACAAATTTGAGAACATGTAAAATGCACCAGATAGTACTATACATTTGTGATTCACTATGAATTTGTGCAGGATCAAAATGCTTTCTGTTATGACTCTCAGCTGAAAATCAAAATTAATTATCCTTATATACGTTAAATTAATTAAAGGCTAGGCTGAAGAAGCTAGGAACATATCATTTTGTTGGCATTGCCATCTGTTCTAATTACATAGCCAAGGTTATTGGACATTATCCAAAAATGTGAGGCTATTATTGACCTAAAATTGCTAGCTGAATTATTTTAAAAACATAAACAATGATTAAAAATAGAGTGCTCTTTTAGAATAGAAAAGTATGACCTTGGGAGTCGGGCTGTAGCGCAGCGGGTTAAGCGCAGGTGGCGCAAAGCACAAGGACCGGCATAAGGATCCCGGTTTGAACCCCGGCTCCCCACCTGCAGGGGAGTCGCTTCACAGGGAGTGAAGCAGGTCTGCAGGTGTCTATCTTTCTCTCCTCCTCTCTGTCTTCCCCTCCTCTCTCCATTTCTCTCTGTCCTATTCAACAATGACAACAACAATAATAACTACAACAATAAAAAACAACAAGGGCAACAAAAGGGAACAAATAAAATTAATTAATTAATTAATTAAAAAAAGAAAAGTATGACCTTGAGAACTTTATTAAGGAGCTCAGTTGTTCTAAATTTGTGGATAGTGATTAATCTCAAGTTCATTTAAACTATGTATAACAAATGAAAGAAAAAGTGCCTTACGCAATCAGTATTTGGTGAACATTGCATATAAATTTTTAAAGTTAAAATTTAATCTCATAAAATCCACACATCTTTGAGATTTCAATACCCAGTTCAAATATTCAGAGAATACATTTTTGAAGTAATTGTTTCTAAAATAAATTACTCATCTTCATCTGTTGTAATTTCTTGTCTACATATTAATTACTGCCAATGTTATCTGTGTCATTTTCTCTCTATGCTATTTTTTTTTCATGAGAACAGACTATTGGTATTTGTCATTTATAAGAATACTTTATTGGGAGCTGGGCGGTACACAGCCGGTTAAGCGCATGTGGCCCAAAGTGCAAGGACCAGCTTAAGGATCCTGGTTGGAGCCCCCGACCTCCCAACTGCAGGGGAGTCGCTTCACAGGCAGTGAAGCAGGTTTGCAGGTGTCTTTCTCTCCCCCCTCTCTGTCTTCCCCTCCTCTCTCCATTTCTCTCTGTCCTATCCAACAACATCAATAACATCAACAATAACTACAACAATAAAACAAGGGCAACAAAATAGAATAAATAAATATTTAAAAAGAACACTTTATAAGTAATCACCAGTAAGTGATAATCTTGCTTAGCCTTACTGTGATGTCATCTGCATATGTATTAAGTAAAATACAGTCATGACATAAAAACGAAGCAATGATATAAAGAGTTAAGATCATTGACTACAGTGGGAAAATAATTAATGACAACAGGAAATTACAACTACAGTAATGATGAACTGGTTAATTAAGAAAAGAAGAACTGTAAGAATCCTAGGAAGAACATATATAAACCTAGTTACGACCTCTAAAACCAAGATGAAAAATATCCACAGAAGAGGATTGATCAGGTCTAGGTTAAGCATGACCTAGCCCATGGAATGGTAGATCAGTCATAAGGGCATTAATAGCAGAAATTTCTGAGATGAAATCCTCTAACAATTTACATCAATTTATTCTCACTGTGTTGTAAGTGCAAACTCTTTATAAGGAGACACAACCTAAAGGTAGCTCTAATAGGAAACCAGCAAAAGGTAAGTTGCATTTGGGTTTTCTTATCAATGGGTACATTAAACACGCTGTTTATTAAAACCAATTGCAAAATGAGATGCAAAAAAAAACACATAAAAGGGGCAGAATATGAAATGCAGTTGCACATATCAAGAAATGTAAAAATAAGTAATACTGAGTATAGTAACAATCTCCTACGGAACTCAAAATAATATTTTTTTCTAGCCAGTTGATAAGACAAGTCATTTCAATAAAGGAAACCAAAAATTTTATATTATTCATATGACTTCTTCAAAATAATCGCATAAATATGTCCTCTGAGCAGATCTAAAATAGACCTACTAACTTTTTGCAAAATAGAGATTCCAAGTCTCATCTGTTCTATTCTTACCTTTAGGTTCCTGATTGTTAAACAATTTGATCTCCTTTATATCTTAATGCTTTTTTAGAGACCAAGTTGCAGATGCTACCATGACGCCAACCTGACTTCCCTGGACAGACAACCTCACCAATGTGTCCTGGAGCCCCACCTCTCCAGACCCCTGCCTGACTAGGGAAAGAGAGAGACAGGCTGGGAGTATGGGTCGACCTGCCAATGTCCATGTCCAGTGGAGAAGCAATTACAGAAGCCAGACCTTCCACCTTCTGTACCCCATGATCATCTTGGGTCCATACTCCCAGAGGAATAAAGAATAGAAAAACTTCCAGTTGAGGGGTTGGGATATAGAATTCTAGTGGTGGGAATTGTGTGGAATTGTACCTCTCTTATCTTATGGTCTTTGTTGATCATTATTAAATCAATATAGAAAGGTTGGTTATAATGCAGCAAGATGCAAGACTTCAAGCAGTATCAATCCTCTTAAAGTTTAACATCTACAAACAGAAAATAAAATAGGCTTTCATTTGGTCAACTTTCTTATAACTTTCACATTTTTAGAAAAAAATCTTTGGTTCTAGCTTGGAGTATATTGTTTCATAACTTCAATATATTTGACCTTAGCTTCGATGTGGGAGTTGGAGAGATGAGAAACTTGAAACTGTGATTTAGAAACCCCCACTTCAAATGCTCTAGGGTGATACTGTGAGGAGACTCTTCCTTAAAATAAATGATTTGATCTCCAATCAAGAAAAGTGTTAACTTCTGGAAACTTTCCAGCTTGCAATTCTAAAGAACTCAATTTAGCAGTTCCATCAACTTTCACTTATCCATGCTATTGGAGAGAAGTAGTGGCACGAATAAGCTAAAAGCGCAGTTAATTTTAAAATAACTTACATGAAGTGATTTTCTGTACTCGATTTAACTTCCTTGTTGTGTTGCATCCAAGCTAATGATAAAATTAGTTTTATTTTCCTGGTGCATAATAATTGGAAGCTCAGTAAAATAATATGTGACAAAAGACAAGACACTTTTGTTAGTTAATGGGGAAAATTCCTTAGGTAGTATAGTTATACATGAAAAGTTAGTTTGGCAAATGTTGATAACGAAGAAAGCTGATTGTAAGCAAAACCTGGAAAATCAATAGAACTGGTCTAATGTCACGTGCTGTAACTGGGCTTTTTTTTGTTGTTGTTCCTCCTCCAGGGTTATTGCTGGGCTCGGTGCCTGCACCATGAATCCACCGCTCCTGGAGGCCATTTTTTTTCCCCCTTTTGTTGCCCCTGTTGTAGCTTTGTTGTGGTTATTATTATTGCCCTTGTTGACACAATTCGTTGTTGGATAGGACAGAGAGAAATGGAGAGAGGAGGGGAAGACAGAGAAGGGGAGAGAAAAATAGACACCTGCAGACCTGCTTCACCACCTGTGAATCGACGCCCCTGCAGGTGGGGAGCCGGGGGCTCGAACCGGGATCCTTACGCCAGTCCCTGCGCTTTGTGCCACATGCGATTAACCCACTGCGCCACCGCCCGACCCCCCTGGGCTTTTATATATATATATATATATATATATATATATATATATATATATATATATATATATATATATATATATATATATATATATACACATTGCTGAGGTGAATATATTTTAGCAACCTAGCTTTATCTGTCCAGGGGTATAAAAGTCTGTTGTAAATTATAACATTTTTTCATAAATACACAGTGAACTTGAAGTTGCCGTAATGTGTTACACAGACTATAATTCCTATCAACATACATGCAAAAGCTATCTTTTTTTTCCTAATGCTAATGCTTTTTCTTCTTGATTGTCTATCATTTAACGAAGCAGCAGATTATCTTATTCCAAATTTCAAATGAATGATCCTACAAGATAACATATTCTCTAGAACCTACTCTATTCAAAGAGCAGAAAAGAGAGGACTTCCTGTAAATGAAGAAGAGAGACACCTTGCCTACAGAATAGCTGCGAAGATAATAAAGAATTTTATGAGACATTAGGAAAATTGAGGTACATGAACCTCATTTATAAGGTTTTAAACCTTTATTTATGTGTTCTTGATACAGAGATAGACTTGAGAAGGAATGTGGAGAGAGACTGGGAAGCTTCCCCCCTGCAAGTGAAGTTTGGGGGATTGATCGCAGGTCTCTGCACACTGTAACATGCATGCTCTGCTACCTAGCCCTTTTATTGACTTCTTTATGTTAGCAGCCTGAAACAGCAGGCATAATATCAGGGCAGCATTAATTCCCTAGAAAAGACTGAAATGCATGTGAGCCGATCTGACTATTCATACATTTATTTTCCACCCCCTCTTCCTGAATCACACACTTTGCCAACCGACTTCTCTAATGTTTGTCAGAGTCAGGCTCATGAATATATGGAAACTAAATGTTTGATAAAAGTGGTATAAAATGCATGTAGGAAGAACAGATTGTTTATTAGATCATGTTGGGAATATTGGCTCATTACATGGAAAAAATTGGATCTTTACCTAATTCCACAAAAAAAAAGGTGAATTCCAGATGGTTTAAAATCTTAATGAAAAGTAAAACTATAAATAAACAAAACTGTTAAAAACCATCATTGTTTCCACGACACTCTGTAGAATTTCTTAAACAAGATTGTGAAACCACTATGAAGTACAACAAACAAAAGATGAAAAATGAGTAGTAATCAAGATATCATGAAAATATAAAACAAAAATGTGTATTAACGGACACAGATTAATGTCTAGAATATGTGAAAATTGCAGTAAAAGACAGTTAACTATAATTTAACTAGAAAAAATAGGAATTTGAATAGAAAATGAACTAAGGAGATGAATATACAATTTACTAAAGAGGGACAAGACTAAGAAGACTATAACGATATTTTATAACCCATAAATAATCAGATAAATGTAAGTAGACATCACATTAAACTTTAAACTTGGACAATGATTTTTCCTAGGCTATGGGAAGTGTATTCATATTAACATATTTTTGTTAAGAAGAGAATAAATAAACTTCCCTGAGGCATAGCCACGGAGTAAGGGCTAGCAGAATAGACTTTCCCTCAAAACAACAAATATCTACAACTATTGAATTTATTTTATTTTTTACTTATAAAAAATAGACACTGTCAAAAACCAAGACAAAAAGGGAATATATAAATATATATTTTTAAAAAGATGATTGATAGCTAAACATGTAATTGGTAGACAGTGTTTTCCCCTTGTTTAATGACAATTTTCCCATTCACTGGAAAATTTCCTTCATTTTCATTAAATTCCCTTCATGTGTGGTTTACTAACTGATCTCGTATTGAAAAAATAATATTGATTTTTCTAATAAAATCATGACATTTCGGGTGTAAGATCTTTGAGAAGAATTCAAAATGATACTTAGTATGATCTTGTTATATTTGTGTGATTTCTATTTTTTAAACTATATTTTTCCCTTTTGTTGCCCTTGTTTATTGTCATTGTTGTAGTTATTATTGTTGTCTGTCTTCGTTGTTGGATAGGACAAAGAGAAATGGAGAGAGGAGGGGAAGACAGAGAGGGGGAGAGAAAGATAGACACCTGCAGACCTGCTTCACCACTTGTGAAGTGACTCCCCTACAGGTGGGGAGCCAGGGGCTCCAACCAGGATCCTTATGCCAGTCTATATGCTTTCTGCCATGTGAGCTTAACCTGCTGCGCCACCTCCCAGCTCCCTGATTTCTATTTTCTTAATATTTATTTACTTATTTATTCCCTTTTGTTGCCCTTGTTTTTTTTTTTGTTTGTTTGTTTTGTTTTGTTATTGATGTCATTGTTGCTGGATAGGACAGAGAGAAATGGAGAGAGGAGGGGAAGACAGAGGGGGCGAAAAAGACACCTGCAGACCTGTTTCACCTCTTGTGAAGTGACTCCCCTGCAGGTGGAGAGCAGGGGGCTCGAACTGGGAACGTTCTGCTGGTCCTTGCCCATTGTGCCACCTGCGATTAACCCACTGACTCCCATGATTTCTATTTTTAAAAGAAAAATAATTTCAAAAATATCAAACTTTGCTAGGATAGGATAGCCCCCTTTCTTTTTTTTTAATTTTTTAAAATATTTATTTTCCCTTTTGTTGTCCTTGTTTTTATTGTTGTTGTAGTTATTATTGTTGTTATTGATGTCATCATTGTAGGATAGGATAGAGAGAAATGTAGAGAGAAGGGGAAGACAGAGAGGGGGAGAGAAAGACAGACACCTGCAGACCAGCTGCACCACTTGTGAAGTGACTCCCCTGCTGGTGGGGAGCTGGGGGCTTCAACTGAGATCCTTGTGCTACTCTGTTGCACTTTGCGCCATGTGTGCTTAACTTACTGCACTACCGCCTGAATCCCGCCCCCTTTCTTTAATACTAAATTGTGTGATTAATGTTCAAGAGGAGAACCTAAGATTCTAAGTCATTTGAATCCTTTGTTATTTGATTATCTTACATTGTTCTGACAGGGATACCCAATGCTGATGAAATTATGAAGGAAGCAATACTTACTGAGTTACATAGTACATACATAGAGCACATATAGCCAGGCAAGTCAAGCAATAACATTTCAACATACAATTTTCCTACTGTAATCATTAAGGAAAAATATATCTTATGTAGACATTCTCCTAAGCAGTGATTTAGTAAACACAAATTGGATACAATGCTGAAGTAAAGCATTGTCCGACAATCGTTTGATATGCAGTTTGTAGTTGCACTTCAATCAGACAGATCTAACAATGAAGAATTATCTTATCTTCTCCATTTGTATGCCTTTTTGCTTTAATCTTTTAGAACTGAATGATCTCATTGTACTGATATAATCTCATAGAAACTGGAGGGTATGTAAGACACATTAGTCTGCTTCATATGTATAATTTGATTTTTTCAAGATATGTCAAATGAAATTGGTTTAGAGGTAGTTTTCTATATAGTGACTCAAATGTTTCTAGTACTACTATCTGAATGCCAATAAGTAGAATACAAGATATTATGGACTTTTCAATTTCTTATTTCTAAAGTAAAAATGCCTCAGGCTTAAGGAAAAAGAATCATCATCATCACTCTGAACTCACTTTAAAATGTTGCCCTGTTTTGGGTACATAGTTTGTTCATGAGTGGTGTTCTTCCTGAACTATGTAAATGATGAACTTGAGAAAGCAGAATAATTGTCTCTAGCCTCAATACTAAATTTCACTCATTAATTGAAATTGCCTTATTGAAATTTATTTATTAGGCACCAAAGTTCGTGTAGTTTATATATTATATTCTGCTTTTTGTTAAGCAACTGTTAAGCAATTATTATCCTGTCAAAACAACTTTTTTTTAATCTATCCAAAATCAGATATTTAACAAACACTACTAAAGCCAATCTTAGGAATCCTGACCTATAAAAGTATATACTTCTTTTAAATTTACATAACTATCTACTAAAATTTTCCGTATGTACTTTGAAATTAGTGTAGATAATTGTTCAATCTAGTTAATATAAAGCAATGAGTGCAAATTTAATTCAACAGTACTTAATCAAGGGAAGGAACAGAATGTAGGAATGATTTTCTCATTCTTATAATCAGACATTTCTTTTCAAAAACCATGTTGGTGTTTTAAACTAACATCCTGTTAATTAGGTAAGGCAGCACCATTGTCCTCATATCATTTGGAGTGCTGGTGGTGGGAACTGTGTGGAGTTGTACCCCTCTTATCCTATAGGTTTTACCAGTGTTTCCTTTTTATAAATAAGAAGAAGAACAAAAGAAAGAGCAGAAAATTGTAAGAGAAATTGGGTTTAAAAGACAGAAACAATGGACAATTCTTAAGAATGTGTTATATATACCTTGTAGAAAGAGTTTCAGAAATAATTATGTAAGGGCTATTCTTAATCTTTTATCTCCTATTTTGCTAAGCAAAATAACCTAATATGGGACCTGAAACTTGACAAGTAAAGAACATTTTTAATAATACTATATTGCCCCAACTCAAAGGTCACATGTCTTACATTTTTAATTTGGTATCTTCACCATAAAATTTCAAAGGCACAGTCATGGAGTTAGTTCAGTTGACAGAGTGCAGGACTCAACTATTTTAGACACCAGCTTCGATAATGGGCACCACACAAGCTGGAACTCTTTCTCTAATCTCTCTCCCAAAAGATAAATAAATAGGGAGTCGGGGCGGTAGCTCGGAAGGTTAAGTGCACGTGGCACCAAATGCAAGGACTGGCTTAAGGATCCCTGTCCGAGCCCCCGGCTTCCCACCTGCAGGGGAGTCACTTCACAGATGGTGAAGCAGGTCTGCAGGTGTCTATCTTTCTCTCCCCTTCTCTGTCTTCCGCTCCTCTCTCCATTTGTCTCGGTCCCATCCAACAACGATGACATCAATAATAACTACAATAAAACAAGGGCAACAAAAGGGAGTAAATACATAAATAAATGAATATTAAAAAGATAAATAAATAGATAAATAAGTAAATACAAAACTGAAGACAAAACTCTAACAGGATCACTAACAAATATCGCTTACTTTAGAAAATATATATAAAAAAACTAATATGAAGAAAGGAAACTGCTTGATAAGAATTTTAAGAGTGATTTAGTTTTAAGAATTAGGCCAGATAAACTATATAATAATGTTGATAATAGTAATTTTAAAAAACAGTAATAATGGGGTAAAACATGCCAATCAGATTTTATTTAAAAAGGTAAGTACCTCTCTTTATTAGTAATATGTATTTTATATACTGAAATATTGGAAGTTCTAGATATGAGATTTGAACAAATATATTTGAATAGTTTTTTTAATTTTTTATTTATTTACTTTGTGGACAAGTCACTGCAAGACTGATAGCAAAAGCATACATTCCATTTAGGAGAAATGCTCTAGATTTGATTCACATATTATCATGTATAAAACTTTCTTTATCTGATTTCATATTACAGGATATTTGATGGGCTTATTAAATTGTTTGATTTTTTTATATAATATAAACATACCTGTAGGATATCTAGGTACATAGGTAAATAGATGTTAGATAGATAGGATAATGTTTTCTTTTAGTGTTACAGACTGCGGGGATAAAAGAAGCACCTGAGGGTGCTTCTTCCCGAGCAAGTGCTCTCTGGGTTAGAGAGAACCCAACTGGAGCCAACCTAGGCTGTTGTGTGGCACAGGGATCAGGGATCAGGGACTCATGCAGGGCTAGCGTTGCAGGAGAGAGACTCTAGGACTCCGGGAACCCAAAGGCAATTCCATGCATGTTTAATCAGAAGAGCAGCTGTATTTATACAAGTAGGGTGGAAACAGGATGTGACATAGAGAGGGTGGAGCGAAAAGAGAGTACAAACTAGTGGTGGAAAACGGTGTGACTAGGAGAGGGGGCAGAGCCAAAAGAGAGTGTGAACCAGTGAGATTAAACCAGTGCCCTGCAGGCAGGTAAGAACTGACAGTGGTTATGTAAACAGACCACAGCTGTTAATTAGAGGGAAGCTGGCATACTGCCCAACAACGGACTGCTTACATTTTAGTGCTTTATAACGAACTACAGATCTAAGCTCCACTTCATTTTTACAAAAACCAGACATCAAATAACTCTAGTATTTTAAGAAAAAGTTCTATTTTCTGTAATCTGCAGTGATCAAGTTTAATCTTTTGCTTATTAGGTACCCTCTACTTATGTATTGGTTATGTGCAATATAAATGATAGGTATGCAAATTCAGTGGAGAAACAATTACAGAAGCCAGAGCTCTGTACCTTCTGCACCACAAAAACAACTTTGTTCCATACTCCCATGGGGAAGAAGTAATAGAAGTGGTAGACTCTGAACTCTAGCTCCATCATGTCCCAGAGAGAAAGAGAGGATTCAAAGGGGAGAGATATTTGGTTGTCGTAACGAGGTTGTGTGTGTTTTGAAGGGGAAGAGAAAATTGGACCTGGAAGAAAAAGGGGGCAACTATGTACAAATGTAGATAGATAGTTGTAGAAATGACAGCCCATGTCAGCAATCTTGGAAGATGGAGGTTTCCTATGGGAGGACTTGGGATTCACAATTCTGATGGTGGGGACGGTGTAGAATGATACCCCTGTTGACATGTAATTTTATAAATCAATATTGAATTGCTAATAAATTTTTTAAATGATAGGCATGCAGCCAAACATTTCATTACATATATACATCTCTTTTTAAAGTCTCCCTTACAGAAGAGAGTTTAGACATTGGTTTAGCTGTTTAATAACAGTGTTTTATTTGAAATGAATTACTGATGCTTATATATTTGTATAAATACCATTGCATATATCATATTATGAGTTCAGAGAAATCGAATCAGGAATATAATTTCAAATGGATTCTTCCACAAGCATGCCTGCCCCTTTGTGGGTTATTTTGATAATTTTCCAAATGATGTTTTGTTAGGGGATGAATTACTTCAAAATAGAAGAACCATTATTGATGATGTTTACTCTTAGAAAGTCTCAGTATTTTTCCTTTATACTCCCAACATCACTCTTGCCAAGTATTAATCACATTTTTATATTAAATAATAGAAATTTTACTAATGGAGATTCCGAGATGCATACTTCCAAATGGCTAGATATAAACTATAATATACATTTAATTTTGCCACCAAGGTTACTGTTGGGACTTAGTCCCTGCACTGCTACTAGAAGTCTTTTTTTTATTATTATTATTTTTACTATTAGTAGACATTCAAAAACCAGAGAGAAACATTTCACTGCTCCTGGTGGCCTTTTTGAAATCGTTAGTTATTTATTGGGTAGAGACAACTAGAAATTGAGGGGCAAGGGAGTGATAAAGAGGGAGAGAAACAGAGAGACACCTGCAGCACTGCTTCACCACTTGTGAAACTTTCCCACAGCAGGTGGGGATCATGGTGGTCTATTTATTTGTTTGTTTGTTTATATATGTATTTGTATCTTTTCCTCTAAATAGAGATACAGACACGTCAGGGTGGATGAAGAGAGAAGAGACACTGCAGCATCACTAGCTCTCATAAAGTCTGTCCCTTACAGCTGCTCCCATCTACTTCTCTGGAATCTCAACTGGCGTCCTAGAGCATGGATGGAAATATATGTACCCCATGGGTGAGCCATCTGCCATACCCTAACATTTATAATTTTAAAGCCATATTTAATCACAATCTCAGTATCCTTTAATTTACTCAGTAGTAAACCTTAAGTATAATTTATATAAACTAATTTGTGTCTGTGTATACTTTACAGGCAATTTCTAAGACCATGCTGCATTTTTCAGCTGTGAAAACTAAACTGTATGCTCCGTAAATGAAATAGATCTGGCTGCTTAAATTTGCTAATGTATAGTCATAACTTCACTGTTTTAATTTATTATTTAATTTGTCTTTAGATCTCATTTTATTTACATGTAAATAATGAAATAATAGCAGGATTTATGGGCTGGGAGATAGGTCATTTTTTTCTTTTCTTTCTTTTTTTTTTTTTTTGCCATATATAAAGAATATAGTTTGAGTCCATGCACCCTATAGCAACACCATATAAAATACACTCTGTGGTGTTTCTTCTGTTCAGTCTCGGTCTCTCTCTAACCCTCTAATTCTTTGTCTCTCTTTCCCACTTTAACTTCAAAAATGAGACTACATCAAATTGAAAAGCTTCTGCCTAGCAAAAGTTACCATCACCAAAACAGAGATATACAGCATGAGAGAATATATTTACATCAGACAAAAGACTAACAATCAAATATTTAAAGTAATCGCTAAATTCAGAGTTAAGCAAACAAACAAATAAGAAGCAAGCAAACAAAAAAGTGTGTGCAAGGACTAGTTTCTTTACCAGTAAGGGATGGAACTTCAAGAGTGGTAAAACAGTGCTGCAGGTCTCTCTCTCTCTCTCTCTCTGTCAGTCTGTCTCTGCCTCTGTCTCCCCTCTCCATCACTATCTAATATATATATATTAAAAAGAGAGAGAAATTACTTGGGAGAGGAGCATATGGCCCCAGCAATAACCCCAGTGGTAAGAGATGAGGAGATAACAGAAAACAAAAATCTACTAAAAATTGTGAGGATATGAATCTTCACCAAAGAAGATACCCAAAAGATCTGATAAACATTGCAATAAGCTCTGTCACATTATCAGAGAAATGCAAATACATAGATGAAATACTACTTTACACCTGTGGAAATATCACACATTAAAAAGGAGAGAAACAAGTACTAGAGAAGGTGCAGGGAGAAAGCTACCCTTCTATACTGCAGATGGAGGTGCAAGTGTGTGTGCCCACCTTCTATGGAAAATAGAGATTTCTCAGAAAACTAGAAATGGATCACCCCACCCCTATGGCCCAGCAGTTTTATCTTTTTGTGCATTTATCTAACGATACCAAAAACACCTACCCAAAGATACCTCTGTACAACTTCATTCATATTGGTATTGGTTTGGTCTCCTTCCCCCCACCTCTGGGAGATTGTAGTTTAGCCCTGCTAGTTTCGTGCCTCTCTTTGTCCCCGCCCCTAGAACCCCTACAGATTTCCAGAGTTGGCTAGGTAGTGGCTGAGGGAGAATGATGGGGAAGCACATGGTGTGGTGATTTGGCCGCTCGTGAATAAAGATTAAACTGCAGCTTCTCAGCCCAGCTGTGTGTCCCCAAGTCTTTGTCTATCGCTGGAAAGCTAGCCTGGCCTGCTGGCGCCCCCGAACTCTAACAACAAATGGTTTCTCTCCTTGTGTATCAAAGACCATGTTTACATGTGTGTTTAACGTTTGGTAAACATTAAATTTAAGGTTAAAAATATAACTTTAAGGCTATATTCTTACCAGGCAAAGTTAAATGAAAAAGGTTTTAACGCAATTCTCATAAAGATAAAATTAACTTACATTTAAAGTCTGAGGTAAAAATTAGTTAAAAATCAATATATTTTAACTAAGTTGGTCTAAAAAAAAAACCTGCGCACACCTAGGGTGTGTCTCCATCTTGAATGGGTGTAACAAAAGGTTAAAAAGATGTTGTTGATATGTAAAACTCTCAAATTCCTTCTCAGTTAGAAACGTTAGATTGTGCTATGGTTATGCTAATGATTCTCATGCATGAGGCCTTTTTTTCCATGATTCTTCTGTTTACCCTTCCACATTCTATTGTTTAAACTTTAAACAACCTTAAAATCATACTAAAAAAGACTTCCAATTGTAATAGAGTTATCAATTGTGATAAACTTCTAACCTGCTACAAGTTTTGTTTCATAGTAAGTAAATTGCAGCTGTCAAGTTCTCTACAGAAAAGTGGACTTCTAGCAGCTGACCTTCCTCATACAATGTTCCACCCCCTGGCATTCTTCTGTGGACATCTGCTTTGGACAGGCACTTCTATCGGACTCACTGGTACACCTCTGGGACACTTTGCACAAAACTAGCAGCTTCCCTTTATGATGCTGGGTTTCTCAAAGACTGACTGCAGCCAGCTGCCTTGGGACTCTAGGCCATACCCCCGCCCCCATGCTAGGTAATGCCCACAGAGAAAAAAAAAATACCTGTCGAGGCAAAAGTCCCCAGAGGCAGCAAAGGTTCTTTAGCTGATAAAGCTTTGCCCACAGAGGCAAAAAGTGGCCCCTCAGGCCTTCCCTTGGCAGCACACTGGTTCTTGTTGCCTGCTTACATGTTTCTCCATAATTGTGCCAGTTTCTTTTTTGAAAATGCCTGTACGATATAGGTTTCTGTTCACCCCATACCCCTGATACTGTGGTCATTTAGTTAAAAAGAAAAGGGGGAATTGTTGGTATTGGTTTGGTCTCCTTCCCCCCACCTCTGGGAGATTGTGGTTTAGCCCTGCTAGTTTCGTGCCTCTCTTTGTCCCCGCCCCCAGAACCCCTACAGATTTCCAGAGTCGCCTAGGCGGCGGCTGAGGGAGAATGATGGGGAAGCACATGGTGTGGTGATTTGCCCGCTCGTGAATAAAGATTAAACTGCAGCTTCTCAGCCCATCTGTGTGTCCGCGAGTCTTTGTCTACCGCTGCGAAGCTAGTCTGGCCTGCTGGTGCCCCAAAACTCTAATGACACATTCATAGTAGCAAAATCTGTAATATGCCAAATTGGGAAGCAACTCAGATGCCCAAAGTCAATGAGTGGTTCAGAAAGGTGTGGTGTATATGAACAATGCAGTGCTGCTCGGCTGTTAAAAGTGATAAGTGCTCTCTTTTGTTTCATTAAAAAAAATTAATTATCTTTATTTAGTTATTGGGAAGAGACAGCCAGAAATCAAGAGGGAAGGGGGTGACAGAGGGAGAGAGACAGAGAGATACCTGCAACACTGTTTCAACACTCGCAAAGCCTTCCCCCTGCAGGCTCTAACCTGGGTCCTTGCCTCTTTTGCTTCATTTTGGACAGAACTTAAAGGAAGCATGTGAAGTGAGATTAAAGAAAAAAAAAAAGTGAAGGGCAAATACTAGATAATCTCACTCAAAGGTGGAATTTAACAAACAAGCAGAAAGGGAAAGCCCAATGTAACATTTGAATTGAGTTTGGTATATTGCACCAAAGCAAAGGGTACTAGGGAAGGGGAAGGGTGGATAAGGAGAGCTTTGGTGTTCTCATTCAGGATTGTAGAAAAATACATGAATTGGGAAGGTCAGTATTCTGCAGACACTTATCATGTTGAAATGAGACACTGTACCCATATGTCAACCGCTGTACTGTAAGCCACTTACTGTCCAATAAAGTAATTTGGAAATAGAAAAGTAAGTGATTTAACTGATTAGAAAAATAAAGGTCTGCTGGGGGTAATGGGATTCTACAGGCACAATGGTCAGGTTGTCATCAAACCAGAGAAACAAATAGATGAAAACATCTAGTCCCTATTGTTAAAGACAAGCACTAGAGTCAGGTGGTAGCACAGCAGGTTAAGTGCAAGTGGTGCGAAGCTCAAGGACCAGAGTAAGAATCTGGGTTCGAGCCCCGGCTCCCTACCTGCAGGGGAGTCACTTCATAGGCGGTGAAGCAAGTCTGTCTACCTTTCTCCTCCCCTCTCTGTCTCCTCCTCCTCTCTCCATTTTTTTCCTGTCCTATCTAACCACGACATCAATAACAATAACAGTAATAACAACAATAAAAAACAAGGGCAACAAAAGAGAAAATAAATAACCTCTTTTAGCATATAGTTAAAAATATATCCTTCAGGGGAGCACAGCAGGTTAAACGCACGTGACACAAAAAGCAAGGACCAGCATAAGTATTCCGGTTCGAGCCTCAGCTCCCCACCTGCAGAGGGGTCACTTCACAGGTGGTGAAGCAGGTCTGCAGGTGTCTATCTTCCTCTTCCCCCCTCTGTCTTCCCCTACTCTCTCCATTTTTCTCTATCCTATCCAGCAACAATGACATCAATAACAACAATAATAACTACAATAAAACAACAAGGGTGACAAAAGGGAATAAATATAATAATATATATATACATCCTTCAGTCATATATATTGATCCACCAAAACTTGAAATAACCACTTTTTCTTATAAAATCTTTTCAATATTTTATAGGAATTTGGCAATTACCTAGAGAAAATGAATAATATGTACATTTTAATTTGAGAAGGCATTATGTGCAATTAATTTCACTGAGTGTTTCCAAGCATACATAATCCTAGTAAGAACATCAAAATAACAGATTCATCCTTTTGGTGCAAAGGGAAATGATGACTCACCCCAATTAATGTTGAATGATGTCATAGATTTGCAAATGATCAACCTCTGACCTTTGAAGTTCACCCAGTTGAACTAAGCCTCATTAGCTTACTACAAACTTGTAGTAGTTTAGACCAGATATTTTAACTAACTCTAACAAGCTACTTCACACTTCTTTCTTTCTGCCTCGTCTATCCCATCTGTCCTCTTTTCCATCTCTGTAACATTTAAAAATTATCTTATCTATTGGATAGTAACAGCCAGAAATCAAGAGGAAGGGGGGCATACAGAGGGAGAGAGACAGACACCAGCAGCACTGCTTCACCACTTGCAAAGTTTCCCCTCTGCAAGTGGGGACCAAGGGCTTGAACCCACATTCTTGTGCACTGTACCATGTACATAAGCTCAGCCAGGTGCACCACCACCCGGCCCCCATCTTTTCTATATCTGCAACCATATGAAGAAGAGAATATGAGTTCTAGAATAGCTCCAATTTTTTTTTCTTGAAAAGTAGCAGAAGTGGGAGGAGGTTATCTGTATTGTCAGTATAACATTTAGTAATTATATTAATCTGGTAAAGCTCAAATTGCAGAAAAACAGCCAAAGAGAAATCTGTTAGAAACACCAAATACTTCTTTCAATTTGTCTTAATTTTAACATATATCCCTTAATACTTTTCTTTTATGCTTAACAATAGAGTCCCCCTTCTTTTTTGCCTCCAGGGTTATTGCTGGGCTGAGCACTGTCACTAAGCATTTAGGAAAGAGAGAAATTGAGAGAAGAGAGGGAGATAGAAAGGGGGAAAGAAAGAGATACATCTGCAGACCTGCTTCACCTCTTGTGAACTGGCCACTCTGCAAGTGGGGAACCAGAGCTTGAACCTGGTTCCTTGTGCAAGTCCTTCCACATAAAGCTATGAGCGCTTAAGTGGGTGAGCCACCACCCAGTCCCAATTTCTTCCATTGATATAGCAGACATGATATGAATTCAGCCCTGAGTTTGTTACATATTTGGATGTGAACATTTGGAACTCTGCGTATGAATTTTCAGGATCAGACCTTCACTTGTACACCTGCAAGACGTTTTGCCACACAAAGACTTTACTAGTCCTTTGAGCCAATGTGAAGAATAAAGCAAAAAAAAAAAAAAAAAAATACTGCTGCCTTAGTAACAAGCATAAATTTGTTATTTTAACCAAGTGTTAAAACCATGGAGGGGGCAGGAAATGCTGCATTTGGTTGAATGCACATGTTACCATGTGCAAGGACCCAGATTTGAGGCTCCTGATCCCCATTTGCAGGGGGGAAGATTTGTGAGTGGTGAAGCGGGACTGCAAAGTATCTCTTCCTCCCTTCCTTCCTTCCTTCCTTCCTTCCTTCCTTCCTTCCATCCTTTCTTTCTTTTCTCTTTCTCTTTCTTCCTTTCTTTCTTTCTTTCTTTTTTCTTTTTTTCTTTTCTTCTTTTTTCCTTCCTTCCTTCTCTCTCTCTCTCTCTTTTCTCCCTCTCTACCTACCCCCTTCCTTTCAACTTCTGGCTGTCACAATCTAATAAATAAATAAAGATAATTTAAAAAATTTAAAAACTATGTAAAGGTCCTACTGAGGTGATACATATGTTTCAAATAAGGACCATTCAATAAATACATCTGTAATACAGACGGTAATAAGTGTCCATAGATAGGCTATATATGCTTTTATAATTTTGATAAGTATGTTTTCTGTTTTGATTGAAGGCCAAAGAAATCATTCTATGACTTATTAGAATCCTTATCATCATCATAACTCTATGAAGTGTCATTCTTTCATAAAATGTGTAAGAAAATAAGCAAAAGATTAGCAGCAAACACCAGAAGAAGTGGATTAATCATCTGAGCAGTCACAAAGGTAATCCCTTTTATTTAGGAGGAAAACATTCTGGATTTATATATTTATACTTCAGTGGTATTAAGCTTTTTTAACAAAAAGAAGTTGAAAACTATAATGAGTCTAAATGATGTTTTGTTGAATATTAACTTTATTTCACTGTGTAGGCTTGAGTACTTTATATGACTTATCAAAGTTAAGCCTATAAATATGTATACATTCTCAAAACTGATCATATTGTAACTTGTATGTACTGAGAAAGAGTCCTTGAGCTCAACAAAATTTGTCTGGAAACTCATAAATTTTATATTATGGCTCTGAGTAAAATTTGTGATAAATATGAAATATTGTGAACCCTAACAATTCAATGTAATAAGTTAATTAAAAACTTAACTTTATTAAGTCTTTGGCTTATATTATTGTTAGTCTGAAGAGAATTATTCCTGCTCTTTCCCAAACTGGCAAGGGGGAAAATGTGAAAAGAACATCTACAATCATTTAATGTTCTTATCTGTGCTGTTCTAGCCTTCTGGATTCACTCCATTTGAATAGGAACACTGAGAACAGAGGTTATCTCACTGTAAACAAACCAGGTAGACATGAAGTCCTACCTTAAATCAAAGGCTTAGCAGGGTGAAGTGCTAGTTGATATTTTCCTTCTATATCATCAAAATACAGGACTGATTAGACATTTTCATATATCTTATTATATTTTATATAAGATACTATCCTTTTGTTATCTTTTCATATAAGATAATTTGTGGTCATTTCCCAAACAGTATATTTGTTGGAAAAAAAAAAAACTTTGCGAATAAAAGATTTTGTATTTGTTTAAATATGGGATTTTCAAACTTAGTATATTTAAAGATATCATGATTCGATGTTCTGCATGGGTTGATAAAATTTAAGATGGAAATTGTAGAGGATCACTAATTAAAGGATAAAGGTGCTGCATCTTTATCCCAATCTCACATTCTCTCCTTAATTACTTCATTTTTTTAAACTTAATCTTGCCATTGTATAAAAATGTCACTTTATATCTAATCATGTCCCCAGAACAATGATTTATAATAAGAGGGTCAGGGCCCATTTTTTTTATTTATGGTTAATTTACTTGGCTTAGTTATATTAAAAAAGGAAGAGTAAAACAAAGTCACATTAATGATCAAAGAGGATAGGAAAAAATAATGGGATTAAAGGAGGAACAAAAATAAAGAGGAACAAAGAAGGAAGGGGAAGGGAGTCATAAGAATAAAGTCAAAGAACAGACAATAGAAACTGTTGGCTAAGTAACATAGCATTCTGTATCAATCATATATTTATTTTCATGTGCATTCATACTGAATGATAATATATTTTTAGTATCAACTAGAGTAGAAAAATTAACAAAATGAGAACTGAAGTCCCAGCAAAAGGTCCTCTATTTCCAAATGATATTAATTTTATCAGAATAGCATATTTTGTTAATATAGATATATTTCTATTCTGTATACTATATGTATGTATCTTTGTGTATGTGCATGTGTGCATGTACTCATGTAGGTTATATAGGGTTTTATGAGCATTTTAAAATAAGGATTATGAGTGAGTATTTTAATCCCAATCCCTTTCCTTGATTGCTCTGAGCTGTTAATTTCAGACTCTGTCCTTAAATTTTGGTTTGAAAAGGAAAGGCATGACTTCTGGCCTAGATTGCAAGAAACAGCAAGGAATCATGCTTTGGATGCCTGGTATCTCTTGAGTTAGCCCTGGATATAAAGTATGATTAATTGTACAGTCTCAATAACGTTCAGAGGATACCGCAGAAATAAGGGGGTAGATATGATCAAGGAAAGAAAACGTCATGTTCGATATATCTCTTCAATTCATTGTCTCTATATAATCTATAAGTCATTATGACCTGAGATACTATCTTCCTCTAAATTATGGTCTAAACACATTTATGTGATATCAAAGTAACCAAACAGGAAGTTATAATAGTCCAAGACATAATAATAATAGCTTCCTTTTATTTTCTACAAGATTACCATATTACTCATACAATTATTATTAGTTGGTTTCTTTTTTTTTTTTGAGCTTCTTAAAACAATTGCAAATACCCACCATCATAATTTGCCTTGTTTCTCACCTAAACAGCAGTAATCTGGATGCAATTTTTGTTTATTTTTTCCCCTTTTTTGACCTTGTTGTTTGTCATCATTGTTGTTATTGTTGTCATTGTTGTTGGATAGGACAGAGAGAAGGGAGGAAGACAGAGGAGGAGAGACAGATAGACACCTGCAGACCTGCTTCACCCCCTGTGAAGCGACTCCCCTGCAGGTGGGGAGCTTGGGACTCAAACTGGGATCCTTAATGCCAGACTTTGCGCTTAGCGCCATGTGTGCTTAACCCGCTGCGCCACCAGCTGGCTCCCTGGATGCAAAATTTAAGTGAAAGAATTATGGGGTAAGGAGATGCCTCACTCATTGTATGTTATTCCTCACTCTAGACAAGGTCCTTTACTTGATCACTGGCACCAGACAGGCTCACTGTGAGTGCTACAGGAGGAGTTTCGTGATGGGCCATGAAGTGATATGTCTCCTCTCTATATACTTCTCTTTTTCTCTCTTTCAAATTATACAAGAGAAGACTGGGTCAAGGAGTCTACTCAGTAGCACTGTATATAGATGGATTCATTCCTGGGTGCCCATCAAAAATTTTAAATGCTGAAGAAGTGGATAAAGAATGATAGATTTTTCTCTACACCACCCTCTAAAATATAATACCAGCTAGTTTAACATTGTGGACACTGATTGATAAAGTTATTATATTTGGAAGTTAAAAAATAAAATATCTTGTTAGGAGGCTGGGCAGTAGTGCAGCAGATTAAAGGCCCATGGCTTGAAGTGAAAGGACCAGTACAAGGATCCCAGGTAGAGCCCCAGGCTCCCCGCCTGCAGGGGGATCACTTTGCAGGCAGTGCCACAGGTCTGCAGGTGTCTATCTTTCTCCCCCCCCCCCCTGTCTTGCTTTCCTCTCTGGATTTCTCTGCTCTACCCAACAACAACAACAGCTATGACAATAATAACAATAACAACAGTAAGGGCAACAAAAATGGGGAAAATGGCCTCCAGGAACAGTGGATTCAAAGTATAGGCACTGAGCCCCAGTGTTAACCCTGGAAGAAAGAGAGAAAGAAAGAAAGAAAGAAAGAAAGAAAGAAAGAAAGAAAGAAAGAAAGAAAGGAAGGAAGGAAGGAAGAAAGGAGGGAGGGAGGGAGGAAGGAAGGAAGCTTCCTTCGAAGGAAGGAAAGAAGGAAGGAAGGAAGGAAGGAAGGAAGGAAGGAAGGAAGGAAGGAAGGAAGGAAGAAGGGAGGAAGATCTAGGTTGAAGTCTTCAGTTTCCGAAAGGCATTGATTCTAACTTTCTAGGTTTTACTTCTAGACATGTCTCTGCCTATAGTACCCTCGTGGTTTTCTTCTTAATAGTTTCATTTCTAATAAGCCTGAACTATATAAGTACTGCCTATAAAGATTTTTTTGCTACCAAAAACATTAATAAAAGTTTCACCATAGGTCACAAGAATGGCAAGTGGAAAGTAAGTCGGAGATAAGTCCAGCACTAATTAGTAACAAAAGAAGCTGGGTAATAATTTATTTTCTGTACAGAATATCTTTTTTTTCTCCCTCAATCTTATCACAATACCTCCACTTACTCCTTTAATTTCTGGAGCTATCACTATGAAATAAGTATTTCCATTTCACAGATGAGACTCAGCAAGGTTAGACAGTTTGTCCAAGAACCTTGGTCTTGTAAATGATGGGACTAGAATACTTGTAATGCCATTTCATTTGTTACATAGGCATTTGAGCTGAAATTTCTGACATTCTTTTTTTTTTCATAATCCTTCCAGTTTATATCTCATGCACTGATACCATGCTCATTCTTCTAGGGGCTGTTCAAAGACGTTTAAAATGCATAAAATATTTACTCATCACAACTTTTTCAGCATTGACATACTTCAGACAAGAGGAACTGGGACCAAAATGTTAATAGTCCAAAAAAAAAGAATATGTAATAATCTCAATAGATTAATACATGTCTATTGATTGTGTGAAGTACTACAGACATTGCTGTTAAATTTTTTGTTTTGTTTTAAAGATATCTTTACAATCAGAAGCAGAAGCTTTTGTTTGAGTTTTAGATCAACCTTGAAGATACTCAGTGCACGAGAAGCAATTACTTGTGAAAATTCTTTTCCTCTGACTCTCACCACTACCATTTCCTTTTGGCAGCTACTAGACTTCTAGGCTGAAAAATCTAGAATTAATAACAATTTCTAGGAAATGCACATTAGAGATCCAGTATATTTCATCGATGACACATGCCCTATTTCCTCAGTATCATTCACTCTAGTCAAGGTTTTCTGTGACTGGTAGAAAGAAGAAATACTTTGCTGCATCCCTATAACTGCAGGTTGCTGACAAGGACCATTAACTAATTTAGATTTAAGTGTCTGTGGAACTGCTGGCAAGAACTACTGCATTGGTGCTATGGGTTAATAAAAGTTTGCTTCTATCAGGGAGTCTGGTTCTGCCTGTGTCTCATATTTCTTCCAATGGAAAGTAATGCACTGGAAAGAGGGGGGCATTGTTTATAGGGACATAGGACACTATTTGAATAAATTGTAGATTTTATAGTACACAGTCAGGAAACTGATTTATTACATACAGAGGATTAAAGAGATCAGAAAAATTGTGTTATTATTGGCTACATGGATTCTCTCTGATGTTATTTGGTGTGATGTTCTTCACTTGAATTGCTCCGACAGTTTTTATATCTTGTCATTGCATGCTGATGGCAGTGTGCAAATAGGTTTGCCACACAGGAATTGCCTGTCCCACAAGTTCATTTTCAGTGGCATTCTAAAGATCAACCATCCTTGCAAAAGTTAAGATAGATTTATAGAACTATTAGAATGCAAATTCTTAGAAAGAAAGACTAAAGTTATGGGCAGTTTTGTGCAGAGGAGGAAATTAAGAAATTCATGATTTTAATGTTTTTAAAAAATATTTCAATGATATAAAATACAAAATTTAAGTTTGCATAAAATCAAATTGATGATGGCTGCTAAGAAAGTCTTATGAGGATCCTATAATAAAGTCAATAAATAACATTTACTTAAAAGGTAGAAATGATAGAACATTTTTCTTTATGCACAGCAGTAGTTTAATTTTTTTTTCCTGGATATAGAATGTAAAGATAGCTCGTGATTCCCCTTCATCCATATTTGTGAGGATACATTTGCTTGTCATAGAGAAATAAAAATGCTGTTGAAAAAAAAATCTTGTTTTAACTTGTGTACTCAAAAGTATAAAACATGCAAATAGATGGAATATAAACACAGACTTTCTTATATGTGCATTTATAAGAGTTCTAACCTCTTAGATATGGTGGTGTCAATCTTGCATGTTTCAGAAAGAGCAACATCAGGACGGCAGGTGGAGGCTCACTTGGATAAGCAAATATATTACCGTACACAAGGACCTGGTTTCAAGCCCCTGGTCCCAACCTGCAGGGAGGAAGCTTCATAAGCAGTGAAGCAGGGCTGCAGGTACCTCTCTGTCTCTTTATCCATCCCTTTCCATTTTCCCTCTAATTTTCTCTTTGTCCTATCAAATTAAAGTTTAAAGAAATCTTTAAATAGATGCTTCTGCTAACTATTCTGCCCCTATCTTAAAAATAGCAACGCTAGTTACTGCAATGGTAACTAAAATAGACCTACTAACTATCTACAAAATGGAGACCCCTAAATCTTCATCTGCATTATTCCAGCCTTCATGTTCACGACTAGTCAATAATGTGTTTGGCTTTGTATGTTAGCTCATTTTTCAGGTTCCAGATGCTACTGTGATGCCAACCGGACTTCGCTGTGTAGATCACCCCACCTTGTATCCTGGAGCCCTGTTTCCCCAGAGCCCTGCCCCACTAGGGGAAGAGAGAGACAGGCTGGGAGTATGGACCCACCTTTAAACGCCCATGTTCAGCGAGGAAGCAATTATAGAAGCCAGACCTTCCACCTTCTGTACCTCATAATGACCCTGGGTCCATATTCCCAGGGATAAAGAATAGGAAGGTTATTAGGGGAGGGGATGGGATACAGAGTTCTGGTGTTGGAAATTGTGTGGAGTTGTACCCCTCTTATCCTGTGGTTCTTGTGTTTCCTTTTTATAATTTTTAAAGTACTTTAAAAATAAGCTCAAATATGTATTTCACACATAGATGCAAAATCTCACATTACACATCTAATTACAGTCTCATTTTTTTTTGTCTAGGCTTTCCAATTTTGCATATTTAAATACTTTTATATAATTTTATTGGGGCGCTATGGCTGACAGTACAGTTGTTGGTGCATGAATATTATTTCTCATCTTTTCATGATAGGTGTCTGTGGAACACTTTCATCCTCAGCTGGTTCTTTTCACCACCATCCACTAGGAGCCCAAACCTTCCTCTGTCTCCTCCATGCATCTCCTTCCCCAGAGTCCTTTGCTTTGGTCTACATTTCAGTTGTGTTTTCCCTTTCTGTCCTTGTCTCTTATATTCCACTTCTGAGAGAAATCATATAATATTTGTCCTTCTCTTTTTAGATTCTCTTTCATGATTCCTTCAAGTAGCATCCAAGATGGTGCCAAGAAGATCCCTTCATCATTTCTGAGAGACGAGTAGCATTCCATTGTCTAAATAGAGCACAACTTTCTTAGCCACTCCTCTGTCACTAGGGGTACAGGCATTCTTGAATATGTGTTTCCTAGTAGACTTAGAAGTGTACTCCATTTTTAGAGTTCATTCTGTTTTAGATATTTTACTTGCTATTCATATGAAGAGAATTCTGTTATTATCTGTAAATTAAACACACATGTACACATACAATTCAAGACACCTTTCTTAATCTGGTATATAAACACACAGAATTTCTCCCAAAATTATTTATCTCTTTTTAAAATTTATTTTCTTTTTCATGAGCACCTTAACAACCAAGAACTATGTACATGGTAATGATAATGTAAACAGATTTAAAAGACTATGGCTATACTACATGTTATATACATATAGAAATACATTACAGTTTTAAAAATAAATAATTCTGCATTTACTTCTATTGTGCTAAGCATGATTTTCATTATAGTCATTAATCAAAGTAGATGATGTATTCTTATGCCATTACTACTTTGACATATGAAAGATTACAAATAATTAGCTGAAGAAATTTATGTTAGATGTGGAGGTCTGGCTTTCTGTCTTTAGATGGTAAGAATCATTGTGACTTTGTGATTTGAGATTAAACTCTGCCACTTTGAAACTTTTCTATTTAAGATAAAACAAGGGGACAAGGAGAGGGTTATTTTTGTATCTCATCTTATTTTAATGTTATGATATCTTGGAAAATTAACATTTTTGAATTCTTACCCTTAAGTTATAAGTGGATTTCGCATGAAACATAAAGGAAATATGGATATCTTTTAGAAAGTTATCTAGTTAACTATTATTTCCTCAACACTTAAAAGGTTATAGAGTTTCTACCACCATATTCTCTTGAGGGGAAATACAAAGACAAAAATAAGAATTGAAAACTAGATCCTCTGTTTTTTTGGTAAGTGGAAAACTACAGCATTGAAAAAAAAGGGTAAGAATTCTAGTCAGAACATGAAAGAATCTATCCACATGACAAAATTCTATGCCAACTATCATTGGCACACGTCTAAAATCCATTGTCCACTATAGAAAGGGCTATAGAAATTAGTGCCAAGTATAAGAAGAAGTACAAGTAAGAAGATTGATTGCACATAAAAGCTTACCAAGGTCATTACTGTTGACTTCTTGACTTTTTTTTAAATACATGACTCCTCTTCATTTATTGAGAATTCTCTTACCTCAATATGATAAATTACTGATTTTAAAAATAATTAGAATTTGACAATATTTACAATGTACAATAGCTTTCTCAAATAGAGCAGCAATGACAGAATTTTTTTTTTTTAAATAGAGTGAATAAAGGAAGTAGGGAGTCCTTCAACTCTTGAGTAATGAAGTGAAATAGTCTTTGGTTGGGTCTTTTGGATACCTGGAAATATACTCCAGGCTCAAGACTATAGATTTGGAAAATTTAAAAAATAATAATTTTACTAAAAGACATGAATCAAAGTAGTAAATGTGACTTTTATATAATTCTTCTTATTATTAATAAATATGACTGAATAACAAGCATCACTACACATTGTGTTTATCATGACATAGATTGTTGAAAATGTTATTTTTAAAATAAGGTTAACTTTACTATTTTTTCCAGATCACATAAGACAATTTCTATTACATGGGTTTCTTATCTGTCTTTGTTAGTTTTATGAGCATGCTCCCATCACCCACTCTAGTCTTCCTCTACAAGTGCTGACTGGGTCACCTTCACCTTCTCAACTCTCTCCATCTCCCCCATTTAGAGTTCCAGGCTCTGCTGCAATAGACCACAAACTGTCTAAGTTTCCTTTTGTGTCTTCTCTTCATCTCATGAGCTCCAGCTACAGATGAAACTTCTTTAAAATACACTGACCTCTCCAAGGAAACAAATCTAAATATTTTCAGATTTAGTACAAGTTTTAGTGGGGAACAAATGAAAAATAAATATAGGGAAATATAAAAACACTTTTTCAAAGTGTTTATAAATTCATAGACTATTGTTTCAAATTTTAAATTCAAATGTGAATATGTTTTAGCCTGTTATTACTATTTTGCAAACTCATTATAAACCAGCATGAAAAACTTGCATTTCAAAAAACAGGAATATTGTTAAATTAGTTCTTATGAATTCTTCATGAGATCAAATTTAATGCAATTATTTTTAGAATTACAAATCAGTAAATACTTTTTCTTGGGTAAGATTGTCTAAGGTGCTCATATGACAAAAAAAAAACTTGGCATTTTTTATTAAAATATTTTTACATATGACTGTAGCATTTAAAATGAAACATAAGTTTATTTTAGCAATAAATATGATCGATTATAGAGTCATCTTCAAGTAATGATGATACAATTACCTGTTTTTCTTTTAAGTATTAACTAAAATGATAAGGAACTGTGATTATGTGAAACATGAGCTTCTATATTCACCTGGTAAAAACTGAATGAATTTGAGATATCTACCTATATATTTCCAATGCAATAGTCAAGTAAGACCTAGAAGTTTCATGTTTTTTGTATGAAGACTTAATATCTAGGATAAAAATATTAAGTTTGTAAGTATTGTATAGTAAATATATTGAATGGTTTTCATAATATTATCTGTAATATTTTCTCTTTCTCATTATATATAGAAACTTTAGAACATTTTACCTGCAAATCAATAATGGATTACAGACTTTAGCATTTTCTAATGTTTGCTATGTGTAGTTAGATAAGCTTTTATAACTTGGAAATGTATATACAGGTCATTTGGAAATTTATCTTATAATCTCAACTAGCAACCTTGATTTTTCAGCACTGAGAACATGTATGTAATCTTAGAACAGTTTCTAAAATATTCTCAATTGTAGTTTAAATCAAATGCACACTGTGGGTGCATGATAGTTTACTATGAAACCAGAATAGTAAATATGTATTTGGGCCACACAGTATGAAATACAAACAGTACAACAGGAATTCATGGTTATTTTTTTTTTATTTATAAAAAGGAAAAATTGACAAAACCATAAAATAAGAGGGGTACAACTCCACACAATTCCCACCACCAGAACTCTGTATATTATCACACTATATATGCATTATTACATTATGTTACACTTATTCATTCATTAATTTATCAAATAGAGACAGAGAGAACTAGGATGGAAGGTGAGATAGAAAGGAAAAGGAAAAGAGAGATACCCACACTACTGACTCACCATTCATGAAGCTTCCCTCCCACCCCACCCCTTCTGGTAGGAACCTAGGGCTTGGACCAGGGTCCTCACTCATGGTAACATGTGTGTTCAATTGAGTGTGCCATCATCCCACCCTGTGACATGTTGGTAAAATATACATAACATCAAATTCATAAGGTCAGTTGTATCTATAGTGTTGTCAAGTGGTTACCCTTAAAGTAAAAGGATTTCATCTTTAAATATAAAACAGTAGTTGGCAGGAAAGTCACATTTTTGTATCTCTCCTACCAATAACTATGAAGGTTTTCCAAATGTCCTTGAGCTACTTTCAGCAAAGAATTCTGTGTGTCAATTATTCTGAATGGTTAGGCTGTAATTCTATTATTTAGGGTAGCAAGACATACCCCTTTTTAGTGTGTTATATATCTGGTTTTTTTTTCCCTAGGCTAAAGTCAAAATAGCAACATAAACAATAGATGCACAGTATTGACAAAAAACTTTGACACGTGATCTTTGATGATTATTCTACTCTAAATCCTTATGTACTTTATTTTTACAGATAACAAGCTATCCTGCTACTGAATTAAACCTATTATTGGAACCATTGCTTGTCAATCTAAACTTGACTTGAAAAAGTAGAACTATAGGGTGAGTGTTTTGTAGACCCTTATCAGAGGAGATGAAAAATGTACCTATCTGTAAACAAGTACACTGTAAATGATTATCCTCTCTATCAATAATAAAAAGTATATACAAAAGAAAAAGTCGAACCATTGTGCTTTTTAGATTTTTTTACTATTATCTAAATATTTTTGTCTTCTTCTGAATTCACACAGAGAATCCCTAATTGCATTAAAAGATGAACTTATATAGTAATTGCCTAATTATGGTGATATAAGGAGTTTATGCCTTTGAAGACTGCATAGGTCAGAAGACTTCTGAAAGGAACTAGTTTTCTTACAATAAAAACACTGGAGAATTCTTAGTCTATTTTATCATATGAAAATATGAAGGGAATTTGGCAAGTCTGAAGAGGGCTGACACCTAACCATACTGGTAGCTTGATTCCAGTCAGTCTCTGGAACTGTGAGAAATAAGTTTCTGTGGTTTATAAGCTAAACCCACCTGTTTCAATTTGTTATAGGACAGCTAATGTAATTAGGCAACTAGTTAAAAGAAAATAGAACTGTGTGTATCATTTTATTTCCAGTATATGAAAGAAAATGACATTTATATCTATTATTCACCTTGTGATCAATGAAATTAACATGTAAAACATAGCTCACTGTGAAATAAAACAAGTTCTCATTTCTTAGACATACCTATGAGTTAAATTAAACTTGGGGTAGAATCCTATTTATTGTTTTAAAGCAGAGTGGGATAGGGAATCCTAAGGAAACACACATACCCATCCAAAGAGATCTGGGTATAACTATGTTCATACTCGCACTAGTTTGTAATAACCCAAACTTGGAAACAAACTAGATATTCAACAAGAGATGAATGTTAACAAAGTTGTGGTATATGTACATAATGGAATACTACTTAACTGTCTATTTTTGGTTTTTATTTATTATCGAATAGAGACAGAGAGAAATTGAGAAGAGATGGAGAGATAGAAAAGGAAACAGACAGAGAGACACCTGCAGCCCTGCTTTACCACTCATGAAGCTTCCCCCCTACAGGTGGGGATCAGGGGCTTGAAGCCAGGTGCTTGTGCACTGAAATGTGTGCACTTAATCAGGTACTCCACTGCCTGGCCCCCAGAATACTTCTTCACTATTAAGAATGATAAAGTCACCTTATTCACCTCATCATTGATGAATCTTAAAAGAACCACGTTAAGTGAGATAAGCCAAAAAGGGAAGAATGAAGAGGAGATGACCTCACTCACTGGTATAACTTAAGAAACAAGGACAGAAAGTGGAAACACAAAGCTGAACTTGGACTGCCTTTGGTGTATTGCATCAAAGCAAAGAAAGAACTCTGGGGTAGATGGACAGAAAGGGAGTTGGGGGAAAGAGGAGCTTTCAGGTTTTGGTTAGGATAACAAACCTAAAATAGGAGTGAGAGTGTTTTGCAGACATCTATCTTAGTGAGATGAGCTTGGATCGACCTTCTCGTGGTGCATCCCGTGAGTACCCATTCATTGGGGAAACTGACGATCCTTCCTAGCCGACTGAATCCAAATGGATCCCAGTCACTTTCAAAGCCAGCAACAAGCAGCTCCTGACAGCTTTCAACCTGACGCTGTTGACTGGCTACGGAAGAAGGGCAAACGCTAGAAGAAGAAGAAGTGAGATGAGAAATCATACTATGTGCCAACAGTTGTCCTGTTAAACCATTAACCTATTTGGAGACTTATATGATACATTTTTAAAAGTTATTTTGGTCTGGAAAGGTAGCTCACTTGAAAAATATGTTTGCCTTATCATGTCCACAACCTAGATGTAAGCCAGATCCCCAAAGTACTGAAGAGAGCTTTGATGCTGTGTTACCTTTCCCTCTGCCTTTGTCTCTGTCCTTCTACTAAAAAAAAAACCAACAACAACAACAACAACAAAAAAAAAAACACACTCATCTTGGAGCAGTGAAAACATGAAGTCATTAAAAGAATTGTGGGTTATCTCCTTATGGGAGAGCACTGCTTGGAAGCCCTGAGACACACTGGTTGAGTTGACCGTTCTGGGCAGGGTGATCAATTATTGTGCTTATTTGCAAGAGTAATCACAAAATAATACATCAAGGCAACTTGCTCACAAATGAAAGGGACTTTCCAGTGGCTTGTCCAAACTGGTATGCTAGGCATTTTTAGTTTAGACTTCAATAGCTCAGAAATAAACTATAATAATAGTAATGGTAATAATACCCCTTCCTATTAAGCCACTGGTTCCTCCCATTTTGACCTCACTGGCACCTTCCTGAAGGTGGAAGGAACATGTTAAGTTCCCTAGAGGAGACTGAAGATGCACGTGTGCCAACAAGGCAAGGTTCAACTCTATTTCCTCCTACCTTCACTCATTTACATAAATATTTCCTCTCCCCAGCTTTCCGGGATAGTATTGAGCCTTATGCAACCTCTTCTATTCTGATTTACAATAAAGTTCATGAGAAAATTAACTGGGGAGCCAGGTGAATACACGCCTGGTAGAGCACTCTATTTGAGTGAGAGGATTCAGGTTCAAGCTCTTGGTCCTCACCTGCATGGGGGAAGCTTGACAAGCCATGAAACAATGCAGCAGTTGTCTCTCTCTGTCTCTATCAAAAATAAATAAAAGAAACAAACAAACAAATGGCCAACAGGAGCAGTAGATTCATCATGGGAGCACTGAGCCCCAGAGACATTCCTGGTGGCAAAGGAAAAAAAAAAAAAAACAATAATGGCAAACTTATTTGGGCATCTACTTTCCTTGATTCAATTCTGATCAAACAAAAATTCAAGGATCCCTTTACCCACTTGGCAACACAAATTCAGGTCATTTCTTTTTTAGTTTGTTTCAAAAACCAAGTGAAGAATTTTTGTAAAAAAATATTAAATTATCCCTTGAGGGTAAACAAATAATTAACTTCAATTGCCTGTTTGATTGGTCCAGATTAGTGCCAACCCTTACCACATTGAACACAAGTTTCAGTCTTGTGGTGTCTTTCCTTATCTCTCTGTCTCTATCTGAAAAAAAAAAAAAAGACTTATTGTAGTAAAGCTCAAGTGATAACAATGATAGCAGCAAAGTTTGAAGGTGATAAATTGCAAAAGAAGGTTTTCATTGTGATCCCCAGCTGATCACATGGGACATTCTAGGACACTTGCTATAATTTGAATCAGTGTTTAAGTAAGTCTACCAACATAGTGTTTTCATTTTTTTCCTTTTGTTGTCTAACATCTATATGTGAGACTCACTATACATTTACATTTACACTATACATTGACATTACATTATAATTTACATTCCAACATATCAAACATCTCAGTGATATCAATATTTGATTATTGCTAATGTTAAAATGTTTAAAGACACTAAATGTGCCTTCTATTTAGTGCCGATAGAAATTGTCTATTTACTGTGAAACTTAAAATGATTTAATAGTTTGAAATTTTGTCTGCTTTATGATTCGTGTGATGGTTATTTGACTTGTAATTGTTTCAGTATAAAAATAGGGTGATTAATGAGCTGACATTTACAAATCAAAAATTGATTGCACATCACAGGCAGAAGTAAATGTTCCTTTTTATAATCTTAAACAAGTTTTCTTTGAAAATGTGAATATCTTTAAACTACAATACACATTTTTAACAAAAACGTTTCACAAAATTGAGAAAAATACAAGAACACTTTTCATGGAATGCCATTACTATAAAGCCAACTTCTTTTTTACTGACAAAGTCTAGAAAATATTATTGAGTTTATCTGAATAAAATATGACTAGCTGTCAAACATGTCAAAGATTCAATTTGGCTTTGTAAATTAACACAGAGTAATTTACTACTGGCATCATATGGATGAATTTCTTCTAACTAATATGGTCAAAGTATTTTGTTTAAGTTCACCACTACTGTATATCACCAACAGATAAAATTTTATCTGTACACTTCTGCCAATAAACATATTATTGAAGAAATATTTCTTTATTTTATTTTATTTTATTTATTTATTCCCTTTTGTTGCCCTTGTTGTTTTTTTTATTGTTATAGTTATATTGTTGTTGTCGTTGTTGGATAGGACAGAGAGAAATGGAGAGAGGAGGGGAAGACAGAGAGGAGGAGAGAAAGCTAGACACCTGCAGACCTGCTTCACCGCCTGTGAAGCGACTCCCCTGCAGGTGGGGAGCCGGGGATCGAACCGGGATCCTTCTGCCAGTCCTTGTGCTTTGCGCCACCTCCACTTAACCCGCTGCACTACAGCCTGACTCCCCTGAAGAAATATTTCTAAAGCCTAATAGTAGATGGGCCATTGCCTACAGAAGCTGAGATTCCTTATACAGACTCTTCAAATGTAAAAAAAAATAAAATTATACCTATGAGTTGCAATGCATTAAAAATATCAACCTCGAATAGGCTGAATTGTCTCCAAGGGCCTTAGTTTTATGATATTTACTTAACACAGGAAGAGGATTCTGATTAGAGAGGAAGAATGATGACCAAATCAGACATCTTTTCTACTGCTGCTGCTTCTCCTCCATCATCATCATCATGATCTTTTTTTTTTCTTATTTTAAGAAAAGATTTATTATGAGAAGAGTGTGGAAGAGGAGAGAGTGAGAGAGACCAGAACACAACCCAACTCTGGCATAAGGTGGCACTGAGGATTGAACCTGTGGCCTCTGGGGCCTTAGGCTGCTTGCTAAAACTATTGTATTCAAGCCTATCAAATTAGTACATTTATTCTGTGAGATATCTAACTTCAAGACAGAAAATATAATAAAGTTTAAGTATCAAATTTTTCTTAAGCTAATAATAAGGGTTTTATATTTTTAATTATAAAATAAAATTTTCTCAGAAGATAGATTCTCTACACTTTATTAATTTTTTATTATCTTTATGTACTGGATAGACACAGTCAGAAATTGAGAAGGAAGGGGATGATAAAGAGGAAAAGAGACAGAGAGACACCTGCCGCTCTGTGTATTGTAATATGTGAGTTCAACCAGGTGTGCCACCACCTGGTCCCTCTACTCTATTTATATAAACTTAAAATACAACCTCATTTACACCCTTCTCATTCAAATACAGTGTGTGTGTGTGTGTGTGTGTGTGTGTGTGTGTGTGTGTGTGTGTCACTTAACATGATTCCCTCAAGCTCCATCCAAGATGGTATGAAGAAAGTGAATTCACTATTTTTAATAGCTAAGTAGTATTCCACTGCCTATATATATGTATACTGCCTATATATATATATATATATATATATATATATATATATATATATATATGTATATATATACCACAACTTACTCAGCCATTCATCTGTCATTGGCCTGTCCCTATTTTTTAAGTCCTACTTATAAGTGAAATCAGTTGGCATTTATCCTTCTCCTTTTGGCTTAACTCAATTAACATGATGTTTCCTAGTTTCATCCAAGATGATACAAAGGAGACCGACAACTTTGTCATTTTTAATAGCTAAGCAGAATTCTTTCTTGTATATACACCACTTTTTCATCACTTATCTGTCATTGGACCTCTGAGTTGCTTCTTGGTTTGGGCTATTACAAATTGTGCTACTATGAACATGAACATAGTATACATAGATCTCTTCTGACTGGTGCTTTTTTCCCATTGGATAAATAGCTAGGAGAGATTCCTGGGTCTCTAAGGTAGGTTTTAATTTCTAAATTGTTTTCCACAAATGTTGGGCCAATATATACTCTCACCAGAAATTCATAATTGTCCCTTTTTCCCTTACAGTCACTCCAATATTTGGTGTTACTGTTATTTTTAATGTATGACATTCTTATAGATGTAAATTAGTCTTAATTTGCATTTCATGATTATCAGTAACTTTGAGCAGCTTTTCATGTGTCCATTGGCAGAATCTTCTTCAGTGAAGATTCTGTCCATGTCTTTGCTTCATTTCTGAATGGAATTGTTTTCTTAGTGTTAAGTCTACTGAAATTTATTTATTTTTAAATAATATTTGATTTATTTATTAATAAGAGAGATAATAGGAAAGAGGACCCAGAGCATAATTCTGGCACATGGGCTGCCAGGGATTGAATTAAGGTACTCATGCTTAAAAATCTAATGCTTTATCCTTTGTGTCACCTCCAATGTTTTATTTCTGAGTGACGAGTAGGATATTAACTAATATGTTATCCTGGAATTTTAAGTTTCAAAATCATCTTAGTAGATACACTAGTGCAAATTTATTGGAAAAAATGTTTTCCAGTAGCCATAGCAAAATCAAAATAATACAAAGCCATGATAAAGTTTGAATAACATAGGAAGTGAGATATATAGACTCATGTTCTCATACTGATATAATTTCATCACATAAAGTGGAAGTGGTGTCGCTTTGTTATTTTCACAATAATACTGCAAAATATTCCATTCAACCCGAACAGAAAATGGAAAAAAATACACATGATTTAAAAGTAATCCTAACCCAGATTATAACATTGCCTTGTCATATAAAAGTACATCAAAATAGTAAAAAATTAATACACATTTTACCACAATATCCATCATTTTGGGGAAGAGGCAATGAGTGAAAAAAAACTCTTTTTCAACTGATAATGTGGTACTCTAAGAAGATATTTAAGGGGTGGGGGCTCAGGGCCAAGCTTTTATCACTTAGTTATTCAGTTTACCTGTTCACGTACTGTTCGTTTATTTTATAGACATCACCTTTCTTGTCTAAATTTATTTGATGTACTTAATCCTAAGCATGAAAAATCTCTTGTCCTACTTACTAGAGTATAGAAAGTCATCCATGATTTGTGGGTCAAAAAAGGGGAGGTCTATTATTATCTTTTGCTCCAATACTTTCACCTCCCTTGGCACTTGATTCATTAGATACTCGTATGGCCTTGGAAATTACTTTCAAACCTTTCAAAGTTAATTGAGCTCTGAACTAAGGTCCAAAGCATCTGTACTTTTCTCCACTACTGAAATAAAATATAAACCAGTGAACCAGTCTGATATTTCTCTTAAGCTTTAATTTTCACTATAAAACTGACACATTACATATTAAGATAGAATTATATTTCCTTAATTTAAATATATGATTTCTTCAAACAGTGTGAAATGCTTTAAATTACTTTTTCTTTCTTCTTCTATGTTACAATACTTGCTATTGAACTAGATTTCATTTCCCAGGAAAAAACAAACACACAGATTAAACAATCACAATGAAAAAATTGAAACAGTAATCAAAATTCTCCTCAAATACAAAAGTCCATGATCATATAACTTTACTAATGAGTTTTACAAAACTTTTACCTATACTTTTCAAGGTCTTCCAAAAAACTGAAAATACAGGAATATCCTCTTATGTTTCCAAGACAGATTTAAAGAAATATAATACTGCTTCTTTATCTGTATCTTACGGTTCTGGGTCTTGCACATTAAATTTAATTATTTTTGTGTATTGTGTTAGTGCTTTAGTGGTTGTCTTTATTTGCATTTCTCTGAGAATCAAAAGACTTGGAGCATTTTTTCATGTGTTTTTTGGCCTTTTGGATCTCTTCTGTGGTGCATATTCTGTCCATGTCCTCTCCTCATTTTTGGATGGGGTCATCTGTTTTCTTGTTACTAAGTATGGCAAGCTCTATATATTTTGGCTATTAAACTCATATGATATGATGTATAGCATGTAAAGATCTTCTCCCATTCTGTGAGGGGTCTCTTTGTTTGGGTATTGATCTCTTTTGCTGTGCAGAAGATTTTTAATTTTATGGAGTCCCATAGTTATATACTTCCCAGAGTCTTCTTTGTAATGGGATTCATTTCAATGAAGATGTTTTTAAAATTTATGTGGAAAAGAATTCTGCCAATATTTTCCTCTAAGTAGTTTTTGGTCTAACACCCAAGTCCTTGATCCACTTGGAAGTTACCTTTGAATATGGTGAAATATAGTGGTATCGTTTCATTCATCTGCATGTTTAAACACATTTTTTCCTACACCATTTGTTGAAGAGACTCTGTTTTCCCCATTTAAGTTTGGGTACCTTTCTCAAAGAACAGATATCCGTAAGTGTGAGGGCTTACTTCTGGGCTCTCAATTATATTCCACTGGTCAGTGTGTCTATTCATGTTCCAGGGCCAAGCAGTTTTGATGACAATTTGAGATCTGGGAGTGTGATGCCTCCTGTTCTTTATTCTTAAGATTGTTTTTGGCAATTCTAGGTCTTTTCTGGTTCCAGAGAAACATTTGTAGCATTTGTTCTATTCTCCTAAAAAAAAAAAAAGTTTGGGATCTTGATGGAGATAGCATTAAATTTGTATATGGCTCTGGGTAGTATATTCATTTTGATGATGTTAATTCTTCCAACCCATGAACATAGAATATCTTTCCACTTCCTTGTGTCTTTTTCAATTTCCTTGAGTAATGACTCATAATTTTCAGTATACAAGTCTTTCACTTCTTTGGTTAGGTTTATTCCTAGATATATTATTTTTTTGATGCTATAGTAAAAGGAATTGATTCCTGGATTTCAACTTCTTCTAACTTAGTGTTTGCATAGAGGAATACCACTGACTTTTGAATGCTAATTTTGTACCCTGACACCTTACTGTATTTCCTGATGATTTACAAAAGCTTCTTGCTGGATTCCTTAGGTTTTTCTATGTGCAATATCATGCCATCTTCAAACAGGAAGAGTTTGAATGCATCTCTTCCAATCTGTATGCCTTTAGTTCCTTGCTCGTGCCTGACAGCTATGGCAAGAACTTCCAACACTATGTTGATTAGTAATGGTGATAATGGGCATCCCTATCTATTAGCTGATCGAGGGGAAATGTTTCCAGTTTTTCACCATCAAGTATGATGTTAGCTGTAGGTTTGTTATATATAGACTCCACTATCTTCAGGAATAGTGCTGCCAATTAATATTCAGGGCATTAAATTTTAGAGGTCCTTGAAAGTTAAAACAGAATATATGGGGACACTTACAGTGGATTCAGCTTAATATATGCAAAGCATGTTTATGGATTTGCTTTTCCACATGCCTAAAGCAAGTAATTGTGTCTCAAACATTTACATGTGTCTAAAATATTTACAGTCTTTAAGGTTTCCCTCTTCTGATTTGGGAAAATAAGGTTCTAGGGCTAGGTATTCATGCCTATGCTATAGTTGTAATATATTTCTTTTCCTTAATCTTTTTTTTTATTTGTTTTCTTTTTTCCCCAGAGTACTGCTCAGCTCTGATTTGTAGTGGAGTGGAGCACTGAACCTGGGGCTTCAGAGCCTCAGGCATTAGAGTCTCTTTGAATATCCATTATGCTATCTATCCCCATCCTATTATATAGCTGTATATATTTGAAACATCTTGTTATTGTAAAAATTAAATGATTGATCATAAAGCAACTACAATTTAAAAATAAAGTAACTTTCTGAAAGACTTCATAGTTGCTATGAAGATCATAAAGTAACAATATCTGCTTCAATTAATAAATGGTCAGCATTCAATTCAGCTTCCACTCATGCAAGCAATAACCTTGAGATTTACAGTGCTGGATGGACTATAACTAAAACTGAAGAAAAATTCTTAAAATTTCTTAAACATCTACATATTGATAAAATTTCTTAAAATTATCTTTATTTATTTATTGGAGAGAGACATCCAGAAATCAAAAAGGAAGGGGGTGATCGAGAGGGAGAAAGACAGAGAGATACCTGCAATACTGCTTCACCACTCATGAAGCTTTCTCCCTGCAGATGAGGATTGGGGGCTTGAACCCAGATTTCATAGTTCTTAGACAAAAGATGTCAATTTCCAATCATGGGTAATAAGGATACTGCTCACGTGCTAGATTTTTACAAAGTTTAAATTACTTATATTAATAAAAAGCTAACATACACATTTAAATTAGAGGAGACTAAACTTTTTTTTAGTTTGATAGGAATTTCTACGCATGCAATGCAAATAATATTGAATACAATTAACTTATTGTCAGTGTCTATATTTTTGCAAATTGAAAGGCCAGATCCTTTGTTATTTTTCCATGAGTCCTCTGGGAAACATTCATGTTGGTTTTAGTTGTAAAAGATCATTCAGGGTTAGAGTTGAGGAGAGTGAAATGTCAAAAGTTGCCTGGAGGTTTGGAAACTTATTTAAAAAGGATCATAGGCCACTAGAAAACAATACTTTGCTAGTTATTTAATTATAGTGAGAATAAAAGATTTGGCAATTAATTATAAAAAGCCATTAGATTGTAGAAATATATCATAACATTTTTAAATGAGAAAATTGGGTTTTCTTAAACAGGTAAGGACCCAATAAAGTCAGTCTAAACTACTGAAAAGTATTCTACACAGACAGATATTTATTTGCCACTCATATTACCCAAAAGATAAATATATGTGATATCCTCATATACTCATAAAAATAATAAGAAAAGTTTATCTTGCAACAGAGGTAAAGGCAGATTTCAGCTTCTCATCATTAGTGTTTGGTAGTGAAAATAATCAAATTACTTTTTTTTCCCCTCCTGGGTTATTGTTGGGGTTGTGTATGGGTACTATGAATCCATTGCTACTGGAAGTCGTTTTTTTTTTTTTTTTTCCATTTAGAGAGAAATTGAGAGAAGAGGGGAAGATAGAGTTGGAGAGAGAAAGACAGACAACTGCAGACCTGTCTCACTGATCCTGAAGCAGACCCCCTGCAAGTGGGAAGGAATGGGGGCTTGAACCCATATCTTTGTGCAGGTCCTCGCACTTCATCGGTTGTGTGCTTAACGTTTAACTGGGTTCACCACACCGTCCCTTACAAATCAAATTATTTTTGGTGAAAAATATGTTGTAGTCATTTTTATCTTGTACTATGTTGTCATTTTATTCCCTCCAGGAGCAATCAGTCATCATGTGATAGGATAAAATCCATCTTTTTCTTTAGAAAAAGACATACACACAGACACAGTACATGAAGACACATGCACACACCATGGAATTTGACTCCTAAGATTTTAATTGTAGGGGTGGGTAACAGTGTACCTAGGAGAGCTCATATTAATTATAATGCACAAGGACTTTGGTGAAGCAGCGTTGCAGGTCTATCTGGTCTGCCCCCCTCCCTCCTTCCCTATCTGTTCTCAAGTTTTCTCTGTAATACAGATAAATAAAGAAAATCAAATACAAAAGTATTTTAGTAGCAAAAAAAGGTATGACATATTACAAATCTTGTATATATAATTCAGTTGAAAACCAAGGTTTTAATTAGCCAAATATCTTGGTACAGTCCTTAAGTTGATATATTATAAAACATAATTGTGTTTAAATATGATCTGTCATAGTAATGACAAATTGTGATTAAGTGTATTTCACATTTTTTATAATCCTATGAACCTATTGTATATATAGTGCTAGCTTTTTCAGCTAATGCAAATGTGAACTAGAATTTGAAAAAGATCTGAACTCTTTTTTAAAATTTCTTTATTGGGGAATTAATGTTATACATTAGACAGTAAATAAAATATTTTGTACATGCATAACATTTCCAGTTTCCATATCACAATACAGCCCCCATTCGGTCCTCTGTCATCCTTCTTGGACCCCCACACCCACCCCCAGAGTCTTTTAATTTGGTGCAACATGCCAATTCCAGTTCAGGTTGTACTTGTGTTCTCTTCAGAACTCCTTTTTCAACTTCTGCCTGAAAGTGAGATCATCCCATATTCATCCTTCTGTTTCTGACTTATTTCACTTAACATGAATTTTTCAAGGTCCATCCAAGATAGGCTGAAAACAGTGAAGTCACCGTTTTTTATAGCTGAGTAGTATCACATTGTGTATATATACCACAACTTACTCGGCCACTCATCTGTTGTTGGACACCTGGGTTGCTTCTAGGTTTTGGCTATTGCAAATTCTGCTGCTATGAACATATGTGTACACAGATCTTTTGGTTTGTTGGGTTCCTTAGGATATATCCCCAGGGGAGGAATGACAGGATCATAGGATAGGTCCATTTCTAGCCTTCTGAGAGTTCTCCAGACTGCTCTCCACAGAGGTTGGACCAATTTACATTCCCACCAGCGTGCAGGAGGGTTCCTTTGACCCCACAACCTCTCCAGCATTTGTTGCTGCTACCTTTTCTGATGTATGACATTCTCACAGGAGTATAGTAGTATCTCATGGTTGTCTTTATATGCATTTCTCTGAGAATCAAGACTTGGAGCATTTTTTCATGTGTTTCTTGGCCTTTTGGATCTCTTCTGTGGTGAATATTCTATCCATGTTCTCTCCCCATTTTTGGATGGGGTAATTTGTTTTCTTGTTGTTGAGTTTGGCAAGCTCTTTATATATTTTGGTTATTAGTCTGTTATCTGTTGTATGGCATGTAAAGATCTCACATTCTGTGAGGGGTCTATTGGTTAGGGTATTGGTTTCTTTTGCTGTTCAGAATAATTTTAATTTGATGTAGTCCCATAGGTTTATGCTTGCCTTAGTCTTCTTTGTAATTGGATTCATTTCATTGAAGATGTCTTTAAAATTTATGCGGAAAAGAATTCTTCCTATATTTTCCACTAAATATCTGACAATTTCTGGTCTAACATCCAAGTCCTTGATCCACTTGGAATTTACCTTTGTATTTGGTGAAATATAGTGGTTCAGTTTCATTCTTCCGCATGTTTCAACCCATTTTTTACAACACCATTTGTTGAAGAGACTCTGCTTTCCCCATTGAATAGTCTGGGAAGCTTTGTCAAAGATTAGATGTTCATAGGTGTGGGGGCTTACTTCTAGACTCTCAGTTCTATTTCACTGGTCAGTGTGTCTATTCATGTTCCAATACCAAGCAGTTTTGATTACAATAGCCCTATAGTGCCATTTGAAATCTGAGAGTATGATGCCTCCAGTTCTGTTCTTTCTGCTCAAGATTATTTTAGCAATTCTAGGCCTTTCTGGTTCCAGATAAACATTTGTAGCATTTGTTCTATTCTCCTAAAAAAATGTGGTTGGGATCTTGATGGGGATAGCATTAAATTTATATATGGCTCTGGGTAGTATATTCATTTTGATGGTGTTAATTCTTCCAACCCATGAACATAAAATATCTTTCACTTCTTTGTGTCTTTTTCAATTTCCTTGAGTACTGACTCATAATTTTCAGTATACAAGTATTTTACTTCTTTGGTTAAGTTTACATATATATATATATATATATATATATATATATATATATATGAATGATGCTATAGCAAAAGGAATTAATTTCTGGGTTTCAACTTCTTCTAACAGTGTTTGCATAGAAGAATACCACTGACTTTTGAATGTTAATTGTGTAGCCTGACACCTTACTTTATTGCCTGGTTATAGCCAAAAGATAATTGCTGGATTCTTTAGGTTTTTCTATGTATATTATCATGTCATCTGCCAATAGGGAGAGTTTGACTTCTTGTCTTCCAGTCTGTATGCCTTTAATTCCTTGCTCCTGCCTGATTGCTATGGCAAGAACTTCCAACACTATGTTGAATAATGATGGTGATAGAGGGCAGCCCTGTCTAGTGCCTGATCTGAAGGGAAATGCTTCCAGGTTTTCACCATTGAGTATTATGTTGGATGTAGCTTTGCTATATATAGAATCCACTATCTTCAGGAATTTTCCATCTATTCCCATTTTTTGTAGTGTTCTGATCATAAAGTGATGTTGTATTTTGTCAAAGGCTTTCTCTGCATCTATTGAAATGATCATGTGGTTTTTGGCTTTGCTTTTATTGATGTGGTGGATCACGTTAATTGTTTTACATATATTAAACCAACCTTACATCCCAGGGATAAACCCCACTTGGTCATGATGAATAATCTTTTTAATATACTGCTGTATCTGGTTGGCTAGAATTTTGTTTAACATTTTAGCATCTATGTTCATCAGAGATATTGGTCTGTAGTTTTCTTTTTTGGTTGTTTCCCTGTCTGCTTTTAGTATCAAAGTGTTATTGGCTTCATAGAAGCTGGAAGGGAGTATTCCAGTGTCTTCATTCTTCTGGAAGATTTTTAAAAGTAGAGGTATTCTTCTTTGAAGGTTTTATAGAATTCATTTGTAAAACCATCTGATCCAGGACTTATATTCTTGGAAAGGTTTTTGATAACTGTTTCAATTAGGCTGGCTGTGATGGGCCTGTTCATGTTATCTAGTTCCTCTTTAACTAATTTTGGAAGTTGGTAGGTATCTAGGCAATTGTCAGTTTCTTCCATGTTCTCTAGCTTGGTGGCATAGAGTTGTTCATAGAAGTCTCACATGATATGCTGAATTTCTGTGGTGTCTGTTATGATATCTCCTCTTTCATTTATGATCTGATTTATTTGGGTCTTCTCTTTTTTGTTTTGTGAGTCTGGCTAAAGGTTTGTCTATTTTTTTCAGTCTTTTGAAGAACCAAAATTTCCTTTCTTTGATCTTCTGTATGGTTTTCTTATTTTCAATGCTATTGATTTCTGCCCTAACTTTAGTGATTTCTGTCCTTCTGGTTGCTTTAGGGTTCCTTTGTTCTTCTTCTTCAAGGTCTTTAAGATGTGCAGTCAGGCTGTTAATTTGTGCTTTTTCCTAATTCCCAATATGTGCCTGTATGGCTATGAACTTCCCTCTCAGTACTTACTGCCTTAGCTGTATCACAAATATTTTGTTAGCTTGTGTCTTCATTTTCCATTGAACTCTCAATTTTGATTTCTTCCTTTGTTTCTTCTTTGACCCAGTTGCTGTTAAGTAGTATACTGCTGAGCTTCCACATTTTGGGACTATTACTAATCTTTTGTTGATTGTTAAGTGTTAGTTTAATTCCACTATAGTCTGAGAAGATGCTTGAGATGATTCCTATGCTCTTGAATTTGCTCATGCTATCTTTGTGGCCTAATATAAGGTCTGTCCTTGAGAATGACCCATGCGGACTTGAGTAAAATGTGTATTCCAGTTTCTTGGGATTAATGACTCTGAAAATGTCCAATAGTTCTAATTTATCTATCTCTTCATTTAGCTCCCTCGTGTCTTTATTGATTTTCTGCCTGGACGATCTGTCAAGTTGAGACAGTGGGGTGTTGAAGTCCCCTACTATGACTGTGTTGCTGTTAATATTTTGCTGTAGCTCTTTCACTAGATGTTTGATGTATTTAGATGTCTTCTCATTGGGTGCATAGATGTTAATAATTGTTAAGTCCTCTTGATTGACTGATCCTCTGAGCATTAAATAATGTCCATCTCTATCTTTTTAAATTTTATTTATTTTAAAGTCTATTGTATCAGATATGAGAATAGCTTTTCTTGTCTTTTTTTTTGTGTGTGTGGGCCATCGTCTTGTATGATAGTTTTCTATCCTTTCACTTTTGAGTCTGTATTTGTCTTGTTGAGTTAGGTGGGTTTCCTGTAGACAGCATATTGTTGGGTTTTGTTTTCTGATCCATCTTTCTACTCTGTGCCTTTTAATAGGTGAATTCAGGCCACTGACATTTATTGATATCATAGACTGAATATTTTAATGCCACTAATGTAGATTCTTAGAGTGTTCTAATATATGGCATATTTAAGGTGGTCTGAGTGTTTATAGGAGACTTTTCAGAACTTATTTCAGGGCAGGCTTGGTGATAGTTGATTCTCTTAACTGCTGCTTGTATGAGAAGGTTTTTATGCCTCCATCTTATCTGAATGACAGTCTAGCAGGATACAGTCATCTTGATTGAAAGCTTTTCTCATTGAGCACTCGATAAATATTTTGCCATTCTTTTCTGGGTTGTAGTGTGAAGAAGTCTGCTGCTAATCTTATGGGTTTTCCTCTGTAGGTGACTCTTTGTTTTTCTCTTGTAGCCTTGAGGATCTTTTTCTTATCCTTATTCCTTTCCATTCTAAATATGATGTGTCTTGCTGTCTTTAAGTCTGGGTTAATTCTGTTTGGGACCCTCTGGGCTTCTTGAACCTTTATGTCTTTTATATTGTCTAGAGTAGAGAAGTACTCAGCTATTATGTCCTGTAGAATGTTTTCTTCCCCTCTCTCTCTGTCTTCCTCTGGTAAGCCAATAATGTGTATATTATTTCTTTTGAAGTCATCCTATAGGTGTCTGTTGTTTTCAGTATCTCTTTATCTCCTTTTGAGATCTCTTACATCTTTTTAGTTGTCTCTAATTCATCCTCAATCTTGATAATTCTGTCTTCAGCCTCATTGATTCTATGCTCTCTCCCCTCTACTGTTTTCTGGAGTTCATCTATTCTGTTATCCTGTTCTGATACTTTTTTAGCTTGTTCAGCTAGTTGTGTTCTTAGCTCAGCTATTCCAGCTTTCAGCTAATAACCTTGAGATAATTAGTGTTTTATTCCTGAGTCTCATTTTTTTCTGCATCTCCAATGACAATTATTTCAAACTCTTTACTCACTCTTGTGATTATTTCCTTAACTAGTGTTTGGATGTTGACCTCATTGTTTTGTGTTTCAACCTTTGGGGGGCTTTTATCTGGACTCTTATCCTGGCTCATTTCTCCAATATTTCTTTTCATTGGTTTAACCATTTTATATAGTATGTAATGAGGTCCCTCTCTCAGTACTTTTCAAATGACTGATTACTTTTGCCTGGATTGACTTGTGTCTAAGTCAGGTAATTAAAGCATTCACAATTGTGGAAATTGACAGTTGTTCCAATAGTATTTTAATCCCTGGGTTGAAGCTCAGTGGCTTAAAAGCCTTTTTTCTTTTTCTTCCCTGTAGGCTATGGGAGCCTGAAAGCTTTTAAGCTATAGGTAGGCTTCTTAGCTTAGTCACTGCATCCTGATAAAGCAGGGTGGTACAGAAATAATCGAGTGGTTATGCAAAGAGACTCACACAGTCTCACTGCTAGGCCACCTGGGTATAGATCTTCTCCTGAGATTCCTGGTTAGTTCCCTGTCCCCTGGTGTCAGCACAGGGCCTCCCCCTTGTTGCTCCAGATTCTGAGGGCAGTAGCAATGGAGACTCACAGTTGCATTTGATGAGTCTCAGGGGAGTCCTCTCCTCCCTTCAGCCATCCCCTTGTTGGTGAAACAGTGGTTTCTCAACTGGTAATCTGTAGGACTGTAACCGGCCACTTAATCTCTCTCTAGGCTCCTCTCTGTCCATGAACCACATGTGTTTCCACTCACCAGTGATTTGTTGAGTTCCTGAAGTCATTCTAGTCCTGTCTTGTTGCAGTCCTAGGTGGTCTCCTTTGGTATTCCTAGTTGACCCAGGAGAGGAGAGGAGAGAAACACAGCTACTACTCCTCTGTAGCCCCCAGAACTGAACTTTTTATAATTATTTTTTTGTACTTGAAATATGACAAGTTAATTGTTTATTATTTCTGAGAATTTTACCATTGAATTTATATAAACACTAGCCATTATAATATCATGTATTTAAGTATTTCATAAGTTATTTAATACTATCTGTCAATAATATTCCATATATGTAGGGATATCTATGAAAGTGAGAGACATGACCCAGGAACAAAGCTTGTGGCGGCAAGGTAATTCAAATCTTAGTCATCCGAGCACCCCAGAGCCAGGTGTTACCATACCTGGTTAAGCCAAGTTGTGCAAACCGCAATGGCTGGTGTCAGCCTCCCGGTCTGCCTGTGTGCACTTCCACAGCTGGAAAAGGGAAGAGATAAGTGGGAAACGAAGTGTCTTGACAATACCATACACTGTTAGGAAAAGAGAGGAGAAAGGTGAAAAAAGTAGGAACTTCCTTAGCAACTGTTGCTAGGGGGTCAACTGGTAGGATTAATGATAACCTGTGGTCTTGAGAGTAGAAAAAGACTATATTAAATGAGCAGAATGGATGGGGAAATAGGGTGGAGACCTTAAGTCATTTGTTAGACAAAGCAGAAGATTGATATGTAGATAATAAAAGGAAGTGCCTTAGTATCAAGGAATGCAGGGTAGAGCAGGAGGATCTGGCTTAATGTTTTAAGGAATGCCAGGTGCCTGGAGGCAGAAAAATGCAGGGTGCTTTGTGAGGCATGGAGTCTGATAAGACAAGGCAAATCTTAGGGGTTCCCGTGTCCCCCTCACTGAACCTCTCCGTAGAGAGAGAGACTAACAGGAAAGACACAACCCCCAGGTCATGCCCTGCCAGGCTCTACCACATCCTCACAATTTCCCTACACATATACATAAAAATATATGAACATATCATATGTACATACATAAACTTGTAGATACAAATAGAAAGCTGACAAAAAACTAACCCTAACCATAACCCTAACCCCTAACCCTTATAAAAAACTTTAGAAATTGAGTCTGATTTATTAGGAAGAATTAACTCTTGTCCTTAGCACACCTTTGTAATACTGTCATGATTGTATCTTTGGCAGATAGAACAAGTAGAGGTTACTTGCTCAACATGAAGGTTAAAATGTTCCCACCATTATTTGAGGAAATGACTTAAGATTTTCTTTAATCTCACAGATGGTCTGAGCTGAATTTTGGGCAAGACACAGAGAAGCCACTGTGTGGCCATCTGGGTATCTTGAAAGCAATGAGAGGATAAAATATGCAGTATGTTTCAAATTAGCTTTTTTTTTCCATTGTGAAAGAATATAAACAGAAAGATCTTACAGGAATAGAATGTAGGGGGGTTTGGATATTGAAGGAGTCACTGAAGTATTTAATGTAGTTGAAGAGAAAGTCACCACTGGAGAGGGTAGTGGACTAAGGAAGTGATGGCAAGAAAGTGGTCTTACATGAGCCAGTATGGGCTGATCTCAAATTTCCCACAGAGATCATCATCATACACAGAAACCTGGTCAGTGAGTTTGGAGGAGGGAGAACTACAAGTAGATTTCTGTGAGGTGGTGAGTTAAGCAGTAAAAGATTCAAGGATTTTTTTTTTTTTTTTTTTGGTCAGTATCATGTCCAGTCCCTATTTGGGAGTCAAAGAGATCTTGAGTTGCTACAGTACCTGCTTGGTAAAATCCTTAAAACAGTTGACAGGAAAATGAAACACTCCATAAATAGCCTGAAATTTTCTTCTCAAGAGAGGAGTGTATGTCCAAAGAGAAAAAAAAAATCCAAAACCATTTACATCCTGGGGGATTTTCGTTTCTTTTCTTTTCTTTTCTTTTCTTTTCTTTTCTCTACTTCTTTTTTTTTCACATGGAAGAGAACCAGAAAGAACCTTCCATGGCCAGATTTTATTAGCTCAAGTGGACTGTGGGAGAGGACTTTTCAATTCATAAATAGAATACAATAATGCATTCTGTGGAACTAGTATAATAATAGTTACAGCAGCAGCAATAGTAGTAATAATAATAATAATAATAGTAAGAGTGGTGGTGCTCAGTGATTTGTGTGCATAATGCTCCATGTTTGATATCTTGTAGAGCATATGCAAGAGCCCTGTTCTGGTTTCTGTCACTCTATCTTTCATAAACCAAATGAATAAATCTAAAAAATAAGATGCTGAATTTAAGAGAGATTATGAAAGTGAAGAAGAAAATATTGGTTGTTTTTAATTGTTAAGATTATTAAATTACTGCCAGTTGAAAAAAAATCAGGGAGGGGCAGAGATCATAATGGATATACATAGATTGTCGGGCCCGAGGCTCTGAAGTCCCAGATTCAATCCACAGCTGTCAGGAAATTGTGAAGATGTGGTTGAGCTCACAAAGCACCCTGCATTGCTGATATTATGGCCTATGTACATATTCATTGTTTTGCCTGAAGATCCCCACCCATTCCATTCCTTTGATCTATCTTCTTTCTACCCTCAAGACCCTCCTTACCTGCAGGGTAGTATTAATCCTACCAGTTAAAACCCTCGCAACAGTTGCTAAGGAAGTTTCTACCTTCCCAGCCCCTTTTGGCTTTCTCAGCCCATTTCCTAGCCATTTCAGTTTCTGACTTGCCACTTCCAGGTCTGCCCTTTAAAAGCCTTGGCTCTCTGATCAATAAATATATATTGCATTTCCTCATACCACATGTTTAGTTCCTGAGTCATCTCCCTCACGTCACTGAGTGAGTAGCGGGCCAGGCTGGCTCTGGTCGAGTTCTCTCCAGCCCAGACAGTATGCACCCCAGAAGAGGCATCCTAACGCTAGCCCAGCACACAGCACCACTATAAACCAGGCCAGAGTTGAGCAGGGCTCTGGAGAAAAAGAAAAAAAAAAAAAAAACTCAGGTCTGAATTTCTTAAAATAGGAAGTCCTTGGGAGTTGGGTGGTAGCAGCAGGTTAAGCGCAGGTGGCACAAAGCACAAGAATCAGCATAGGATCCTGGTTCGAGCCTCTGGCTCCCCACCTGCCGGGGGTTGCTTCACAAGCAATGAAGCAAGTCAGCAGGTGTCTATCTTTTTCTCCCCCTCTGTCTTCCCCTCCTCTATACATTTCTCTCTGTCTTATCCAACAACTACAACAATAAAAAAATAAGGGCAACAAACGGGAATAAATAAACATTTTTTTAAAAAAAAGGAGGTCCTTTAAAATTTCCTTTGAAAGGTTTATTGAAAGCTTGGTGTATGATGGTTGAAAAAAAAACAAAACCTACATTTGTTCTAAGAATGCTTTGTAGACACCTATCATAGTTAAATGAGAAATTTTACCCATGCGTCAACAACTGTACTCTAAATCATTAACCCCAGTAAAATGATGAAAAACAGTTTAATAGAAAATTTTATTGAAAACTGAAGGAAAAACAACAGTTGGTTATCTAAATTCTATAAATCCAGTGTAATGCTACCCTCAACATTGGCCATTGTTATCAACTGAAATTGAAGAGTTTTTGTTTCTCCCTATGAGCAGACACAAGAAAATCAGGAGCAAAAAAGTTATCTTATGGATTTGAATGAGCTTAATAATATTTAAGCACCTTGTATTTCATTGCCTCAGTTTTAATGCCATAGTAAAACCTAAAACAAATCTAGTAATAAGTGGGTAACTATATTGATCATTTAATAAGATTGGTTGTCTGTATGATTTTATATGGAAAGGTTATAATTATAGGAAGATAAATCAAAGACTGAGGAGAAGATATGGAGGAATGAAATTGCATTTATCATAAATAGAAAGTATGGAACTGATCTTTAACTGCCATGATGAGGAAAGTTTTCAAAAATAAGCTGCTTGATTCAACTCCCTTTAAACCAACAACTAAGGAGTAAAAGCTCACTAATCTCTACTTATCAATGCCTATCACCATCATCATTCTGTTCTATCAATGATTAGAAAACTCATAGGAGATAAATTTCTAGTTGATATTAAAAAAAAAAGAAACTCATTGTAGTAATCTGAAATGTCTTTCAACTAATACAAAAAAAATCTAACTAATGGAATAATCTTAGATTACTCCCCTGCATAACTCTTTAAAACTCTTCTGTGTGACCTGCTAGATGGAAAACACTTCAGGACTTCACGTTGGTTGACCTAGATTACAATCTATATTCAGGAACAAACACTTTATGAATTATACTGCAGTCTGATTGCTTTAAGTTGACAGTAGAATAGTTAAGAATATTGTAAATGATAAATTCTATAGTTTGGAATATCAAATATGACTAATTCTGGATAATAGCAGTGTCCATAGACATGTATTGTGATGAGTGACTGAAATGAAGAAAAAAAAATTACACTGATTCAAAGTCTAACTGAACAGGTCAAAGAATGATGATTTTACAATGTGAAAGTATTATCAAATCTGATGTTTCCTTTCCTAGAATCCAATAGTTACACAAGCTGGCCCTTGTATAATTTTTTTCATGATGCACGAGTTCAACACTTACACATTATAAAAATAGAAAGATTAAGTCTGTTAATTTTAGTGCAGGGAACAGTTCTGGCTAACTCACTTCTGACATAGCCTCACTGTGAAGGGATTGAATAAGTTACTCATGGGCAGGTTCTGGATGACTGCCCCTGACTCTTGATTGCTATGCTCTCAAACACTTGATAGCAAGATCTTTTCTTTACAGATTCACCATGCCCATTATCTCCTTTTAGAAGGTTCTCTCAGAAGGCATGGCCATGACGTTTTCAAACTCTCTAGGGTCATTAACACACTATCTCTCTTTCACCTCTCGCTTATCATTTCCCAGGCTTCAGAAATTCAATTCACTTTTCTGATAAGTTGTTAAAACTCTGAGAATGCAGCTCTCAATACTTACCCTGGTAGGAATGTTTATATGACATAACAGAATCTATCCATTACTTTCTCAGCTTCCTCACAATATAAAAATGTTAAACAGAATATTCAGGATTCAAGAATGAGGAATAAAAGACTGATTATGTAACTCTTCTGAGGAGGCATTTAAGCCCATGAGTAATCACACCTACATAATTTTACTGTTGTTGTAGTTTTAATTCAAATGCATATTCTCAGAATTATACCTTTTTTTCAATAAGCACTCTCCTAGAAATTTAGCTTACTTTTCTTATAAAATGTTTTAGTTATATAATGAATGATATATCATTTTGACTTGAATGTGACTGAAGTTTTTAAAAAGTGTCTTGATCATTTAAGAAATGATATAGCTTGAATCACAAATGAATTAAAAATTAGCAAATATTGTTCCTCCTCCAATCATCATGGATGCCTACTCTTTTTTCAACTATAATTTTATTCATTACAATATTGTAAGACTATAAGGTAAAATTCCACACCAAACTTACCACCGATTTCTGTGTCCACACCCTCCAAAATCCCAGTGATAGTTCCCACAAACCTTAGAAACAGTGTGTTTGTTTATATGTTGTTCTTTCTCAGTCTTCTTTTATTTTTTTTTCAAGTTCATATGTATCAGTTTTCTCTCAATGCAGCATATTGATTGAAACCAGCTGGTAGTGGTCTTTCATCCTTTACTTATTTGACTAAACAAAATCACTTCCAGTTCCATCCACACAGCTTGTTCTAAATGACAAAAGTCATCATTTTTGATAGTAAAGTTATATTTCATAGAGTATGTATCCTATGACTTCTCTAGCCAGTCATCTGTTGATAAGCATTTAAGCAGCTTAACACTTTGGCTATTGGGAATAATGTAGCTAATAATGCATATATCCCTTCTAATTAGTGTTTGAGTACCCTTTGTATTAATGGATAACAATGATATTGTTGGATCATAGGGTACTTCTCTTTGTATCTGCTTAACAGCTCTCTGTACAGTCTTCCAAAGAGGAGGGACCAGTTTGCATTTCCACCAGCAGTGTAATACAGTCCTTTTTTTCTTCCCAACCTCTCCAACACCTGACATTTCCTGTTTCATTGATGTAGACCATACTCACAGATGTAAGGTGGTATCAGTGTAATTTTAATGTGCATTTCTATAAGTGAAGTGGAACTTTCATATATATATATATATATATATATATATATGAGGGCTATATGTATCACTTCTTTAAAAAATGGCTTAGTTCTTTGCTCCACTGTTTATTGGGTTATGTCTTTTTTTTCCATTTGTAGAGCTGTATGAGTTTTTTAATTTTCTCTTTGTTTTTAATTTATTTTTATTATATTTAAAAAAAGGAAACACTGACAAGAACCGTAAGATAAGAGGGGTACAACTCCACACAATTCTCACCACCAGAACTCTGTATCCCATGACCTCCCGATAGCTTTCTTATTCTTTATACCTCTGGGAGTGTGGGCCCAGGGTCATTATGGGATGCAGAAGATGGAAGGTCTGACTTCTGTAATTGCTTCCCCACTGAACATGGGCATTGGCACGTTGATCCATACTCACAGCATCTCTCTCTCTTTCTCGAGTGGGGTGGGGATCTGGGGAAGTGGGGCTACAGGACACATTAGTGGTGTCCTCTGGCCAGGGAAGTCCAGCTTGCATCATGTTAGCATCTGGAACCTGGTGGTAAAAAAAGATCTAACATATAAATCCAAATTGTTGACTATGATTTTTTGTTGTTGAGTATCAGTGTTTTGTGGGATAGGTGATGTGCAAATATCTTCTCCCATTTACGGGGTTGCCTAGTTATCCTTAAAATTTGCTTTCAATGTATAGAAGATCTTTCACTTTCTGTATTCCCATCTATTTACTCTAGTTTTCATTTCCCATGCCCACAGGGGTTGAATCTCTCAACTTCTTTGATGTGGAGATCCTGCAATATATTGTCAGTTTCTTCTATAAAATTTAGTTTCTTGTCTAATATTCAGGTCTTTGATGGGTTTTGATTTGACTTTGTTGTATCATTTTAGATGTTCTAGTTTCACTTTTCTACATGTGGCTGTCCAATTTCCCAGCACCATTTGGTTTTTGTCCTTTTGTAATATACTACGTGGTTGTATATCTACGGGCGCTTGCCTGGGCTCTCAGTTCTTCTCCATCAATTGAAGTGTTTGTTGATATTCCAGCACCATGCTGCTTTAATTACTATTGTTTTGTACTATAAACTAAGTTGGGGAGTGTGATACCTCATCTGGCTCCTGATTTTAGGGAGAAAGCCTTCATCTTTTTCCCAAAGGAGAATGATGTTAGCTGTGGATTTGTTGTAAATTTTCTATATTGTACTAAGGAATTGTCCTTCTAGTCCCAATTTCTGGAGGGTCTTTATCATATATGGATGTTGGATCTTGTCAGATGAGTTTCACCAATTGCTACTAACATAGAATTTTTTTTTATTTCTTTTTGTTGACATGGAAGATTGCATTGATTAATTTGCAGTTGTTGAAATATTATTGTTTCCTAGGGATGAATCCCACATGGTCTTGGTGAATTATTTTCTTGATGTGTTGTTGGATTTGATATGCCAAGATTTTGTTGAGAATCTTTGCATCCATGTGCACTAGAATATTTAACTACAGGTTTTTGTTTGTTTGTTTGTTTTTGTATATCTCTCCCTGTCTTGAGGATCATAGTAATGTTAGCTTCTGAACCTGTTTAGAAGTCATTTCCCCTCTTCAATTTTATGAAAGAATTTGAGGAAAATCAGTTTTGGTTCTTTGAAAGTTGTATTGAATTCATTAGTAAAGCCATCTAGACATGGGCACTTGCTTTGGGGTAATATTTGATTATTAATTAAATTTCTAGTGATTTGGCTTTTTTAAGCTATCTAATTTCTCTTGGACTAAGGTTATAGGTGACATTCTAAGATTGCATTTATTTAATATATGTTGTACAATTTATTTACACAAGAGAAGTTCCTAATTTATTTATACATGTTTCTCTTATCACCTCATCTTTGATAGTAATTTCATTTCTCTATTTGCTGATTGTTTTTAACATAGTTCTTTTGTTTTTAACATAGCTCTTTTCATTTTTCTGAATATAGCCAGTGGTTTATCAATTTTATTTGTCATTCAAATAACCATCTCTTAGGCTAATTAATCTTACAGATCCTGTTTCTAGTTTCTATTGTATTTTTTCCTATGATTATGAATACTTCCTTTTTCTTGCTGACTTCTGGGACTTTTGTTACTCCTTTTCTAGTTGACTCAGTTGTGATGTTATATAGCTTAACTGAGACCTTCACTGTTAAGATGGACCTGTATTGCTACAAATGTCCCTCTTAGGACAACTTTTACTGCATCAATAGGGTCTGGTTATTGGCTTCTTCACTTTTGTTCTTCTCCAAATAATGTTTAAGTTTTCTTTTGATTTCTTCAGTGACCCAGGTGCTATTGAGACATGATTATTTAGTATAAATAGTTCGAGTGTATTTATTTTTTTCTTTCTGTGGTTGATGTCTAATCTCACCATATCATTGTCAGAAGAGATACTTTTTTTTCACTTTTTTAGATATTTGTTACACTGTCTTTGTTTCTGTCTTGATCAGAGTGTTCAATCTGCACTTGAAAAGAATGTATATTATTATCTTTTGAGCTGAAAGGTTCTGAATATATCTGTTAATTTTTCTCATCTATGATTTCATTTAAGGCCTTATCTTATTTATTGATTTTTTTTGTCCTAGTGATCTGTTTTCCTGTGATTAGTATGTTAATGTCTCCTATTATTATTGTGCTATTGTCTCCCTTGATGTATTTGTTTTATATATTTGAGTACACTCATATTGGAAGCATATAAACCGATAGTTGTCTTCCTGTTGGACTGATCTCTGACTAAAATGTGGAGTCCATTTTCATCTGTTTTCTCCTAATATGCCTCAAAGTCTATTTTATCTCATAGCAGAACAGCTATTCATGTGCTTTTTTCTGCATTGTTGAGTTGAACACCTTGTTCCAGCCTGTTATTTGGAACTTCTGTTTGTCTTTCTTTGGGATATGTGATTCCTGAGATAGAGACTTCATGGATTTTAGTTTTTCATCCATTATTCACTCTGAATTCTTTGGTTGATGAATTTAAGCCATTTACATTTAGGGTACTAACTGAGAAATGAAGTTTGTAGCCATTTTGGTGTTTGTTTATGTTCTTGTTACTTTTTCTATCGATTCTGCTTGTCACTTTATGTGTATGGTTTTCTAAAAATGGTGTTACCTAGTGTTTATAGGATTCCTATTTATCTCTGTGCAATATCTTTCTTGGCAGTTATCATGAGTATTGTTTCTAATTTACACCTCCTACAAAAGTGTTTTTTTAGCTGGCCTTAGTTTATCTACATTTGATTGTATTGCTCTGTCCAAATTTGCTCTTCCCTTTAATGTGTCTCCTTTTTCCTCATTGTGTTTCTGATTCTATTCTATTACTGATCACCACATTAAAAGTTGGAATTCTTTTGCCTCTTTTTATCACGTGAGACTCCTCTCAGTACTTCTTGTAAGCCAGAGCTTATAGGGGAGAATCCCTTCAATCTGATTCTTTCAAAATATCTTTACTTCTCCTTCATACTTGAAGGAAAATTTAGCAGGATAGTTTTTTATGGATAACAATTCTGATTTCTCTTGCCCTAGTTGTTGTTATTACTATTGTTGTCATTGCTGTTGTTGTATAGGACAGAGAGAAATTGAGAGAGGAGGGGAAGACAGAGAGTGGGGAGAAAGACACCACTGCCCATGAAGCAACCTCCCTGCAGGTGAGGAGGCAGGAGTTTGAACCAGGATCCTTAACCAGGCATTGTGTTATGTGTACTTAACCCACTGTGCTACTGCCCAACCCCCTACTATGATTTTTGTATATGTTCTCTGATCTTTTCTCCCTCTCTTCTTTCTTAATGATAACTCTTATATTTGATTTTCTGATGGAGTCTGCTATTTCACATAGAAGTGCTTCATTTACCCTAAATCTCTCCTCTCCAACAGTTTTAAATGCACCTAGTGTTGTGATTGTGTCTTCTCGGGCAGATTTTCTCTTCTTTACTACATCATTCAGACTACTTCTGAGGCTTGCTACTTGAGCCTAAACTCCATTCAAAGTGTCCTTCACACTCTGCAGATGTTTGAAGTTTTTTTTCCTTTCTGTTTTGTAACTCTTTGGTGTATTCAGCTCAAAGTTCTTGAATTTATATCTATATGTTGAGTTCAGTTTATTGATTTCCATTAATAATGAGTTTTATGAGCGTCACTGCTAGTGAAACTTCCCTTCTGCAGGTGGAGAGAGGGAGCTTGACCCTGGGTACTTTCACAGGGTGATATGTGCATTTAATCAGGTGCATCACTGTTCAGCCCCCTAAGCCCTCCTCTTATGAGTATTTTTCTACTAAAACTGCAGTTTTGACCCTATGGATGAGATAAAGAGAGAGAATGGTATATTTAGAAAAAGACAAAGAAGTATGATAAATCATAGGAGACAGATAGATAGACAGATATTCTTTTTAACATACACCAGTAGAATACAGGGAAATAAAACCCTAAATAGCCTACCCAAGCTTATTTCTATGAAGTGAAATAATTGTAGCATTTTCACTAAAAACAAAACAGAATAAACAAAAATTTGCAAAATGTTTCCACTAGTTTAGATTTTTAATAGGAATGCCATTTTTAAAAGCTAAGGTGAGTATCTGTTATTGAATTACAAGAGTTAACCACTTGGTGGGACTGAACACAACACAGAGAAGCACAAGAATTCTAGATTAGAAGCGAATTTCTATAGCTCCATCTACCTCTTTCCCACCGTAATTGTGAAGGTCAGAATAAATTCTTAGACAAAGTGCCTTGGATTTTAATTATTGTAATGTTATGGAATATTATGTGAAAGCACACATGAGCAAAATGCATCTCATGCAATTACAATAAATATTTGATAATAGTGATGGCAACTGATATAGCTTGAACGCTTTCCTATTTAGCCAACTACTGATAAGAACCATTAAATACAGCAGAGACTCTCAAGTACTAGTACAGTTATTAACTGACTTATAAAGAAAAAAACAATTAGGGAGTCGAGCGGTAGCACAGCAAGTTAAGTGCACATGGTGCTAAGCACAAGGACCTGGGGAAGAATCCTGGTTGGAGACTCTGGTTCCCCCCCTGCAGGGAAGTCCCTTCATAAGCGTTGAAGGGGGTCTGCAGGTGTCTCTCTTTCTCTCCCCCGTCTTCCCCTCCTCTCTCCATTTCTCTCTGTCCTAACAACAACGACATCAACAACAGCAATAAGAAAAAACATAAGGGCAACAAAAGGGAAAAAGAAATATAAATATAAAAAATCAAAATAAAAAAAAACAGTTAAATAATAATAGAATGCTAGCTCAATTATTTTAAATGCTTTATTCCCTTAAGTATATTTTATCCTGAGAAGAATACATTTTGACAAAAATAATTTTGTTATGCTTTCTTGTAGACTAGATAAATTCACACTTCTGTTTTACATGCTACTTGTAATTGTAATAGTATTGAGTATTCAACCAGAGTCCCAGAATGTTTTAAGACCTTAAAAATATGAGACTCCTTTATGAAGTCTGTAGAAGAGTAAAGAAAATATTTCTCTAGCAGTTATTGAGCTGCATAAAGATCTGAATAAACCAAAAATACTTTCCACATGCTACAGTCTTTTTTATGAATACAGATTTGATTAGTATAGTTACATTTTCTTGAACATTTGACTTTTGCTCATTTTTCAAATATTTTAATCCAAAGAAACTATTATGTACCATATAGCTATGTTAAACTTATTTAGTCGGGGCTGGGTGGTGGCACATCTGGTTGATTGCACATGTTACAATGTTTAAGGACCCAGGTTCGAGTCCCCAGTGCCCACCTGCAGGGAGAAAGCTTCATGAGTGGCGAAGCATCGCTGCAGGTGTCTCTCTGTCTCTCTTCCTCTCTATCCCCCCTTCCTTCTCAATTTCTGTCACTATCCAATAATTAAATATAATTTTAAAATTAAAAATAAATACAAAATAAAGATCATGATAAATTTAATAAAATAAACTAATTTAGTCAACAATATATATTTTTTCAGAAAATATATTATATTTCAATGTTGAGATTATCAAATTTCTTCTTTTTATCTGTTCACAGCTTCCCTAATCATACAAAGTTGATTTGATATTATCCTTTCATGAAAATTTCTCAACATTATGGATAGACTAGAACTACGAACAATAGTTATATAAACTCTACAGTTTTTTTTTCCAGAGATGAGATTTATACATGATTCTGGACTAACTTATTCATTTAGACAGAAACACAGAGAGGAGGAGTCGGGCGGTAGCTCAGAGGGTGAAGCGAACGTGGTGCAAAGCACAAGGACCCGCATAAGGATCCAAGTTAGAGCCCCTGGCTCCCCACCTGAGGGGAGTCGCTTCACTGGTGGTGAAGCAGGTCTGCAGGTATCTCTTTCTCTCCCCCTGTCCTCCCTTCCTCTTTCCATTTCTCTGTCCTATCCAACAACGACAACATCAACAATAATAACTACAACAATAAAACAACAAGGGCAACAAAAGGAATAAATAAGTAAATAAATAAATAAATAAATATTTTAAAAAAGAAAAAAGAAAGACAGAGAGGAAGAGAGAACATGGCACTGAAGTCCCTGGGGCAGTGTGCTTGGAAAAGCATGTTCACCACCTAGTGAGCTATCTTTCTGTCTTCCGCAATATTTTTGAAAATGTATGAAGAATAATTCATAAAAAAAATTAAAAGGCACGCAGTCATATGTAATAATATACCCGTATCTAAATGAAGTAATATTGTAAATATGTCAGTTGACTTCACTTAACTTAGAAATGATGAAATCAGTACATTAACACAAGTAGCATGTATATCAGAAGAAGTACACACAGTAAAAAATAAAAATTCAAAGGTTGGGGAAATTGCCCAAGCGTAGATATAACATGAGGTCCCAGATCCAACCCCTGGCAATGCAGATGGAGTAGTGCTCTGGTTTCTTAACTTGCTTAAGGATGAATATGAGCTGTTCTCACTCATAGACAGAAGTTGAAAAACAAGATCAGAAGAAAAAACACTAAGCATAACTTGGACTGGTGTATTGCCCCAAAGTAAAAGAGTCTGGGGAGGGAAAGAGGGTTCATTCAGATCTGGAACATGATGGCGGAGGAGGACCTAGTGGGGTTTAATTGTTGTGTGGAGTTTTTTGCATGTACCAACTATTGTATTTACTGTAACCCATTAAGAAATTAAAAGAAGAAAAATATTTTACTGGCCCTTTAAGAATATTTTAAAATATTTATTTATTCCCTTGTGTTGCCCTTGTTTTTTTTTTATTGTTGTAGTTATTATTGTCGTTGTTATTGATGTCATTGTTGTTGGATAGGACAGAGAGAAATGGAGAGAGGAGGGGAAGAGAAAGAAGGGGAGAGAAAGACAGACACCTGCAGACCTGCTTCACAGCCTTTTAAGTGACTCCCCTGCAGGTGGGGAGCTAGGGGATCCAATCCGGATCCTTACTCCAGTCCATGCACTTTGCGACACTTGTGATTAACCTGCTGCACTACCACCTGACTCCCCTTTAAGAATATTTTAAACATGTATTTACTTATTTATTAAAATGGTGAAGAGGAAGCCAGGCAATTACTCTTAGTGCATGCAGTACTGGGGATCAAACCCATGACCTTATACTTTAAAGCCCAACACTTTATCTTGGCACCACTTATGGGATGCTAGGATCCTACTTCTTCTTCTAGCGTTTGCCCTTCTTCCATAGCCAGTCAACAGGTCAGGTTGAAAGCTGTCAGGAGCTGCTTGTTGCTGGCTTTGAAAGTGACTGGGATCCATGTGGATTCAGTCGGCTAGGAAAGATCGTCAGTTTCCCCAATGAATGAGTACTCGCGGGATGCACCACGAGAAGGTCGATCCAATGCATCCCGGGATCCTACTAAAAATCAGTGTTGGTCATGTTTCTGTTCAATATTCAAATTTGGTGATATTTCAAGAAATTTTTCATTAGGACATCTATGGCAAGATTAAACTATTTTCATTTTATATTTCTAATATATATATATATATATTATTTTGCAAGGTATTAACTAGTTTGTAGTTTCTTTAACTCCCAATTTTAATGTTGTATGTCAACTTTCCTAGGAACTATATTCGAGTCTGTGAATTGGATTACATGCTTGTCATTATTCTTATTAATCTTGTTTATATGTTAATTATTAATTAGATTTTTTTTGTCACTTTCAGTTATTCACTACTGTGGATTAACTTTTTTTCCAATGTCCTTATATAAATAAAGACAGAAAGAGGGAGTTGTCTGTAGCGCATCAGGTTAAGAGCACGTGGTGCAAAGTGCAAGGACCAGGGTAAGGATTCCAGTTTGAGCCCCCTGCTTCCCACCTGCAGGGGAGCTGCTACACAGGTGGTTAAGCAGGTCTGCAGGTGTCTACCTTTCTCTCCTCCTCTCTGTCTTCCCCTCCTCTCTCCATTTCTCTCTGTCCTATCCAACAACGATGGCATCAGTAACAACAACAGTGATAACTACAACAGTACAACAATGGCAACAAAAGGGAATAAAAAATTCTTGTTTAAATAAAAAAGACAGAAAGAGAGGAGAAAGCGCAGATACTCCAACACGCAGGCCCTTTTCATAAATGTTTGCCAGGTTTTTTGTTTTTTTTTTCCATTGCAGTCTCCAAATTCAACTTATTGCAGTTACCAAGTTCTGTTGTTTTTCCAGTTTATCCTCTCAAAGTCAACCAACAAATGATGAAGAACTCTGTGGTCAGTGATTCATTTCTTATCTTGACAGAGCCTTAGGATTTCAGAGTAACTTTTTCTAGGGAGATTTCCAGTCAGGAATAAAGTAAGCCAACTCTGACACCATCTCCCCAGACAATACCTTTGGTCCACCTGCATGCTTGCTGTCCGGCTCAGGCAAAAATTAGTCAAGTCACGGTCCCCCTTGGAATATACCTAAAATAGACTTACTAGCTTTTTTTTCCAAAACAGAGACTCCAAATCTCATCTGCTATATTCTTATCTTTAGGTTCCTGATTATTAAAAATTTTGTTCTGATTAATATCTTAATGCTTTTTCAGCCACCAAGTTGTAGATGCTACCAGGATGCCAACTTGACTTTCCTGGACAGACAACCTGACCAGTATGTCCTTGGAATGCCACCTCTCTAGACCCCTGCCCCTGTAGGGAAAGGTAGAGACAGGCTGGCAGTATGGATAAACATGGCAACACCCATGTGGACAAGCAATTACAGAACCCAGAACCTCCACATTCTGTACCCCATTCTCCCAGAGGTATAAAGAATAGGAAAGCTTTCAAGGAAGGACATGGGATACCGAGCTCTGGTAATGGGTACTATGTGGAATTGTACTCCTCTTATCCTATGGTCTTGTTGATATTTTCATTTTATAAATACTTTATGTTTTTTTAAAAAGCACCTACTTTCCAATTCAAGTCTTCAATTGAAATTCTTCTAGAATATATGCCAACTGTAAACCCAAGTCACTACTTTTGAAATCTCTCTGAAGACAAACACACAAACAGCAAAAATATTTTATAGACCTGAAAAAGTGGCATACATTACATCTGACTATACTGCTAGAATTTGATGGAGGTGAATGCAATAAGTACTGATAAATAATAATGTATGAGTTAGGAAAAGTGGGAAACAGTTTCCATGAGCAGAAAGTCTGTCCTACATATTTTATTCAGTCAGCAATGCATATCTGAAATATGGAGTTCCAAAACTGGAACTCTGAAACCAAACTATAATAACTAAGTATCACAGGTAATGACATTCTTCATTAAATCTACCAACATCAGACAAGACTGGGTGCTTTCAGGGTGCCAGGGACATAATCCTCTTAAGTCTAAAGCAAACAAACAAGAACACTTAAACTGTGTTGAATGCACCTCACAGGCTATTCTATTGATGTCTACTCAAAATCTGCCTCAGTTTTTTGAATTGAATAAGTAATATATATTCATTGAGTTTCTAAACATCTTTGTGGCAGTTACCATTTTATTTTGAATGTACACACCTGGATATTATATAATTAAATGAATCAACCTAAACATATTGATTTTAACCCATATGTCATAATTTCAATTAAACTGGTCAATTTTCTTCTGGAAATGCTCCATAGATTGCCATATATGAAATTTCTTTATATTCATGCCAAATTTATGTATTTTAATAATATCGCAGTGCCTCTTTGTTGTATTCTTTGTTGTTGTTGTTGTTGTTCTTTGCTTGACTGTGTTTTGTAATTTCAGTACTTGAGGAACCAAATGTATTCTTCTTCATTAATTTTTTTTCAAGTCAGGAAATGAACAGTGCAGTGTATGACAGCTTTGAAAACTTCAACTGCTGGAAATCCCTGGCTAATTCTTCTCAAAAGTCAACACTGATGCCTGCCTTTTACAACTTTTCCTAGGAACAATGGGCAATTTTCACATTTAGTAAGTGCTTCTCACTGGCTCTCAAATGCCATCATTTAAGCTTTCTTGAGAAGTGAAAATAAGTGTCATGTTTCTTCTCACTTAGTTATATATTTTATAAGTCCCTGCCATATCAAAGGTTTATCATGGATAACATCTGATTCTATAAAAATATCCGTCAAGAATTAAAAGGGAACATACCATTGGTGTGAATGATGGCATGTAAAAATACATAGGCTGAAGAAAAGTCAAGACAGGATGATTTCCGCAAGATGGTAGGGTAAAAGAGTTATTATGCTTAGTCTGTTTTTGTTGACTCGTTTTCAACTTATCAATGAAAGTTGGAAATGTAGGAAATTATTATTCACTTGAACTTTCAATGTTCTACTTCTATGTAGTGGTAATGATATTCTCTACTTTGGCCAAATAAAGAGCATGTATAAATATATTTATGTCTTTGCTTCAAAACATATTTTAAGGATTCTATTTCGATCCAGTTTTTTTTTTTTTTTGAGCCTTTGCTATTCATTCTGGATGCTAAGATCAGTGAAAAACTAAAGTATTCTTATTGTGTGGTGTAGTATATTTTATATTTTTTTCTCCATCACCAGGGCTGAATTCAAAGCTCCTCTCTGACTTTTTCAGAGAGAGAGAAAAGCACGAAAGAGAGGGGTGGGGAAGAGAAAGCTACCACAGCACCGAAATATTTTCCAATATAATGAGGGTGGCAGGGAGCAAACCTGGGTCATACACATAGGAAAGTGTGCACATTATCCAAGTGATTTTTTCTCACTCAATATGTTTTATTATTTTATTTACATAAATGTCAATAGTCAACTTGATATGGAATGATTGGATCTTATAATTTAAATTCAATTTAAATGAAAGATACAACTGATACTGAAATTAAAATCTAAGTTCTCTCTTTATATCTTTAAATTATAATATTTCCTTATAATAATATTTACTCAAAAGTGGACTTAATATATATTTCTTTGGACGTTTCATTTTCTTTTTTGCTTATTTCAAAGAAAATTATTAAAAATAATTTAATATGATAAAACAAACGTGTGTTTAAGAAAGGCTGATACTAAATGAATCTTGTTTTACTTTAGAATTTGCAAAATGTAGTACAATTTTAGTGCTTAAGAACTACAATGATTGTACACTCCTATTAATTTGTAGTCATTTAAATCACTATTTAATTTATAAATTAAAAAAACAGAATTAAAAAAAGAACTACAATGATGTAAACCATAACATCACAACTAAATTAAATTAATTAAAAATGCTAATTAACCCAAAACAATATAGCACTGATCAAATGACAGAAGCATTAATAAAAGTTTACACTATTGCTATAGTTTATCGTTAGCAAGTTTATCTTCTCTAGAACCATTTTTTCAAGGAAAACTTAAAACAAAATGGGGGTGAGTATAGGTAAAATGGTGACTATCTAGCAGTTCAGTGACTAAGCTATATGAAACAGACACAACAAAAGAACCAAGATATATACACAAACCAGTAACAATCAAAATAAGCCAAGTACCACCCCCAACACACACACACACACACACACACACACACACACACACACAGTGAAGCCCAAGGAGCTACAGAGAAGAACTTACAGGGACAGATCCCTCCTTCACAGTGTTCCCCACTCTTGGAAGCATTTGGATCCTAAGCCTATCTCAGATGCTACACTGGGCATCTTTTCTACCTCCAAGTCACCCACTCTCTTGGGCTGGTTTTCCTCCACTGGGAACTCACAACACTTCCAGAGACCTACCCTAACTGCTGACAGAGGAGTGTGCAACCCACGGAGCTCCCAAGGGTCACAGAGGGGCCCACTGTCTATGAGCCTACCTGCCAGAGGTGCACCAACCTCAGTGGGTTCCCGTGCATCTGAGGAGGAAACAGCATGCATACCTCGCTGCCAGAGGCAGACATCACTCCAGCCAGACCCCTCAGGATACCCAGGGAGGAACCTCTACCTCCAGCACTGGCCAACAGAGCTCTGTACTCAGCGGGGTCTTGGAGACCACTCCCTTGGGGTGGGACCTTATAATCCCCTGCTCACTGTTCCACCAGAACCCCGAGAGTCCAGTCAGACACAAAAGGCCCTGCTCCACCTACAGAGACACCAGGAACAACCATCCCATCTCCTGTGACTATTAGACCTTGTCTGCCCTGCTTGGGAACCAGTGTTTCGGTTTCAGCCCACAGTGGCCTCCCCCAGGGTTGCAGAATACTCTCTTTCACCACCATATATACCTTCACCCCTAGGTGACTCCATATGCAACCTTGGCCATGAGGCAGAGTCCAGGATATCCTGACTGTTTTCTCAGCAGACAGTGGCAGCTAACACATTGTGCCACTGAGTTTGAGCTTACCACCACACCTGTTCTGGGGCGTGTAGAACCCGCCCATATCCACCCCTCAATTAGTTACATGGTTTGCATAGCCACAACCTAATACCCTATTAAGGTTTCTGTGGCCTGGCAGCCAAATTAGCAGTAAACAGCTGTTTCTCATTAAGGAAATAATTCTTATTTTGGGGTGGGTCCTTTTCAAATATTTCAATCTTTCAAATCTTTTAAACATTTCTAAACTCTCAAACCTTTTAAATTTCTCAAACCTGTGCTCAACAGAAAAATACCTCTTCAGGCATCTAATGCCAAAATTCTCCCTTCTGGGTGAGCATGACAGTGGTTTACAACGTGGGTCATGTGTGGGATAAAGGTACCTAACCCCCCCCCCCCCAAAAAAAAAAAGCCCTAGATGTGCCTGTAACTGTTTCCCTGTTTCTGGGCTGCAACTTTAGTCTTACCCAACCAGATAACACCCACAAATGCTGGTCCTGGCTCTCTGGGGTTATGTTAATGGGATAAGAATGTGTCAACCAAATCCAGGACATAATAAGCCCCCAGTTTATGCAACAGCTAGTCTCTTAAGATGATAAACTTGGACACAACAGCATAAAGCTCTGGGGTGACCTCAGATCATCCTCTGGGTTCCATCAGTTTTTGCAGAACTGGCCATCCATGAAACACCATCTCTGCGCGTCTTCTTGTCAGCCAAAATTCTCTTTGGGTGGTATGCATTGACAGACCTTGCCAAATGTCCATCCCCACACAAATTCAGCTACCAGGGAAGCATACACATTATCCTTATCGAGCACGACATCCTCCAAAGAGCCATTACAACAACTCATCTAACGTTTGCCCATCTAGACTTTCCCTATCCAGACCTGCTACCAGCAGGTAAAGCCATAACCGCTATCAGTTTACCTTTTGGAGACCCGTCTCAGCCTCAGTGGGCACGTGTGGTTTTTCTGCTCTCTTTTCCTTCTGCTCTCAGTGTCCTAGCAGGTGCTGGAATTCACCGATAAGCGGAGCCTAAGGCTAAGTGTGCAGTGCACTTACTGACATGCTCTCACATGCCGCCAGCATTGCCCCAGACCATTCGCTAGGTAGACATCAACCGGTTAGCTAGGGATCCATTCCGTGCTTCCAAAGCTGATTGCATGACTTCCCATACCATCATCTTCACTATCTCCTCTGCATTTAGAAGGGTGATCTCTGCCCAATTATCCCCCAATCACAATCACCATGCAGGAGCAGATTCACCCACTTGCTGCTTGCTTGCACTGTTTTGCCAAATCCCACAGTTGCGTAACTAAAGGCAATATATTTTTTAAAACTATTTTTTAAATATTTATTTATTTCCTTTTGTTGCCCTTGTTGTTTTATTATTGTAGGCATTGGATAGGACAGAGAAATGGAGAGAGGAGGGGAAGACAGAGAGAGGGAGAGAAAGACACCTGCAGACCTGCTTCACCACCTGTGAAGCGACTCCCCTGCAGGTGGGGAGCCCGGGCTCAAACTGGGATCCTTACGCGTTTCCTTAGGCTTAGCGCCACCTGCGCTTAACCCGCTGCGCTAATGCCTGACTCCCTATAGGCAACAGATTATAGAACTCAGTGGCTGCTTCAATTCTTGCTTCTGCTAAAGAACCTGCAATTTCTCAAGCAAAACCTGACTCTCCTGGTCAGTACTTTGCAGTACTGAGAGGAACAGGCCTGTCATCCTACCTGCCACCTCCCGATTCAGAAACGACCATGTTTTCTTCTAACAACCATTCCAAAGCTTATCAGACATTGGCAAGAGTAGAGGGCACGGAGTCCCAGTCTCCTGGAGGGTGTCCAAGTCAGAAGGCACACCACTACCAGATACCAGAGGGAGTAAGTGACCACATCTCTTCCGAGTACTGAGTTGTGGACGGGGACAGAGGGTGTGCTCACCTCATCCTTCTCCTCGATGTGCCATGTTTCATCCTCACCAAGTGTAATCCTGTCAATATGCAGCTACTCCAAGTATCAGATGTCATCCTTCCGGAGTCACCTCTCTATCCTGCCAGGCCACGCCAAGTACCAGGTATCCTGCTGATTATACTGCGTCAAGTCCTTGGTCAGGTCAAAGGGCAAGCTCAGAGGGCCGAGAGGAAATGACCTGGAAAAGGAGAGGTCCCCAACACATGAAAGCATCGATGGAGCAGACAACAGCCAGAAGGGAAAAGGGAGAGACCGGCGGAATGTTGGTGCTGCCTCTGCTCCTTAGCTTTGACCTTCTCTTGCTGTTCCAAACAGCCTTTATTCATTACTTCAATCAGCATCAGGTGTCAAGGTCCCCGGTGGATAACACAGGCCTTGAGCTAGAAAAGCAGGGGCATTGAGCCAAAGCTATCAGGAGCTTTGAGTCAGAGCGTAATCTTGTCCTGACAATATATTTAATGATTTCTACTACTTAGAATGTGCCCATATTTCTCTCTTCCTTCTCTTCTCCTTTTTCCTCTACCTGTTTCTGCCATTTTGATTATCTTCTTCTTTCAGAATCATGCTTTAAAAAGAGTATTATCTTTATTTATTGGATAGAGACAGCCAGAAATCAAGGGGAGATAGAGAAAGAGACAGAGACACCCGCAGCACTGCTTCACCACTCACGAAGCTTGCCCCCTGCAGGTGGGGACTGAGGGCAGAAGCCCAGGTCCTTGTGCGTTGTAACATGTGCGCTCAACCAGGTGCGCTACCACCCAGCCCCTCAGAGTCAAGCTTGTTACTAGAATGCAGTAGAAATTCTCTTGTCATCATGCTAATACAGTTGAGCCACAAAATCCCATGTAATTTCCGATGTACCTAATTGAACATTTTTTGTCTCTTTCTAGGTATTTCTTCATTTATACCTTGCCTTGCTCCTCCTGCAAAGTCCAAACTTATATTCTGAGGAGTGATAAGGTACAATATCACAGTTATTTATAAAGCTTTCCAGACTTGGTCTTTTGTCTGTCCTAGCCCATCACATTGCTTTCTCACTTGACTAGTAGTGTGCTTCTGTCTCTCCTGCTATACATGAGGAAGATTTTTAAAAGGTATTAACATCAAACTTCTGGCAATATAGTGATCTAGCATGCAGCCCCACTAGCTTGCTCGAGACTAAGCAGAACCTTCATTGGACTTGCACAGCAGACTGTGCATGGCTCAGAAGGGGATTACAGGTCCCACAGAGGTGAGGAGGCCGTTGCCCAGAGGTTCTCTTGGGGTATAGGAAAACAGATGTGCCTCTCTCACTCCTTCAGAAACCTCAGAGTTAACCAACTAAGACATTACTTAGCTCTTACAACCCCAGTTTGATCACTTTTGGAAGGTCAGCTGGGTCCAGTCTATCATACCTGCCCCCCCCACGCCACCGCACACCCCCACAGGGTAACATTCCAGAGCACCCAGAGCCAATTTGCACCTCTTCTTAGCTAAAATTTGGAGAAACTGATCCCCTCCCAATCACAAGAATCCCATCATAGCAAACAATCATCGCAGAGAAAAATACATGCCAAGGTGAACCTGTCCCTCCTGAGGTCTTATCAAGGAAAGATTTTCAACACAGACCACTGAAAAACAACAGAAGCCCTGAAAAAGTCCCAAATACTGGGGACTTAGCAAAGCCCCTGCAGAGAAGACTTCAATACATGAATCCTCAATGAGCTTAGGTGGATAAAGAAACTAATAGGACAGTCCCGATATCAGAGATACAACAAGCAAATCCACGAGACAAATTAAAACAGAAAGCAAAGAACTAAAGGATGCGATCGCTGAATTAATGACCATGGTGGCTAAACCCAATGCCAAATTAGCTAAACAAGAGGCCACGACAGCTGAACAAGAGGTCACAGCAGCTGATCTAAGGAACACAAATGAGGGACTCATCAGTAGAATGGCACACTGAAAATCAAATAAGTGAGCTTGGCGATAAAGCAGGGGAAACAAGCAGACTGGAAAAACCAGGAAATAAAATGAGGGGTCTGGCAGTAGCATGATGAATTGAGTACATATGTTATGCTGTACAAGGCCCCTACCTAACAGAAGGGGAAGTTTCCAGAGCCCTAAAGGAAGACAACAGATATCTCTCTTCCCTGCCCCTCTCAATTTGTCACTGCCCTATCAAATTAAAAGAAAGAAAGAACGGAAAAGAGATATCAAAGAACAAATGAAAAGAGAATGAAAGTTAGCCCTGAAAGTGACCATGTAGTTCACAGAAAAACATTCACATCATAGGTGGCCCAGACTAAATGAGTTAATAGCTGAGAACGTCCCTCAACAGATACAGAGGGAAGAGATACCAACCCAGGAGACATAGAGTACCAGATAGAATAAAATAAAGTGGCTATACCCAAGGAACTCACTTCTGTCCGGACACTAACTGGTAAAATAAGTGACAACTCAGTTGTTAGAGATTGTCTTCTTTCAGCACCTGGGAATGTTCATTGACTGGTTTATTGTTTCCCAGGATTTTAGTAAGTATGTATAATAAATCTTCACCCTAGGTCTCTCCTTGATATTTAGAATTATGCACTACAGAAAACTGACAAGTGTCAAATGAGAGCTCCCCCAAACAGTATCTTCCACTGTTTCATTTTTTTTGGATTCCATCATCTTAGTTTTTTTTTTTTTAAATTAAAACCTGAAAGTCAAACTCACCTATTCCTCTTATGTTAAGCCTTCATCACATCACAATAGTGTGTCATTTTTGCCTCACCAATGATCTACTAGACAATTTCAAATTCTCATTTATTTTGTACTCATACTTCCTTGTAATTATAAGAGGACATCTTGGCATCGCTGTACTTCATTACCTTTCTGCCCTTCAATTTATTTTGAATTTGTTAAATATACAACAGAAGTAATTTCTCCTTTGCAAATCTATGTACTTTTTTTGCATTTGGTTAGATGTTATTTGTCTAATTATCTTTTCTTTTTAAATATGTATTTATTTATTTAATAGAGACAGAGAAATTAAGAGGGAAGAAGGAAATAGGAAGAAATGGAGAGAAAGGTACCTGCCGCACTGCTTCACTTCTCATGAAGTTTTCCTCCTGCAGTTGGGGGTTGACCCGAATCCTTATGCAGGGTAATGAGTGTACGCAAACAGGTGAGCCACCATCTGGCCTACCCTAGAACTCTTTTCTGAGAATCTCACATGCTCACTTCTAAAAGATCTTTACTGAAGTCTGTCAGATTATCATAGACATGTGTCATTATTGCCATAATTAAATATGAAATATTAACGGTGTATTTATTCATCATCTACATAAGACCTGGTAAAATTCCACACATCCTCAATAGTTTACCACCAATGCCTCTTCCTGACCCTTAGGCAGCCTTTCCTGCCTTACCTATCAAGAGTTATTTGTGCTTTTCCTGAGACTACATGTTCTTAACGTTTATACATTCCTGTTTTGCCATTACATTAGACATTTCTTGGGGTATGGAACGTCCCTCTAGTCATCTTCATATTCTCAGAACATAGGTTATTGCCTTGTACATGATCTGTCTACAATACTGCTTTAGCTCAATTGAATTATTTCTGTTGTTTTTGTTTGTAAAGTTAAAACAATGTTGTTTGAAAAATAAATTTTAGAGAATAAGCTTTTTCACTTGAACACTGAGAGAATTTTGTGCGTGTGTGTATGTCTGTGAAATTGATGCAATAAGAATATAACAGGCCATGTTTATAGCAGAAAGTGTTTGGAAGGCAATGATTATTAACTCTTGAGATTAAATATTATCTTTCAAGCTGCAGTACTATATTTCAACATTCTCATATCCTATTACACTTTAACTAAACACAAAAATTTTATACCTTCTAATAATGAGGAATCTTTGAAAAGTTTGCCAAAATCAGCTGCAATTTTGAATATTTTCCTGGTTGGTAAATTTCCTATGTATCCTCTTGTTGTTAAAATTCGGAGGCTCCAGCTGGCCGGGCTAGCTTCACGGGCGGGTAACAGAGACGACCAGAGACATACGGCTGGGCAGGGAAGCTATATTTCTTTATTTAGGAACAACGATTCATAAACTAACCCAAACTAATCACCAAACAGAACTCTGTTGCCTCTTTCCCCCGTGGCGGCGCCAAGCACTCTCGAACTCTGGAACTCTGGAACTCTCTGGGGCTTCCTTGGGGCGGGGACAAGCAGGCCTGCAAAACTAGCAGGACTGAACCAATTTTCTTGGCAGGGGGAGAGCTAGAACAACCCAATGTAAAGCATACAACAATTTCCCCTTTTCTTTTTAACTAAATAGTATCAGGGGTGTGGGGTGAACAGAAACCTCTATCATACAGGCATTTTTAAAAAAGAAACTGGCACAAACATGGAGAAACATGTAAGCAAGTAACAGGAACCAGTGTGCTGCCAAGGGAAGGCCTGAGGGGGCCATTTTTTTGCCTCTGTGGGCAAAACTTTATCATCTTAAAAAAAACATTTCGGGAGTTGGGCTGTAGCGCAGCGGGTTAAGCGCAGGTGGCACAAAGCACAAGGACCGGCATAAGGATCCCAGTTCGAACCCCGGCTCCCCACCTGCAGGGGAGTTGCTTCACAGGCGGTGAAGCAGGTCTGCAGGTGTCTGTCTTTCTCTCCTCCTCTCTGTCTTCCCCTCCTCTCTCCATTTCTCTCTGTCCTATCCAAAAACAACGACAACAACAATAATAACTACAACAATAAAACAACAAGGGCAACAAAAGGGAATAAATAAATAAAATAAATATAAAAAAAAAAAAAAACATTTCTTGCCTCTGGGGGGGCGTACTTGCCTCGACAGGCATTTGCATGGGGGTGGGGAACGGCCTAGAGTCCCAAAGGCAGCTGGCTGCAATTTACTTACTATGAAACAAAACTTGTCATTAGCATAACCACAGCACAATCTAAAATTTCTAATAGAGAAGGAATTTGAGACTTTTATATATCAACAACGTCTTTTTAACCTTTTGTTACACCCATTTAAAATGGAGACACACCCTAGGTGTGCGCAGGAAAGGAAACCTCAGGCATGAGATTAATTAATTAGCATAGCCATTGTGCGATCTACCATTTCTAATAGAGAAGATAATGGAGAGTTTTACATATCAACAAGTCTATTTAACCTTTTGTTATACCCATTCAAGATGGAGACACACCCTAGGTGTGCGCAGGTCGTTAGACCAACTTAGTTAAAATATATTGATTGTTAACTAATTTTTACCTCAGACTTTATATGTAAGTTAATTTTATCTTTATGAGAATTACATTGAAAACCTTTTTCATTTAACTTTGACTAGTAAGAATTTAGCCTTAAAGTTACTGTTTACCAAACTTTAAACATACACATAAACATCCAGCTTGTCTGTCTTCAGACCGGAGCTGAGGATCTCGGCCAGGATGTCCAGTTTTGGCAGGGAGCCCGGGGGTCTGGGAGGTCCTGGATCGTTCCAGAATTCATAGCATGAGGACGGGCGGGCCAGCCTTGTAGAAGGCACGGGCTGAGGTGCCCAGGGGTGGCGGCCATGATAGGCCACCGCGGCCCTGCCCCATGGCCTTGCCATGTCTGCTGCCCTGTTCCATGGCCCTGTCATATCTGCTGCCCTGCTCGCAGTGGTCGAGCAGCGTGGAGGGGTCCCGCATCCAGTGTCCTGCGCCACGCGGTAGAGAGCCGGCTCTTGTGGGCTGGCCTCGGGCTCTGTGTGTTGACATGGGGCTCCAGCGTTTTGGCATCGGGCTCCAGCGTGTTGGCATCTAGCTCTAGCGTGTTGGCATCAGGCTCCTGTGTGCTGGCGTCGGGCTCTTGTGTGCTGGCGTCAGGCTCCTGTTTGCTGGCGTTGGTCTCCTGTGGGCTGTGGGGCTGCGGGGCTGCGGGCGCGGTGTGCGGGGTTGTCTGGGCACAGCCTGCTGGCTGGCTGTTCCACCAGGTGGAAAAGGCAGCTCCGCGCCTCGCCTCTTGCCCGCTGACTCTTCCTGACTCATCTGGCTGTTTTGAGTGCGCCCGAGCGAGTGGAAACCGCAGAGTGGTCCAGAGATAAATGCTCCAGAAACAGCAAAACAGTCTCGTGAAGAAAGAGCAGAGGCCTTTGGAGATCTCTTCACAAGCAGAAGAGAAGGCCATAGTACATAGGTAGCCAAATTGTCTTCACTTATCTGAGAGATGCGCAGGTCAGGTCCACGTGGGCACCATTTGTTGTTAAAATTCAGAGGCTCCAGCTGGCTGGGCTAGCTTCACGGGCAGGTAACAGAGATGACCAGAGACATACGGCTGGGCAGGGAAGCTGTATTTCTTTATTCAGGAACAACGATTCATAAACTAACCCAAACTAATCACCAAACAGAACTCTGTTGCCTCTTTCCCCCGCGGCGGCGCTAAGCACTCTCGAACTCTGAAACTCTGGAACTCTCTCAGGGTTCCTTGGGGAGGGGAAAAGTGGGCCCGTGAAACTAGCAGGACTGAACCAATTTTCTTGGCAGGGGGAGAGCTAGAACAACCCAATGTAAAGCATATAACATCCTCTCAATGGTTAATCACTAGGATATTCAGATATAAATGAAATAAGATGAAAAATACTCATTGACTCCTGGTGTTCCTCCTTCTACTTCCATTTAACAAACATGCTATTTAGAAGTGTTAGTGTAAGCAGGCAGTAAGGTGAAATGACCTTTTACCTGAAAGTATTTCATCTCAAATAGAAAACAAAAAGAAATTTTCAGAGAATAATTTCAAAGTCTACTTTTCTATAGCTACTCCCTAGAGTTTAAGTAAAGAAATAAATGGAAAACAAACACATCTCTACAGAAAATTGCTTTGGTTGGCTAAACTTTCCACTGGAAGTGGAAATATTTGCTTTACTACTTGCTCACGACATATCTTTGAATGTGTTAGATTTTAATGATGATATTTTTGATATGCCAAAGAACATAAAATTGCTACTAGATATAATTGCTTCCAAATCTAGGGTATCTTATGAAGATATGCAACTATAGGGACAGTTATCTTTCCTTATATAATTGAAGATTGTTGTATCAGTCAGCACATCAGTAATAATCAGTACTTCTATTTTCAAGTATTTATTAATATAAAATCCCACACAAAGCTAGCATGAAATGTTGAAACAATATCTTGCCTCATTAAATTATAGCCTTTTATATTCCTGTTTTTTTTTTTCATAAAAAATTACTAGATTTGTGTGATCTTGGATAAAATAAGTTTCCAACACTTCCTGATAATTTTGCATTTGGGTATTACTTAATATATTTTTGATACACAAAACTAATTATCTTTAATAATTGTGCTTTCAAAATGAAAATTTCCCTCAAACAAGTCATACTATGATACTCTAATATATAAGATTACTGCCTAATATCTCATTGCTTTTGAGATAATTATTCTTTGAAATTTTATTTACTGTGAGGTTTTCAATATGACATGACTCTTAAATGCTTAGTGAAAGACTCATGGCATAGTGTTCTGAGTTCATACCACTGAGAATGGAGGTAAATAAAAATGTAAGTTGAATATTGCAGGTGGAAAATTTTGATCCAGATAAAATTTAATTAATTTAATTTCTACATCAGTAAGATATATGAAATATTAAGAATGTAATGAAATATTTTATGAAAACATCATTATATCCAAGTGAATTATTGCAATACTTACCATATACACAATTTAATATCTTACTTCCTTTCATATTATTAATCCTTTAGATAATTCCAGTGCTCTTTTAATTATTTACTTTAATTGTTTCAATAGAATAACACTTCTTTACCTTTGTTGATCCAAGTTGAGGGCAAGGTCCTATTGGGGACCCACAAAGGGGTCTATTGTGTTGTTTCTGATAGAGATGACAAGTAACAATGGATAGAGGGATTTATTCGAGGTCTAGGCCCATCTTGTCTGTTTGGGAAATCTCAGGACTCCCCGATTAGGGCCCCAGCTGATGGGATGGCCTGATAGTGACTAAAGAGTCAACCTTAAAGTACACCAGTCTCTTGCCCTTATTCAGCTTTTGCAGTTCTTGCTTTGATAAGGTTAGCTTTGGAGTGAGTGAGAGAACTGTAATGGGAAGTAGGTGAGGAGGGTATCTAAGTCTAAGTAGACACTAATTCATTCTTTCTTCTTCTAGCGTTTGCCCTTCTTCCGTAGCCAGTCAACAGGTCAGGTTGAAAGCTGTCAGGATCTGCTTGTTGCTGGCTTTGAAAGTGACTGGGATCCATGTGGATTCAGTCGGCTAGGAAGGATCGTCAGTTTCCCCCATGAATGGGTACTCATGGGATGCACCACGAGAAGGCCGATCCAATGCATCCCAATGAATCCCTAATTCATTATGAACTTTATACTGACTCACTGTAGACTATTGGACACTTTTATATATTTTGCCCTAATATATGAATACATGTGAACATATGCCCTATCTCACGGGACCTGGCTTGAGGCTGGACAACATACTCTGTGCCATACCTGAGGAAGATGGGTCGATATTAGGGCAGCTTGGAATGTTCCTACTCATGACCACAAAAATGTGAGCTCAGATCTACAGGGATGCAGAGGTCACATAGGCTCCTAAGCTGAATGTGGACCCCAGATCACATCAGATTGATGGGGTTTATATTCAACAATATTTATACACCATTCCCATATTAGGGAGCTACTCTCTTCCCTGATCCAGCTTTCTGGTCCTTTTTAAGGCCAAGGCATCATGTCCCCAGACAATAACTTGGGTCCACCTGCATATCAATTTCAGGCTCAGGGAAAAAAAAAAAAAAAAAGAAACTAGTTTAGACACAGGCCCTTGGAATATAACTAAAATATTACTAATAGCTATCTACAAAACGGAGACCCCCCCCCAATCTTCATCTTATTCTGGCATTTAGGTTCATAATTGGTCAAAAATTTGTTTGGCTTTTTATGTTTACTCTGTTTTCAGCCACCAGCTTCCAGATGCTAGCATGATGCTAACCAGACTTCCCTGGACAGACAACTCCACCAGTGTGTCCTGGAGTTCCAATTCCCCAGAAACCTGCCAAACTAGGGAAAGAGAGAGGCAGGCTGGGAGTATGGATAGACTTGTCAATGCCCATGTTCAGCGGGGAAGCAATTACAGAAGCCAGACCTTCTACCTTCTGCGCCCCACAATGACCTTGGGTCCATACTCCCAGAGAGTTAAAGAATAGCAAAGTTATCAGGGGAGGGGATAGGATACGAAGTTCTGTTGGTGGGAATTGTGTGGAGCTGTACCCCTCATATTCTATGGTTTTGTCAGAGTTTCCTTTGTATAAAAATAAATAAATAAATAATACTTCTTTATAACATAAATTTCAGATGTATATTATTAGAAATCAAGGGGCCAGGTGGTGGCACACTGGTTGAGCTCACATGTTACAGAGTTCAAGGACCTGGGTTTGACTCCCTGATCCCCACCTGCAGGGAAAAAGCTCTGTGGGTGGTGAAGTAGGGCTGCATGTATCTCTCTCTCTCCCTCTCTACCTCCCCCTTCCTCTCAATTTCTGGCTGTCTCTACCTAATAAATAAATAAAGATAATTGAAAAACAAAACATTATTAGAAATCAATAAACGTATATCCTGCCTCAGAAGCTGCTACTTAGGCTTTGCAGGACAGTGGTGATTACTATGTGTGGGGGGCAGGGACTTTGATCGTGGGTTTAGTGAATTACATATATATGGTTAGAATTATGTCCCTGCAAGAGACTGGCAGACTTTAACGATGACTCTTTAGTCACTATCAGGCCATTCCACCAGGGGGGCCCTAATCGGGGAGTCCTGAGCCTCCCAAACAGACTTGATGGGTCTAGACCTCAAATAAATCCCTCTCTCCATTGTTTCCAGTCATCTCTATCAGGAACAACAAAATACACCCCTTTGTGGGCCCCCATAGGACCTTGCCCTCAACCTGGATCAACAATGGTAGAGAATGTTCCACCCCCCCCCCCCAAAGGGAGGATGGACAACATACTCTATGACACACCTGAGGAAGATGGGTCGATATTGGGGCAGCATGGAATGTTCCTACCCATGACCACAGAATGTGAGCTCAGATCTACAGGGATGTAGAGGTCACACAGGCTCATATGCTAAATATGGGCCTCAGATCACATCAAATTGATGGGGTTTACAGTAATATTTATACCCTTTTCCCATATTAGGGAGCTACTTTCTTCCATGATCCAGCTTTCTGGTCCTTTTACCAGCCATGGCATCATCTTCCCAGACAATAATTAGGATTCATCTGCATATCAGATTTCAGGCTCAGGCAAAAAACAAAACAAAAGAAAACACTAGTATAGCTACAGGCCCTTTGAATTATAACTAAAATATGCTTATTAGCTATCTATAAAATGGAGGACCCCTTCAATGCTTCACCTGCACTATCCTAGCCTTTAGGTCCATAATAGTCCAACAGTTTGTTTGGCTTTGTTTATTAACTCTCTTTTCAGCCACCAGGTTCCAGATGATAACAGGATGTGACTAGACTTCCCAGGACAGACAACCCCACCAATGTGTTTTGGAGTTCTGCTTCCCCAGAGCCCTTCCCCACTAGGGAAAGAGAGAGAGACAGGATGGGAGTGTGGATCGACCTGTGAATGCCCATATTCACTGGGGAAAAGCAATTACAGAAGCCAGACCTTCTACCTTCTGCGTCCCACAATGATCTTGGGTCCATACTCCCAGAGGCGTAAAGAATAGGAAAGCTATCAGGGGAAGGGTTAGTATAAGGAGGTCTGGTGGTGGGAATTCTGTGGAGCTGTACCCCTCTTATCCTACGGTTTTGTCAATGTTTCCTTTATATAAATAAAAAATTAATAAAAAAGAATTATGCCCCTGAAATATTATGGCTTTGTAAGCCATTGTTAAATCGTTAAAATAAATATTACTGTGAAAATAAATAAAAATTATGTTAATATATGATGATCATAAGGAATCTGTCATATTTTACCAATATAATATACTTCTCTGAGTAGCTCATTAGGCTAATAAAAAATAAAACAAAACAAAAAAAACTCCACACTTTTAAAAATAGAGGTGGCAAAAAAAAAAAAAAAAGAAGAAGTAGAACTGACATTGCCTTAAAATGCCTTTCCACAACTCTCTAGCAATAAAAACTTTTTGTCCTGATGTGTGGAATTTCTCTTCTTCCAAGCATTATGGAAATTTTTACCTTTGACTATCTTTGATAATAATAGGAAATTTAATTTGTAGTAACATTTCTAAAACTTGAAAATTAATCCTGTACAGTTTCTGATACAGTTTCTGATTTCCTATTTAAATAAATTGCATACATTATCACATCATTTTATATGGTTATTATTATTATTGTGTAGAGCTTTAAGCATTGTATTCAATTTTACATTAAAAAATTTAAACTCCACTATTCCACTATTCCACTATCTCCACTATTCCAAGCTTGGGATCCATGATTGCTCAACAAATTGTTTGGCTTCGTATGTTAACTCTCTTTTCAATCACCAGGTTCCAGATGCCATCAGGATGCTGGCCAGGCTTCCCTGGATTGAAGACCCCACCAATGTGTCCTGGAGCTCCGCTTCCCCAGAGACCCACCCTACTAGGGAAAGAGAGAGGCAGACTGGGAGTATGGGCCGACCAGTCAATGCCCATGTTCAGCGGGGAAGCAATTACAGAAGCCAGACCTTCTACCTTCTGCAATCCTCAATGACCCTGGGTCCATGCTCCCAGAGGGCTAGAGAATGGGAAAGCTCTCAGGGGAGGGGGTGGGTTATGGAGATTGGGTGGTGGGAATTGTGTGGAGTTGTACCCCTCCTACCTTATGTTTTTGTTCATTAATCCTTTCTTAAATAAAAAATTAAAAAAAAAATTTAAACTACAACTGTCCTTGAACCAATATTTATCCCGTGGTAACTGAAAATTTTCATTTGTAATGATGATGGTTCATTCAACAGAACAGTGAAATATAAAATACAAAATATCTATAAATGTGTTCTAAGTTTCCTGGGAATCAGTGCAGTAGTTAGAGCCCAGGACTCTAAGCATCAGGTCCTGAATTCAATACCATAGCACCACAGATGCTAGAGTGATGCTCTGGTTCTTTCAGTCTCACTTTCATGTTAATTAATAAATGAGCTTTAAAAACAATGACCTAGAATATGTTAATATTTATATTTCATGTACTGTGTGGTAAATTCTGATTAGAATAACTGTATCTTCCTCCACGGAATGTGTCCCTTTAATGAAATAAAGTCCTCTGCCTGTGATATAAAGGTGTTACATTAGTTAAATCAGTGCTAATTAAATTCAGCTACATGTGAAATTCTACATAGTGCTTGTGGCATGAGTGGCCAAAGCTATAAATCACTAATAGTGTTTTATGAAGCTTTTGAAATCGCTGCAGTAGATATATACTTTTGACCATAGATGTCCAGTTTACCATTATTCACAGGTTAATGTCTTTCTTTTTTCCAGCAGGTCTTTCCCTTTATTTAGGGATTAATGTTTTACAGTCGATAGTAAATAAAGTATATGCAGAACATTTCTCAGTTTTCAGCATAACAATACAACCCCAATAGGTCCTCCATCATCCTTTTTGGATCTGTGTCTCCCCACCACTCACCCACTCCAAAGTCTTACTTTGGTGCAATACACCAACTCCAGTCCAGGTTCTGCTTAGTGTTTTCTCTTCTGATCTTGTTTGTCAACTTCCACATGTGAATGAGATCATCCCATATTCATCCTTCTGTTTCTGACTTATTTCACTTCACATGATTTCTTCAAGCTCTATCCAAGATGGGCTGGAAACAGTGAAATCACCATTTTTAATAGCTGAGTAGTATTCCATTGTGTGTATATACCACAATTTGCTCAGCCACTCATCTGTTGGGTGATTTCTGACAGGGTAATTTCTTAGAAGCTGTCACAAATTCTTTCCTAATGAATAACAAAATTTATCCTATTTTTATCTGTACTCATCTTTGTAGATGCTGATCCATTCCAAGAAACAATTTCTTCTTCTTCTAGCGTTTGCCCTTCTTCCGTAGCCAGTCCACAGCATCAGGTTGAGCCTGATGTAAAGTTTCGAGACCTCCTTTGAATCTGGAGAGGTGGCAGTCGTTGACTATGTGGGTCATAGTCTGTCTGGAGCCGCAGGGGCAGTTCGGGTCGTCTCTGGCTCCCCAGCGATGGAACATAGCGGTGCACCGGCCATGGCCTGTTCGATAGCGATTGAGGAGGGCCCGGTCATAACGTGCTAGGTCAAAGCCGGGTTGACGCTTGCAGGGGTCTGTGATGAGGTGTTCGTTCTTGACCTCAGCTGACTGCTAACTCTGTTTCCAAGAGTCTGGAACAGAGAAGTTCAGTGTAGGTGTAGGGGACCAGATTGGGTGACAAGACGTCAAGCGTTGAACAGGGTGGGCGAAGATATCCGCTTATATTGGCAGGTCCGGTCAAGCGTAGACGTGGGAAATGAACTTAGATGATGCCGCATCCCGATGAATATCTGGCAGGGCGATTTTGTTAAGAACTGGCAGCCATGGAACCAAGAAACAATAAACTCCCATGTTTATTTATTGACCTTTTAGAGTGACATTTTTCTTTGACACAGTTGAAGCAATTCAGAATTTTCACTTCAATTACTTACTGTTTACAGGTTAATAGGAATGAGAGAACCTGAATGAGGACACAGAAGGGCAAGTAGTACTCAAACTAAGGAAAGTGCAGTACGGGAATGGGCCACTGGCATTCACTGAGTATGAACCATATTGTTTAAATGCTATGCACCTTGTGTGAAATCATGTCTCTATAGAAGGTGAGTAAAACAAATACCGTTTAGTTAAATAATTTTATAGAGTCTGTACTAAGGACAGATGTCAGTTAACTTTGTTGATTTTTCTGAATAGTCCTTGGCTAGCTTACAGGAATGAACCAACTTGATAAATTCTTTTTTTTTTTACTTCAGGGTTATTGCTGGGGCTCCATGCCTGCACTAGGAATCCACTGCTCCTGGAGGCTATTTTTTCCCATTTTGTTGCCCTTGTGCTTGTTGTAGTTGTTGTTGTTGACATAGGTGTTGTTGTTGGATTGGACAGAGAGAAATGGAAAGAGGAGGGGAAGACAGGAGGAGAGAAAGATAGACACCTGCAGACCTGCTTCACTGCTTGCAAAGGACCTTCTGCAGGTGGGGAGCCGGGGGCTCAAGCCCAGATCCTTACACTGGCCCTTACACTTTGTGCCATGTGCGCTTAACCCAAGGCGCTACCGCTCGACTCCCAACTTGATAAATTCTTATGAATGAATATATGTTCTTAAATTATTTATTTGTTAATAAGCTAGTCAATTTTCAAACTGTATTCATAGTCAGTGCTATTTTTACTTGTTTGAGACAGAGAAAAATTGAGAGGTAAGGGGAAGACACAAGAGAAGAAAGAGAGATGCCTACAGTACTGCCTCACTACTTGCTAAGCTTTCTTCCTGTGGGTGGGAACTGGGGACTTGAACCCAGATCCTTATTCACTTTAACATGTGCACTCAACCAGGTGTGCTCACCACACAGCTTCCTTGTGAATTATTTGATATGTTATGTATGTTATCACCAAACTACATCTCATAAGAGTCCTTCCAGAACACATTGTGTATTTAATTTCAAATATATATATATATATATATATATATATATATATATGCACGCACACACACACACACACACACACACTGTTAATAGTTCTGATAGAAAAAAGTATGTTGGATGGCAATAAGAGAAGAAAAAATAGTAGTTTCATAAGAGCATTTTTTTTTTTCGGGTTCTGGCAGTAGCCCAGCACAGCAGGTTAAGCGCACAGGGCGCAAAGCACAAGGACTGGCTGAAAGATCCCGGTAAAATGCTAAAAAAGTGGAGATTCAAATTTTTCTTAGAAATATTTTACAGGGGCTGGAGAATTGCTCACTTGGAAGAGTGTGAATTGCACTGTGTGGGGAGGATTAAGTCCTGGCACCACACAGAATTACTTTCATAGACTGATTTGGGGAACTCCGTAGATGAGCAGTAGTGAGATCTCTGGGATGCATTGGATTGACCTTCCCGTGGTGCATCCTGTGAGTACCCATTCATTGGGGAAACTGAGGGGAGTCGGGCTGTAGCGCAGTGGGTTAAGCGCAGGTGGCGCAAAGCACAAGGACCGGCATAAGGATCCTGGTTCGAACCCCGGCTCCCCACCTGCAGGGGAGTCGCTTCACAGGCAGTGAAGCAGGTCTGCAGGTGTCTATCTTTCTCTCCTCCCCTCTGTCTTCCCCTCCTCTCTCCACTTCTCTCTGTCCTATCCAACAACGACAACAACAATAATAACTACAACAATAAAACAACAAGGGCAACAAAAGGGAATAAATAAATAAAATAAATATTTTAAAAAATAATAATAAATAAATTAATTAATTAAAAAAAAAAACATTGGGGAAACTGAGGATCCTTCCTAGCCAACTGAATCCACATGGATCCCAGTCACTTTCTGTTGGGTAGTATGCCACCTCCCCCTGGCTTCTGCTTAACCATATGCCTATATAGGGATTTACTGATCCCATTCAAAGCTTTGGTCTATTTACATAAATCACTTTTACATTTACATAAAGCACTCCCTCCAGGGCATTGGTGGTTCAGTGATAGGATTCTCGCCTGTTCTGCCCCCTCCTTGTCACACTCTGATTTTCACCAGTCACTTTTCTCTCCACCCTCTCTATATCACATCCTGTTTCCACCCTACTTGGAGAGTATAAAAACAGCTGCTCTTCTGATTAAAGACACTTGGAAATTGCTTTCCGGCTCCGAGAGTTCCAGAGTGTATCTCCTGCGGAAGTTAGTGCGGCATGAGTTCCTGATCCCTCTCCCACGCAGCAGCCTAGATCGGCTCCAGTTGAGTTCTCTCCAAGCCAGAGAGCACTAACTCAGGAAGAAGTACCCTCAGGCTATCCCGGCAACTTTCTAAGCCATTAACTGGCTACGGAAGAAGGGCAAACGCTAGAAGAAGAAGAAGTGAGATCTCTCTTTGTCGGTCTGTCTTACTCTCTCTCTCTCTCATCTCTCGTAGGTAAAGTCCTGGGCTCATTGTTTGGTGCCTCATAGTAAACAAGCAAATACATAAATAATAGTTCTTTTTTTTCAGAATCGTATTATTGCTTAATAAATGAAAGAACTAGACGTTTAGCAGTGAACATAGTGCAATGTATCCATATGTTAGTGTTTAATGAGGCACTCCAGAAACTTACAAATGCTTTAGTATAATACAACTATAATAAAATGTTACATCACTCTACTTTTCTTATACTTTACGCACTACAGGTAAAACAGCGACAGGTATCCAAAATATGTTTTTGCCATTTTTCTTTTTATTTTTTCTTTATTTATTTATTGGATAGAGACAGTCAGAAACTGAGAGGTAAGGGGGTGATAGAAAGTGAGAAAGGGAGAGGGAACATCTGCTGCACTGTTTTATCACTCGTGAAGCTTTCATCCTGCAGGTGGGGAATGGGGGCTTGAACCTGGATCCTCATGCATTGTAACAAGTGTGCTCAACCAGATGCACCACCACCTGGCTGCTTTTATCATTTTCCTCATGTTTCAACTATGAGAAAATATTAAAGTGAAAAGGCCAGGATGGAAACATTTTGAATGTATAATGCATACATAACATATACACACTAAATATAAATATAATGAACTATTTTATAAAAATGAATTCACATTTTAATAACATGTAATTATATGTATTATAAAATACATGTATATATATATATATATATAATATAACATCACTTGAACTTGTCCATTTATTTTGTTAGTGTTTTAATAATGGTTTACAAGATCATAAGATCGCAGTTGTGTGTTTCTACACCACACACACCACTACAGTCCTATGCCTCTCCCCCACCATCGACTCCAAGATAACTGCCATAGTTTTTCACAGGTTTGTGACAGATTGGATACTTTTTTTATTTGTTTTAAGAAGTTTATGTATTTTAATCATATATATATATATATATATATATATATATATATATATATATATAGTGTAAACAAACTACCCAGTAGTTGTCTTTCAGAGAAATGAAGGGCATTTAGTAACAGATATAAAATATAGGAAGAAAAGTCCTTGAACACAAATAACTAAAGGATAAAATTCCTTAACTTTACCTCTTCCTTCTTCTCTGAATTTTTTTTCACTTTTTTTTTTAATGCAGAGGCAAAGGGTGAGAGGTAGTATAATGATTATGCAAATGATCTGAGGCTCCAAGTTTTCATGTTTAATTCCAGACATCACCAAAAACCAGAGCTGAAAAGTTCTCTGCTGAAAAAGAAGAAAGGAGAGGGAGAGGGAGAGGGAGAGGGAGAGGGAGAGGAGGGAGAGGGGTAGAACAGAGCAAGAAAGCTTCCTTCAATATGAGGGTAACCAAACATGAACTTGGGTCACATGCAGGGCAAAGAAGCACATGTCCAAGGCTGCAGGAGGAGGAAGAGGAGGGGAAGGAGAAAGCAACAAGTAAAGAAAGAACAGTTGGAATGAAGTCCTAGCCTCTTGCGTACAGGATCTCACTAATCATTCTCACAGACACAGGGGTGGAGCTAGGGGGTGGCCCCAAAACAGAGAAGTAGGTCTGTCTTTCTCTCCCTTTTGGTAACAATATTTAAGTTCTGTGCTCTTATAAAATTCAATAATATGGAATTTAACTAGTTAACTAGCTCAAAGCTAGAAGTTAACTATTTAGTAGTTAACTAGTTCCATGAGAGGAATTTTCCTACATTGTATAGTGTGATAAACTACAATATAATATAGTGTGATAAATTATAGGCCCTACACTTTATAGTAAATCTTTAAATAATGTAAAATACTAAAAAAAAAGTTTAACTTATAAAACAAATAGGAAATTGGTTACTGGTACCTACTTGAGTGAAGGAAAATAGAAAGTTAAAAGATTACAGACTGTTGGTTATACATACAGATTAAAAAATAGGATAAAGCATAGCATTTGAAACTGGCATGTGCTAAAGTAACTTGTTAATGTTCTCTATGGGGCTGTTTATGGAGGAATTGTTATAGAAAACATCCACAGGTAAATTTCTAATCATGTCTTCTGATATAATAGAAAAATAAAGGGTTCGGAACATTAAATGACAATGAGAAATTAGTGTATCATAAAGTGATAGTGCTTAGTGAAGTAAGGGAGTGAAAGACCACACCAAATGGCTTTGTTCAGATGTGGAATACAGGGAACTTAAACACATGAAATTGTCAGAAAAGAAAAAAAGTGACCAGATTGTCTCTAGGACTTTGTAAGAAATTTGGTGCCTATCACGGGGCACCAGGAAGGGTCTGGCTAGTCGGGTCACACACAAACTTTTACAGTGGGTGCTATGTGGCTCTGATTCCTTGTAATCTTCTAAGATTGTAAACTATTATTAATTAAGTAATGACAAAATAGGAAAAATGTAAAAGAATCAGTCATTTTGACCCTGATAATTATTGACCAAAATCATCACAAGCTAACATAATACCTTTAAGACTAAATATATCTCAGTCGTTTGAATGCTCAATACCTCAAGATGAAAAGAATAATAATGTTAGGAAAAATATAATGACATAATTTATATTAATTTTTCTCTCAGAAACATAATATGTTGATCACTAATAAATTATACTTTCTACATAATTATTATTTAAAGAATATGGTTCTTAACTAGTACTTTGAGAACAAGCCAACATAATTAAATTAAATTTAGAGAACAAGGCAACATACTATAAAATTTCTATAGGTCTAACATATAAAAATCATTATTAATACCTATGTCAGAAGTAATTAATTGATGAAAAAGAATACATTAAACAATACATAAAACCTTTATCATATCTTTCCACATATTTAGTCCTTAGAAATATACTTGGTCTACTATAGAGAAACAACTTCAAAATATTTAATTAATGATATATATATATATATATATATATATATATTTTTTATTACCACCAGGGTTATTACTGGGGCTCAGTGCCTGTTCAACATATATACTGCTCCTGGTGACCAATTTGACAGAATAGAGGGGAATTGTGAGGTGGGGAGGTACAGAGAGAAAGAGAAAGGGAAAGAGACAAGGAGGAGGCTGAGGAGTAGGTGGACAAAGAGAGAAGAAACACCTGCAGTACTTGCCTTACTACTTCTGAAGCTTCCCACGCAGGTGTGGAGCAGGAGGCTCAAACCTGGGTCCTTGCTGATGGTAACTTGTGCTTAACTAGATTTGTCACTGCTAAGTCCCTGTAATAATATCATTTTACTGGAATGTTTCTTAGCATGTCAAAGATTTGGTATATTTGTCAAACTGATTTTGCTTAAGTCAATATTAGTAATGAAACATCATTTACTAGTTTTTAATCAACACAGCAGTTGCTTAGGTATCGAAGTCTTAATCGAGTTTTGTTTTTATAATAGCTGTCATGTAAATAATTATTGATTCTTGCAAAGCATGATTGTTCTGCGTGACTTATACAAAGACCATAGGTTCCTCCAGGAGACAAAATTGACTAATACCATTATCTTTTTTTATTCACACAAGAATAGTTGTGCCTTCACAAAGCTCTTCTTTTCTTGCTCATCTTTAAGATGTATTTTTAATTAGAAAACACACCATGAGTATGCCAAAATTACCCACTTGTTGTTTTTAAATTGAACCTTAAATCAATATTTTTTTTCCAGAGGCACCACAAATATTAGTAAATCTAACATAATTATTTAGTACTTCCCCCTTGATATTCTTTTCCTGTATTAAACTATTTAGTGATATTAAGAGGTTAAACATGCCTTGATAGTCACATATCACAATTCAATACTTTTAAATGTCAGAAATACTAATAACCAACAATCATCTATAAAATCATGAGTGTCATCTTTTGCTTTCTGGTGATTAACAGTTATTAGTGGCAGAAAATGAATTACTTTTACTAACAGTGAAATACATTACCATTAGCATTAATTTATATTTGATGTGTATGTTTAATGGCAAATCTGAGAATTTCCTCTCTGTGGGGTTTTGAGAAGTAGCTCCCCTGGTAATCGGAGTGTTTTGCCAAGTAAGGTGCCCAGGTTTGAAGTGTGGCAGCGTGTGGGAATGCCATGGCACTGGAGTAAGAATTAGTCCTATAGCTTTATAGTCTCTCCATTTGTTGTCCCACTTTCTGTCTCTCTTTTCTAAAAGGGGGGGGGGGGAATCTTGGTAATCATGAAATCACTTTTAAAATGGTGCTGGGGAGTCATTATAGAGACCTTGCAGTGCCTATTTATTTTCACCTAAGTCAAAGGTCTTTGAGCTTGGGTCAAAAAGCTATTGTTTTGTTCATTTCCTCTGCCCATTTTTGGATGGGGTCATTTGCTTTTTTGCGGCTAAGTTTGCTGAGCTCTTTATATATTTTGGTGATTAGTTTCTTGTCTGATGTCTGGCATGTGAAGATCTTCTCCCATTCTGTGAAGGGTCTTTCTGTTTGTTTAATAGTTTCTTTGGATGTGCAGAAGCTTTTCAATTTGATGTAGTCCCATTGGTTTGTTTCTGCTTTAGTCTTCCTTGCAATTGGGTTTGATTCATCAAAGATGTCCTTGAGGTATATGTGGGAAAGTGTTTTACCAATGTTTTCCTCTAAGTATTTGATTGTTTCTGGTCTGACATCTAGGTCTTTGATCCATTTGGAGTTGATTTTTGTTTCTGGTGAGATAAAGTGGTTCAATTTCATTCTTCTGCATGTTTCAACCCAGTTTTCCCAGCACCATTTATTGAAGAGAGCCTCCTTTTTCCATTTAATCTTTTGGGCCCCCTTATCAAATATTATATTCCCATAGGTGTTGGGATTTACTTCTGGGCTTTCAATTCTGTTCCACTGGTCAGTGTGCCTATTTTTGTTCCAATACCATGCTGTTTTGATGATGATGGCTTTATAATATTGTTTAAGGTCTGGGAGTGTGATGCCTCCATTTCTGTTTCTTTTCCTTAAGATGGTTTTGGCAATTCTAGGTGTTTTCAGGTTCCAGATAAATGATTGTAGTGTTTGTTCTATTCTCTTAAAGAAGCTTGGTGGAACTTTGATGGGTATTGCATTAAATTTGTATATGGCTCTGGGGAGAATATTCATTTTGATGATATTTATTCTTCCAATCCATGAGCATGGGATAGCTTTCCATCTTGGTATCAGTTTCTATCTCCTTGAGTAGCGACTCATAGTTTTCAGTATACAAGTCTTTCACTTCTTTGGTCAACTTTATTCCTAGGTATTTGATTGGCCACAGAGGAGATCCAAAAGGCTAACAAACATATGAAAAACTGCTCTAGGTCACTGATTGTCAGAAAAATGCAAATTAAGACAACACTAAGATACCACCTCACTCCTGTAAGAATGGCATACATCAAAAAGGACAGCAGCAACAAATGCTGGAGAGGATGTGGGGACAGAGGAACCCTTTTACATTGCTGGTGGGAATGTAAATTGGTACAGCCTCTGTGGAGAGCAGTCTGGACAACTCTCAGAAGGCTAGACATGGACCTTCCATATGACCCAGTAATTCCTCTCCTGGGGTTATACCCCAAGGACTCCATAACACCCAACCAAAAAGAGGTGTGTACTCCTATGTTCATAGCAGCACAATTCATAATAGCTAAAACCTGGAAGCAACCCAGGTGCCCAACAACAGATGAGTGGCTGAGAAAGCTGTGGTATATATACACAATGGAATACTATGCAGCTATCAAGAACAATGAACCCACCTTCTCTGACCCATCTTGGACAGAGCTAGAAGGAATTATGTTAAGTCAACTAAGTCAGAAAGATAAAGATGAGTATGGGATGATCCCACTCATCAACAGAAGCTGACTAAGAAGATCTGAAAGGGAAACTAAAAGCAGGACCTGATCAAATTGTAAGTAGGGCACCAAAGTAAAAACCCAGTGGTGAGGGGTAGACATGCAGCTTCCTGGGCCAGTGGGGGGTGGGAGTGGGTGGGAGGGATGGGTCACAGTCCTTTGGTGGTGGGAATGGTGTTTATGTACACTCCTAGCAAAATGTAGACATATAAATCAGTAGTTAATTAATATGAGAGGGGGAAATCAATTGTATGTCTCAAAGTTTCTCAAAAGACAAACTGAATCTTTTTAATATATAGGCTATGTATTTGATATGCGGACTCTCTCAAAAGCCTAGACCAAGTAGATTAGAAGCATCCAATAGCACAGCTATATACAAGATACTGGATACTGTACAGCAAACCATAACAAAGGGACTTTTCAAAGTTAACCCAATTAACAAATAATGTGATGATAATATTAACTATCGATTGTCTTTTGGAACCCTAAGACAGCAGGAACCTCACATCTTCACTATAGAGCCCCTACTTCCCCCAGTCCTGGAACCCTTGGATAGGGCCCACTTTCCCGTATGCATCTCCCAATCCAAACCAAATAATATTGCATCCGCCGATCACAACCTAACCAAAGCAACGATTGCCACCTCAACATGCTTCACCTCAGACTGTATCCAGAGACTTCACGTGTGGAATGACAACCCTTCAACTTCATTACTCGGGTGAGACCTTTCCTTTTATAGTACACTCTAATTTCATCTCAGGTAGTTCACTTTCTAACAAAGTCCCATAACCTAGATATACACCAGTTTCTGTGAGAGAGAGCTTATGTGCACACGTGTCCATAAACTACTGCAAAATATATACCTGAAAGCAGAAGTACACTAGAGTTTGCAGTGAGTACCTCCCTAACACTTCCTCTCCACTATTCCAAGCTTGGGATCCATGATTGCTCAACAAATTGTTTGGCTTCATATGTTAACTCTCTTTTCAATCACCAGGTTCCAGATGCCACCAGGATGCTGGCTAGGCTTCCCTGGATTGAAGACCCCACCAATGTGTCCTGGAGCTCAGCTTCCCCAGAGACACACCTTACTAGGGAAAGAGAGAGGCAGACTGGGAGTATGGACCGACCAGTCAATGCCCATGTTCAGCGGGGAAGCAATTACAGAAGCCAGACCTTCTACCTTCTGCAACCCTCAACGACCCTGGGTCCATGCTGCCAGAGGGCTAGAGAATGGGAAAGCTACCATGGGAGGGGGTGGGTTATGGGGATTGGGTGGTGGGAATTGTGTGGAGTTGTACCCCTCCTACCTCATGTTTTTGTTCACTAATCCTTTCTTAAATAAAAAATTTAAAAAAAAAAAAGCTATTGTTTTGGGGGGGGTTTGGGGAGTCAGAGAGTAGCTTAGCAGGTCAAGAGCACATGGCTCAAAGCACAAGGACCAGTGCTAGGATCCAGGCTCAAGCTCCCCCACCCCCTGCTTCCTACCTGCAGGGAGGTTGCTTCACAAATTGTGAAGCAGGTCTGTAGGTATCTATCTTTCTCTCCTCTTATTTTTTTTAAAAATTTTTAAATAGTCTTTATTTATTTATTGGATAGAAACAGTCACAAATCAAGATGGAAGGGAGGGATAGAGAGGGTGAGAAACAGATTGACACCTGCAGCACTGCTTAACCACTTGTGAAGCTTTCCCCCTGCAGGTGTCTGGGGCTTGAACCTGGGTACTTGTGCATTGTACCATGTGCACTCAACCAGGTGCACCAACACCTGGTACCCTTTCTCTCCCCTTCTCTGTCTTCCTCTCCTCTCTCAATGTATTCTCTCTGTCCTAGCCAACAACAACAAAATTATAATAATGATGACAACCACAAGGGCAATGAAATGGGAAATTTGCCTCCAGGAACAGTGGATTTGATGTGCAGGTATCTGAGCCCTAGCAATGACTCTGGTGGAAAAAAAAAATGGTCAGGGAGGTGGTGGCACAGTGTCTAAGACACTAAACTCTCAAGCACAATGTCCTGAGCTTAATCTCCGGCAGCACATGTACCAGAATGATGTCTGGTTCTTTCTCTCTCCCTCCTAACTTTCTCACTAATAAAAAAAAGGCCATTGTTTTTTAAAAAAAAAGGCTATTATTTTAAAAAAGGCTATTGTTTTAATAATCTGTCCAGGAAACAGTTTGAAAAGCCAACTGAAAAAAATAAACAAAAACCAAGCATACCATGCTCATGACAGACTACATCACAGTCTGTGGAATCCCACTTGTCTGCAATTTTTCCACTGCTGGGTGCTTTTTCATTCAGATAGAGGCAGAAAAAGGAGAAGCACTGTGACATTGGAACTTGCTCCAGAACTCTAGTCACACACACACACACACACACACACACACACACACACACACACACACAGAGTTTGGGAGCTGGAACCTGCCTTATGCTCATGCAGTATGTTTGCCATCTCTAGGTCTGGCAACTCTTCTTTAACCATTTATTTTTCTACTTTTTCTGTATATAAAAATAGAATATTTTGAAGCAGATGTTAGATTATTTTTCTGAATGTGTATATATCTCAAATTAAAATTTTTGATAATAAGTAAATGATCTTTGCTTTTTATTGTCTCCTAGACATACAGGTTTAACACTAGTAAGTTTAAAAGGGAAACTATTTTAAGCAAAAACATAATTTTAAAAATTAATATAGATTCCTAGAAAAATAATACATAAACAGATTATATCATAGGGAAAAAAGTCAATAATATAACATGAACATCCCAAAATATAATTGAATCAGGCCACCATCTTCAGAATCTCTTATATAGTAATGCTTCACAGAGCAGTTTAATGACATTTTCTCAGACTTATCTAAATTATTTTAGAGTACAGATCCTAATTGATAAAATATTTTAAGAACTATAGGGCTGCATGTAAGAATAATAATTGAGGAAATCTTTTCATAAAAATTCATTTTCACTTCAAATTATCACATTATTTTATAGAATATAATTTCACAGCTCATGTATACCCGTATTTCAACACTAACATTGATAAGGAACAAGAAAACAGAAACAGATAAGTAAAAAATTCATGCTTTAAACAATTGTTGAGAACTAAGGGAGGGAAAGACAAAGAGAAATACAGGAATATCTGAAAGAGTATTATTATATCTACTAGAATTTATGCATATGATAAATAAGTATACCCACAATTTTATTTAAAATGAACTATTGGCCAGTGATATATTTATATATGTGCTTCAATAAATGGCCAACTATGAATACACAAAATGAGATCAATAAATATCTAACTATGAATACACAAAATGAGATACTTTACTAATGTTTTTTTAGAGTAATATTTTCCCTTTTACCTCATTGTTTCTTTTCCATAGCCAAATTTAATTCATTTTGCAATCTTTTTATAATCATAAGTATATGTGGTCTCCAACTGTGAAAGAGTTTTGCACCCACCTGATAAACCAATTATCATGGGTATTGATTACACAATTTTTCTTTTTGTTTCCTTTAAGCATTGTTACACAACACTTGCTTGGATTCAATAGAATTTCAATTATCAAGTTTTTCATTTTCCAAGTTTAAGTGCCTTGACTCAACAGTTAATTTTTAGGGCACACACACACACACACACACACACACACACACACACACACAAATAATTCAGTCTTTTACTTTGAATTCTACAAATGACATTTGTATAATATTTACATATTTGAAATGTGAGAAAATAGCTTAATGATTAAAATGTACTTCAGTGACTTAAGAACACACTTTTTCTAATGAGAAAAATGAGCATTAATATAAATCATGGCACTGGGATTTTAAAGCAGTTCCCATAACTTCCAAAAGCAAATGTAAATGAGGTCAGATCAGATCATAAATAGCCTACCAATCTATAATTATAATACAAATGAAACAGACAGGTGATCCTATATTCCTAGAGTGTTAATCATTAACACGACTCCCTAAAGCTTCATTAGTATTCTGTATGTCTGCTGGCCTTCTGGATCTCCTTTTCAGTGAATACATTATCTATATCCTCCCCTCATTTTCTGTTGAGGTTGTTTGTTCTTTGTTGTTGAGTTTGTGAGTTCTTTATAAAGTTTGATTATTAGCTGTTTGTCCCATATATGATAGGTTTAGATCTTCTCACATTCTATAGGGACTGTGTTTTAATAGTGGTTCTTTTGACTGTGCAGACACTTTTTAGTTTGATGCAATCCCATTGATATACTTTTGTTTTTACTTAGCTTTCAGTTGTACTTGAGTCATTGAAGATGCTTTGAAAACAAATCGAAAAGTGTTCTGCCAATGTTTTCCTCCAAATTCTTGGTAGTTTTCGGTCCACTGTCCAAATTTTTGAGCATTTGGAGTGAACTATAATGCATGGTAAAAATACTGTCATTTAAACAACAATATAAATAAACAATAATTATAGAAATTGTTTTAAAGGCTGTAGGGGGAAAGATTCTCCTTTATTACTAGTGGGTATATAAATTGGTCCATCTTCTATATAAAATAGTCTGGAGATACATCAGAACACTAGAAATGAACCTACTTTATGACCTAGAAATCCCTCTCCAGGGTATATACGCAGGAAAAACAATGATAACTCTCCATAAAGATCTATGCACACCAATTTTCTCAGTAGCACAATGCCGGGCTAGCGTAGGGGTGCCTCTTCCCTGGCATGAACTCTCTGGGTTGGAGAGAACTCAACAGGAGCCAGCCTGGGCTGCTACTCACTCAGTGATGTGAGGGAGATGACTCAGGAACCAAGCTTATAGCGCTAGGCAATACAATACCTTTACTGATCAGAGAGCCATGGCTTTTAAAAGACAGACCTGGAAGTGGCAAGTCAGAAAAGGAAATGGGTAGGAAAGGGGTGCCTAGAAAGGTGAGAACTTTCCTTTTATAGTACACTCTAATTTCATCTCAGGTAGTTCACTTTCTAACAAAGTCCCATAATCTAGATATACACCAGTTTCTGTGAGAGAGAGCTTATGTGCACACGTATCCATAAACTACTGCAAAATATATACCTGAAAGCAAAAGTACACTAGAGTTTGCAGTGAGTACCTCCCTAACACTTCCTCTCCACTATTCCAAGCTTGGGATCTATGATTGCTCAACAAATTGTTTGGCTTCGTATGTTAACTCTCTTTTCAATCACCAGGTTCCAGATGCCACCAGGATGCTGGCTAGGCTTCCCTGGATTGAAGACCCCACCAATGTGTCCTGGAGCTCAGCTTCCCCAGAGACACACCTTACTAGGGAAAGAGAGAGGCAGATGGGAGAATGGACCGACCAGTCAACGCCCATGTTCAGCAGGGAAGCAATTACAGAAGCCAGACCTTCTACCTTCTGCAACCCTCAAAGACCCTGGGTCCATGCTCCCAGAGGGCTAGAGAATGGGAAAGCTATCATGAGAGGGGGTGGGTTATGGGGATTGGGTGGTGGGAATTGTGTGGAGTTGTACCCCTCCTACCTTATGTTTTTGTTCACTAATCCTTTCTTAAATAAAAAATTAAAAAAAAAAAGGTAGGAACTTTCTTAGCAACTGTTGTGAGGGTTTTAACTGGTGGGGTTAATACTCCCTGGAGGCAGGGAGGGTCTTGAGGGTAGAAAGAAGATAGATCAAAGGAATGGAATGGTTGGGGGGGGATCTTTCAGGCAAAACAATGATTATATAGATAGGCCATAGTATCAGGAATGCAGGGTGGAGCAGGGGGAGCTGGCTTAATGCTTTGTGAGGCTCCTCACAATTTTCTGACATCTCCCCCTTTCTTTTTATCTAATGACCATAGTATCAGGAATGCAGGGTGCTTTGTAAGGCAGGGATTCTGATAAGACGAGGTACATCTTTGGGGTTACTCCTGTCTTTCCTTGCTCAACCTCTCAGTAGAGAGAGAGACTGACAGCATAGACGCACTCCTCAGGTCAAGTCCTGCCAAGCTCAAACACATCCTCACAATTTTTCAACAGCACAATTAAAAAAAAAATGTATTTGAAAAAGAGAAGAAAAAAAGTGACAGAAAATAAACAGAGAAAACAAAGAGAAAGTTAAGAGGGAAGGGGAAGGTAGCAAGAGATAAAAAGATATACCTGTCACACTACTTCATAACTTCTGCTACTGAGGACTGAATCCTTGAACCTGGGTCCTTGTATATTTCAGCATGTATACTCAACCAGATGGACCACCACTCAAGCCCTCACAACATAATTTGTAATAGCCCAAACATAAAGCAACCTAGATACCAAACATCATATGAGTGCTTATGAAATTTATACATATACACAATAGAATACCATGTATGTCTTTTAAATGATGAGGTCATCTTTGAAATATCTTGGTCAGACCTTAAAGCTATTATGTTGAGTGTGGAAAGCCAAAGGGATAAAGATCATTACCAAATGATCTCACTTATAGGTGGAATTTAGTATGTAAAAGAGTAAGTAAAACTTTATGGTGAAACTTGGACTGGTGTATTGCTCAAGGCAAAGGACTTTGGGGAAGGAGGGAAAGTGACAGAATGAAGGCAAATTGGGGCCTTGTTGTGTCTCCTAGACACCTATTAAGAGGAAATGAGAGGTGGTGCCTATGTGCAAAAGACTATTCTGTAAATCATTAACCCCCAGTTAAAAAGAATCAATCTTGTATGCAAACCAGTTGGAAATATCATGAATATATAGAGAATTTATAAAGAGATTTAAGAGGATGTTTTATTCTCTTTACAAATAAATCTCAAGGTATTTGTAAACCTTCTATCACTATGCTTAATGCATTTTGATTTACATTTAAACTCTATGTATATATCAAAATTATATATATATATATATATGTTGTGTCAGTATGTACATGCTATATATATACATATATATGTATATACATATATATATACAAAAGTATATTATGACAAGAATAAGGATGATAGCTTACTGAGAAGACAGTTTGCCTTAGTATGAACAGAGCTTAAATTTTAACCACTGTACCACATGGGAGGTGAGTTGGAGTTACTACTCATACTGTGGTATCTCTACCTCTTTGTTTCTCTCTAAATGATAAATTAGTCTGGAGTAGTGAAATTGCGCATAGTCATGGTTCTATCTCAGAGAGAGAGAGAAAGACAGACACAGAGAGAGAGGACAAGGATCACAAAAGCAACAACAAAAAAGCTCATTAAATTCCTCACTTTAAAACTATTATCTGTAATACTAAAAGCAAGAATATAAATAATTTGTCAATTAAATAACTCATTCATGACTATATTTGCCATGCACAAGATCGAGGCTCAAACATGACCTCCATCATACTGGGGAAAGCTCTGGTGCTGTGGTGTCTTTCCATCTCTCACTTCTATCTCTATCTATCTGAGAAGGTCAGCCTGGAGTGGTGATAGATCACTGGTGACAAAATATAAATGTATTTCAAGATTTGGTATCATTGGTTTGTAACCAACGAAATGCATCATCAGTGTTATAGAATTAAATCAGAAATAAGAACATATGGTACCTGGTTTCTTCTAAGATGTGTTTCCATATTTTTAAAGATGTCAACCTCTCTTTCCATTTCTTGGTATCATTTTCTATTTCCTTGAATAGTGACTCATAGTTTTCAGTATACAAATCTTTCACTTCTTTGGTCAGGTTTATTCCTAGGTATTTTATTGATTTTGCTGCAACATTAAATGGGAGTGATTTGTGGGTATCCTCTTATTCAGATTTAGTCGTTGCATAAAGAAATGCAGGAGTCGGGCGGTAGTGCAGCGGGCTAAGCACATGTGGTACAAAGCACAAGGACTGGCATAAGGATCCTGGTTCACGACCCGGGATCCCCACCTGTAGGGGAGTTGCTTCACAGGCGATGAAGCAGGTCTACAGGTGTCTATTTTTCTCCCTCCCTCTCTGTCTTCCCCTCCTCTCTCCACCTCTCTCTGTTCTATCCAATGACAACATCAGCAACAACAATAAAACAAGGGCAACAAAAGAGAATAAATAAATAAATAAATAAAAAGAAAAATAAAAAAAGAAATGCCACTGATTTTTGTACATTGATTTTGTACACCTTGCTATATGCCTAATTACTTCCAGTAGTTTTCTCCTGGATTCTTTAGGTTTTTCTATGTATACAATCATATCATCTGAAAATAGTGAGAGCTTGACGTCTTCCTTTCAAATCTGTATTCCTTTGATTAATTTTTCTTACCTAATTGCTATGGCAAGAACATCCAATGCTATGCTGAAGAGTAATGGTGATAAGGGACAACCCTGTCTAGTCCCCAGTCTGAGGGGGAATGCTTTCAGCTTCTGTTCTTTGAGTATGATGTTGACTGTAGGTTTGCTGTATATGGACTCCACTATCTTGACAAATTCCCCTTCTATTCCCATTTTTGTGGTGTTTTGAGCATGAATGGTTGTTGGATTTTGTCAAAGGCTTTCTCTGTGTCTATTGAGATAATTATTTGATTTTTGGTTTTGCTTTTATTGATGTGGTGAATGACATTGATTGACTTACATATATTTAACCAGTCTTGCATTCCTGGGATAAATCCCAGGATGTTTGGCTTTACTGGGGCAGTGTGGGGGAGAGAGGTTGGGATGGGACACAATCTGGTGGTGGGAATGGTGTTTATGTACACTTCTAACTTGTAGTCATATGAATCACTATTTTGTTAATATAAAATGGGAAAAATTGATTGAATGTCTCAAACTTGTTAATGCACAGACCATAAACTGAGTCTTTTAAATGTTGACTCTCTAAAAAGCTTAGACCAGGGAGAACAGAAACAACTGGTGGCATTTTTCTGTAAGACACAGCTGTAGACAAATAATGTCAAAGGACATAAATTACGATGATGTTCTGTATGATACAGCAAATCCTAACAAAGGGATTTTCAAAGTTAACCCAATTGCCAAAGAATTTGATTACAGCACTATCTATTGCCTTCGTAAACCCTCAGACAGCAGGAATCTCTGGCTTCCTCTATAGAGCCTATATTTCCCCCAATCCTGGAACCTCTAGGGTGGGGTTCTCTTTCCTGCATACTTCTCTAAATTCATACCAAATGATATTGCATCAGTTGATCTCAACTTAATCAACACAGTGACTACCACCTCAAAAAGCTTCACTTCAGACTGTGTCCACAGATGTCAGATGTGGAATGTCAATCCTTCAGCCTCATTACTCAGGCAAGACCTTTTCTTTCATCGGATTCTCTAATTCCATTTCAGGTGGTTTACTTCCTAACAAAGTCACAAAACCTAAATATAGACCAGGTCCTATGAGATAGGGCATATGTTCACATGTATCCATAATTTATAGAAAAATATATACCTGAAAGCAAAAATGCACAATAGTCTGCAGTGAGTCAGTATATGCAGCAAGTAGAAAGACCTAAAAAGACACCATAAAGTTCATAATGAAATAGTGTCTACTTATAAGTAGATAACCTTCTCACCTACCTTCTATTACACTTCCCTCAGTCACACCAAAGCTAACCTTATCAAAGTAAGGACTGAATAAGACTGAATAAGGACAAGAGATTGGCATACTTTAATGATGACTCTTTATTCACTAACAGGCCACCCCATCAGCTGGGAACCTAATCGGGGAGTGCTGAAATTCCCAAACAGAGAAGATGGACCTAGACTTTGAATAAATCCCTCTCTCCATTGTTGCTGGTCATTTCTATCAGGAAAAATCCAATAGACCCCTTTGTGGGCCCCCATAGGACCTTTCCCTCAACATGAATCAACAACGATAGAGAATGTTCCATCCTCTGAAGGGAGGCTGGACACCATACTCTATCTTCCACCTGAGGAAGATGGGTTCTGAAATTGGGGCAGCTTTGAATGTTCCTATTCATGACCACAGAATGTGAGCTCACATCTACATGGATTCAGAGGTCACATAGTCTCCTAAACTGAGTATGGGCCCAAGATCAGATCAAATTGATGGGATTTACAGTCAGCAATATTTATATAACTTTCCCATACTTGGGAGCTACTCTCTTCCCTGATCTAGCTTTCTGGTCCTTTTTTTAGCCATGACATCATCTCCCCAGACAGTAACTTGGGTCCATCTGAATATTAGACGTCAGGCTCAAAAAAAAAAAAAAAAAACACCAGTATAGTCATGGTCCCTTTGGAATATACCTACTTTCTACAAAATGGAGACCCCAAATCTTTGTCTGCACTGTTCCAACCTTTAGGTTCATAATTAGTCAACAATTTGTTTGGCTTGATATATTAACTCTTCTTTCAGCCACCAGGTTCCAGATGCTACTGTGATGCCAACTGGACTTCCTGGGGCAGACAACCCCAACAATGTGTCCTGGAGCCCTGCTTCCCCAGAGCCCTGCCCTACTAAGGAAAGAGAGAGACAGGCTGGGAATATAGATCTACCTGACAACACCCATATTCAGTGGGGAAGCAATTACAGAAGCCAGACCTTCCACCTTACTCCCAGAGGGACAAGAATAGGAAAACTATCAGAGGAGGGGATGGAATATGGAGTTCTGGTGGTGGGAATTGTGTGGAGTTGTTCCCCTCTTGTCCTATGGTTCTTGTCAGTGTTTCCTTTTTATAAACAAAAATTTAAAAATAAAAAAAGAATACTGTGTATTTGAATCATTTGTGGAACTTGTTAAATGCAAATTGTGATTCAGTAGATATAAACTCCAGACTAACAATCTTCAGTTCTAACAGTTTTCCATGTGATAATAATACTATTATTTATTTTTGACCACCAAATAGCAAGCCCACAGAGCAATACTATATAAATAAATGAAGAAAGGATATGAAAACTCTAAACAAGATAATATTTTATTTCCAAAAATGATAAAAATTCAAAGCTTCAAGGAAAAATATGTGGATATGTTGAAACTTAAGTATCAATAAAGACAGTAGCAGGATGTAACATCCTATTCAGACTATTAGCCCGAAAGTACTTAGCATGGGAGAAGAGCCCGGAGTCAGTTCTAGAGTAATAAACCAGTAGTTGATGTTGTTTCTCTACCTTAAAAGCATGGTACAAAATAAAGACTTTTCACACTAAGCCTGACACGATGGCTTTAGAGTAAGTTGTGAGCCTCTACCTGGGAGAAGACAAGCAGCTTTTCGTGCAGAGGCTTATACAGTTCTGCTACTGGGCACATGGATGACATTCTAGCCCAAATATCATTACAAAGCAGAAGCAGCAGTCTGCGATTACAACACCTGGCTCAAGACAGAGACTTAGGGCTAGGATGAGCCAACAGAAAACTGTGAAATTGTGAAAAAGCCAGATAGAAATATAAAAGAAGAAAAGTTAACGTCACTGAAAAAATGATCCCTTCTTATCTACAGCAAACTCACAGCCAACATCATACTCAATGGAGAGAAGCTAGAAGCTTTTCCTCTTAAAAGTCAGGGCTCAGGCTGGACAGAGCGTATATATTCCTATGCGGAAGGACCCGATTTCAAGTCCCCTGTCTTCACCTGCAGGGGGAAAGCTTCATGAGTGGTGAAGCAGGGATGCAGGGGGCTGCTTTTCCTCTCTCCCTATCTTCCTGTCCCTCTTGATTTGTAGTTTTATCTATCCAATAAACAAGAAATATTTAAAAAATTAAGATGCAGACCTTATTAAAAAACAAAAAAGACAGTGCTGTCCACAGTCATCATTACTAGGAAGTCCTGGCTATAGTGATTAGACTTCTGGGAAGGAGGAGCCAATACAGTTAGAAAGGAATTAAATAGATACAGATCAGAAGAGAACTCACCACATAACTATTCACAGATGATATGATAGTATATATAGGGGATCTAAAAGTATCCAGCAGAAAGCTCCTGGAAACTGCTTGACACTATAGTAAGGAGGCAGTCTATAAAATTAATACACAAAAAATAGTTGGCATTTCTCTATGCAAACAGCAAACCCAATGAAGGAGAAATATAAAAATAAAACTATTGTAAAATAGAAGCAAAAACAATTCAGTACCTAAAATTAAACTTAACAAAGAAGGTGAAAGAGATGTACACTAAACATTTTGAGTCACTACTGAAGTACACAGAAAAAGATACAAATAAATAGATTTTTAAGACTTTTGGAGTGGAATAATTAACATTGTTAAAATGACTATACTACCTGGAATCATATATAAATTTATTCAATTGCTATTAGGTTTTCACCATTTTTTCCCAAGGGGATACAGCAAAAACTGCAAGGGCATATCTAGAACTAAAGAAAAATAAAATAAAATAAAATCCCATAAATGACAAACCAGTGCTGAGAAAAAAGCATAAGAATTGAAGTCATACTTCCTGATCTCAAGTTACCCTATAATGCTATTATTTTCGAAAACATTTGGTACTCAAACTAAAATAAACACACTGTCCAGTGTCATAAAATTGAGAGCTCAGAAATAAGCCCACACATCTATGGACAATGTATTTTTGACCAGGGGACGCCAAACATTTAATGGAGAAAGGAGAATCTGTTCAACAAATGTTGATGTAAAACTTGAGTAAAAAAAGTTGGTGCGCCTGCATAAACACACACATTACAGTATGCAAGGACCCAGAATTAACAGGAAACCAAATGTAGGAATAGAGGAGATGAAATGCGGGGGTTTATAGTGAAAAGAAGCTAGAAAGTCTATTTTACATATGTTCTAAGAAGTCCATGACTTTAGTAATTTCTGTCTAAGCTTGATAGCTAACATGCAGTTGACTAAAAATATTCTCTGGGAAGATGGTGTCAGAGTTGAGAATAAATACAGAAAGCTGGATTAGGGCAGTCCCAAACATGAGGAAAGTATATAAATATCATTAACTGTTTACCCCATTGATCTGACCAAGGGTATAGATGTAGGCTTAGAAGTAGGCATAGACGAAGACGTAAATGTAGACGTAGATGTAGACGTAGACGTAGATATAGATACATGTTTAACACAAGAGCCTGTATAATGTCTGAGTCCCTGTCAGTCTGAACTTGCAGTTCATAGTCACATCTGGGAACATTATTGGCCACACTCATTTCAGGACCAGTCTTCTTTGAGTGCCATGGTAGCATAATGCAGCCATCCTTCAGAGAATAGAGCAGTCCCTACCTTTGCTGCTCTACAGTGAGGGTAAGCTCTTGGAGAGGCTCACAGCAGGGCTGATGATGACATTCCTGTGGAAGTGACCAGAGATGGTTGAGAAAGGGATCTCTTAGAGATTGAGGCCCATCATGTCTATGTTGGGTTGATGAAGCTTTGCCTGACTGTTCAGTGGGCAGATTCTCATCCTGTCAGTTTGGTTGGAACTGTCTGTAGCTCAGAGCCAATGAGGCAAGGTTCCTCAGATCCCCGCTGTATGCTGATAAAAGGCTCAGCCCTGGAATCATGCTTGAGGAGTTTGACTCCATGGAGGATTCAGGGGACTGGAGGGTGGGATTGGGGAGGGAGTTGTTCTCTCTGGATGTTCTGGTTTCCAAATAAGCAGCCTCTGGCCTGGGGGTGGTTTTGGGGGTGTAATGGTAGATTTACCACCTAGATCTCTTTTGTCCTTTTCAGCAGCCTTTTGTCAATTCATAAATTGGTGATTATTTTCCACTGTGGTTTGTTCTTTGTCCCGTTCTCTGTAGTTTCTCTCCTACTGGCTGGAAATCCTGCTTCCATTTAGAAATGCCAGGATCTGAAGAGTATTTTTGAAGAGAGTCAGCATAGGTGCTGTCTTCAAGCAAAAGAAGGTGCTCTCCTGTTTTTTCTTTAGTACATTTAAAAAAATATTTATTTATGTATTCCCTTTTGTTGCCCTTATTGTTTTATTATTGTGGTTATTATTGTTGTTATTGATGCCATCATTGTTGGATAGGACAGAGAGAAATGGTGAAATGAGGGGAAGACAGAGAGGGGGAGAGAAAGATAGACACCTGCAGGCCTGCTTCACCACTTGTGAAGCGACTCCTCTGCAGGTGGGGAACCAGGGGCTTGAACCTGGATCCTCACGCCTATCCTTGCACTTTGTGCCACGTGTGCTTAACCTACTGCGCTTCTGCCCAACTCCTGTTGGTATGCTTCTAAAAACCCCTTCTGTTTCATTAGTTTAATCCCCCCTGCTTAACACTATTCTATTTACATAACCACTTCATTCTATTTACATAACCGCTGTTAACAAGCACCACCCTCCCCCAGGGCATTGGTGGTTCAGTGATAGAATTCTTGCCTGCTCCGCCCCCTCTCCTTGTCACACCCTGATTTTCACCAGTCACATTTCTTTCCACCCTCTCTGCATCGCATCCTGTTCCCACCCTACTGGGCTAGTATATTTATAAGGACAAGATTGTTTGTAGTTTTAGTCTAGCTTAGCTTGGTATAGATTGCGCTGTGTCCTGTATGAATAAAGAGATACTGCGTACAACCTAGCCATGAGTCCCGGGTCGTCTGTTACCTGCCCGTGAAGCCAGCCTGGCAAAAACAACATAGCCCAGCGAAAACAACATATTGTCGCCTACAACGTGGGACCGGACCTGTGCAACTCCCAGATAAGTGAAGACTTTACCTACCTATGCACTATGGTCTTCTCTTCTACTTACGAAGAGGTTTGCCAAAGCCCCTACTGTTTCATCATGAGACAGTTACTCTGTCTCTGGAACATTTTGCTCTGGGCCAAACTTTGTTTCCCTGACCGGGAACTTTGGTTTCTTGTGACCCTAATCATAGAGCTTGGGAGATGCACTGAGATTTCTTCGTGGACTTTCTGGATTCCCTTTCCCATGTTTCCTAAGTAAAAGGACTACTTTTTGCTCCAGGCCACAATTTGGTTCTTTATGACCGTGATCGTAGACCTTGGGATATGCATGGGGATTTCCACTGGGACTTTCTGGACTTCTTCTCGCATGTTTCCCATGGAGAAGGACTACTCTAATTTGAGGAGCATTCTCTAGTACCCTGGCAGTCCCTGAGAATGGAGACACATGGTTAGTTCTACTCTCCTGACTGGATTCTTTCTTCAATGGGAAGACACTTTTAAAAATGGGTGCCTGAAACAATCCAGCAGGAACAGTCAGAAGCACCCTAAATGGAATTTCGAGGAGCTTTTTGGACTAGGACGCCCTTCGGGGACTTATGATACCACATGGTGAGATCTGCATAATCTGGTTCAAGTTGCATTTCGTAAGAGAGTGATTTGAATGACTGAATTTTTGCTTGACATTGACTTAAAAAAAAAAAATGCTGGATGCAGCCATGATTTCTAGAGACATCCAGAAACAATCCAAAAAATTGTTTTTTCCTCCTTTGATTTCTTTTTTTACGTCTTGGCATAAATCTGAAATGTTTAATCCTGAAACGATATGAGTTATGGGCGGGGCAGATAGTGCAATGATTATGTTAATTATTCTCATGCCTGAGGCTTCTACCGTTGTTCTTCTGTTTACCTTTCCACATTTTATTGAGTTTAAACTGTTTAAACAACCTTAAAATCATACTAGAAAGGACTTCCAATTATAATGGAGTTATCAATTATAGTAAACTTTTAATCTGCTACAAGTTTTGTTTGACAAATAAGTGAATTAAGCTGTGAAGTCTTCACATGAAAAAGCATCTACTCAAATGGAATTCCTGGAAATCCATTTGGACCCCTGTTCTCTGACATCACCCACAAGATGGAATGACTACAACACACCCC